>NW_018743197.1:2543724-3129515 GCF_001683475.1 Chenopodium quinoa | reverse complement strand
CCTTTCTCTTTTTTGTCGCCTGTTTCTTGAACAGGCGCACTTTCCTTGACATTGTCAAGGTCTGTTTTTTCTCCACTTGACCCAGTGGCCATAACAGTGGGCTTTGACATCCGAGAGATAGCACTCTCGGCCATCCTCTGATCTCCCCTTAGGGAGCCGACTGTTCCATTGTCCCTTTCAAACTTAAGCAGCATAAGTGACGGGATTATAACAGCCTTGGAATTATTCAGGGTTGGTCGACCCAGAATCATGTTGTAGGCCGAGAGTTCCTCTACCACTAGGAACCGGACTACCATGTGTCGTCCTTCCCCTTTTTCGCCCAGGCGGATGGGTAGATCTACTCGTCCCAGTGGGTGGACGACTCCTCCTCCAAAACCTATTAAAGGGTGGGAGGCCGGATGTATGCAGTCCGTCTGATATTTCAGTTTTGACAGACATTTGCTGCTGATGAGATCTGAAGAGCTCCCGGTATCTATGAGGATTCGACCAACTCTCTGGTTGGCCACTTTACATTCAATAACGAGAGGGTCGTCATGCGGCCCCTTATTCCTCCTAGATCCTCTTCAGTGATGACAATCTCAGGAAATGTATATTTAGACGGCCGTTCTTGGTGAACGGAATTTACATCTAACCGCCTTATATTATCTTTGTTGCCCCTAATAGTGGGGCCGCTCCTGAGAAGCCGCCTGCAATGGTGTAGACGACTGCATCATCTGTATCGGAACTGTCGGCCTGTTGATTCTTTTTGGCCGACTGCTTTTTTTGAGGAAGTATTCCCCGTAGATTTCTTGACATAAGTGTCAAGATCACCTTGATCAGCCAAGCGGTCTAGGTACGCATGAGACTGATGCAGTCATTGGTGTGATGACCAATGTCATCATGATAAGCACAGATTTTGTCTTGGTTCCGGTTGCTCGCAGAACCCTTCATGGGGAGCGGCTTCTCAATTGAGAGCCGTCCCTTTATTTCTTTTAGGATAAACTGGTTATCCTTGTTAAACACATACTTTGGGGAGTATGGTTTTGAATTCTTTTTTCTTTTTCTGGGCTGGCTGTTTAGAGGAATCAGCCGCCCAGACCTCTTTTCTTTTTTCATCTTTGTTGGACGACTGTTTCTGTCATCCCTCTCTGTTGTCGAACCTCTTCCGTCCGACTGTTTCATCGTACACAGATCAGTCGCCTGTATATAGGCTTCTGCTTCAATCAAGGCCTCTTGAAGAGTCGCTACCCTTTTTTCGAACTAAATCAAATTTGAAGGTAGACCCGTCTTTGAGACCTCTAAAAAAGTCAGTATAAGCTACCTCATCCGGTAACCCTTGAATCTGTATTCTCATCAGGTTGAACCGCCTGATGTAGGAACGAAGCCCCTCCTTTTCACCCTGCTGAATTGTTCCAAATCAAGGGTTGTTTTCTTCGCAGGGATGTTCATAGCGAAGTTGGAGGCAAATAAGTAAGCAAGCGTCCTGAAGCTGTTTACACAACCAGTCGGCAGGTTGCCGAACCATTGCTGTGCAATTCCCTTGAGAGTCGCTGGGAAACACTTGCACCAGGTGGGATCATCCAACCCTTGAAGGTACATCAGGTTGGTGAATGCCATCAGATGGTCTTCTGGGTTAGTAGTGCCGTCATAGGCGCCTACTAGAACATTTTTTACTTTGGCCGGCTGAGCGGCTTCAGTAATTTCCTTGGAGAAGGCCGACGGCTGTTCACCAAGTCTAAGCAGCCGTAGCTGCCAGTCCATAGGTTGGACGTTTTTTGCTGCAGGTCCACCAAATGGAGGTGGCTGCATAAAATACTGTTGTTGCGGCACAAATGGCAAGTTTGGTACCGCCTGGGCACTATGAAAGCCGGACTGACGGGAGGTGCCGCCTGACTGACTCTCATGGTACGACTGAGTTGGCCTCATCGAGGCATTTCGCAAACTGTCCTGAAAATTTGAAGTAGAAGCCGACTCTGATAATCGGTCACTCTTCTTCTGCTCTAGCAGGTGCCGAGCATCTGTGAACGTTTGCTTTGACCCGTCCGCCTGAATATGACGAACCGGTTTCCTATTTCCCGTAGGATAACGGAGTTTTGTGAAATCAAGAGCAGATGGCTCCCGCTTCTTGGATTTAGGATGGGGAGTCATCTCTCGCCCTTGAACTGGCTTCCTCTTCAGTGAAGTGGAAGGTTTCTTGGCCGACTGCTCTTTGACTGAAGCAGGCGGTTTTTTGTTGATCAACTCTTGGATCTCTCCCGTGAAGTCCCTCATGAAGGTCATGAGTTCGTTCCTTGTGATGGGAGCAGACCCATCAGTCGGCTGTTGCCGAGCAAGCGGTGCGCCTGCTGGCTCGCTCCCTGTTTGAAGATACTCCCGTTCCCTCATTTCAGTATGACGGGTACGTCGGGCCCTTAGGGTCCGTCTGGAGCTGTATGAGTTTCAACTTCAAATTCACTTTCGGTATCATGGTCCGACTGAACTTGAGGGTCGTCTAGGGGACGCCTCTCTTCTGGAGTCGGTACAGACTTGGATGCCATCTCTGAAGTACTCTCCCCACAGACGGCGCCAAATGTTTCGGGGTTTTCTGATGTCCTGCGGGAGAGTTACAATTCCGAGACTGGAACCGGACGCCTGTACCTGCAAAATAACGGAGACTCCTGAGAGCTCCGCCTCCAACGATCAAGTTAGTACCCGATTAAGGAGTAATCAATACAGAAATTAAAGTAATGAGATCTCTCTAGGTGAGAGTGCTTAGTGTTGGTAATCTGTGTTGTTAGCGAGATTAGTCGGTTGTTAATAACTCTGTTCTTCTCTGCTTGATCTCTTAATTATTCGGTCCCCTTATTAATGAGGATTAATCGAGTATTTATAGCCTTGGGAAGCGTGCAACTCTCTAGGTTTAAGGTAAACCTAGGGCTGACCGGGCCTCTAGACTGGACTGGGCCTTGATGGCCGGTTTTCCCATTTGGCATGGGTGGACACGTGGCGTGTCTTAAGTGGTCCGTGGAGGACGTATCTGTGATTGACACGTGGCAGGTTCCTGTTGGCCTTCGTGAAGAACACGTGGCGGAACCTGGTTGGTCCACTTGTCAGACGGTGATTGGTGGATAAAAATCCCTAATCAAACCTTATATGAGCATTTCTTCATTCGAGTGCGTTTTTTGCAATTCTACTCGAATTTGGATTGATTTTTTGTTATTTTGTCTGTTCATTTTTGTTATACTTGTTAATTATGCAGAAATTGTAGTATTGGAACTAGTTTTACTTCCATAATTAGTATTTTGAAAATTTTGAATCTGAAAAAATTTGCGCGAAGTGTATACTTAGCATATTTTGCCATATTCGAACTTCAAGATTGTTTGGTAGATGATAATTGTGTTTATATTATTGTTATTCTTCTAGAAGTAGTTGATTCTTTGAGATTTTGGAATACAATCCCTTGAATACATAGTAGAAACTGGTAAAGGATGGCTTTTGTGGGTGTTAGAAGCCGCCATTTACTTAGTTTAAATGCAGGTATCGTAGCCCCCAAGTATGGGTGGCATTCGATTTTTGTGTTTGCCCTATCGGCAGCTGTTATGCTGTCGAAATGGGTCTAGAATACGTATATAAGTTTAGTTTAGGAAATAAAGTAAAATAATTAAAGAAACTTTATCCGTCTTGCATGGACTCGCCTCCATTTGTCGATGCTAAGGAGATTCTAGGTGGTCCTGACGAGGCGGTTTGCCCTCGAAAGAGGGTGACCCGTCCTCGAGAGAAGGTTCGAGAGCAACGCGTTGCGGCCGATCGACGTCGCTAAGAGGATGTGGTTTGGGAGGCTCCTCCCAACTGGGACCCTGGGGTCCTTAAGTGGGACCCATACCATCATGTTTCGATGAGAGGGTGGCGCGGCATCATGAATTTTTTCGCGCCTTTGTTTCTTTCTCCTTTTTAAATCATAATCGTTTTTAAATTTTTATTCTTTTATTTAGAGTGAATCTAGCATGCTTTTATACAGCTCTGGTGACCTGCGAGCCCGTTTTGAGAGTTTGCCCGAGGTGGCAAAGGAGATTGTAGCACTTTCCGGGATTGACTTGGGCTGGCGGCTCTTCGGGATTTATCGAGTCAGCCTATATCGTCAGCTTTCCTCCGTGGATTGCTGGAGTTTTGGTGGGATTCCACCAACACTTTCCACTTTTCATGGGGAGAGATGACGGTTACCCCTTTTGATTTTTCTATGATTACGGGTTTTCCTTTCGAAGGCGAGCCCGTAGTCATAGAGTTTGTTAAGGGGTTAGACGAGAGGTTGCACGACCTTGTGGGGGATCGTCTTGCGTCGGCCCTTTACGTGTACACGCAGTCTTGTCCGTACTAGGTTCTTGTAGACGAGTTGTCGGCTGACGAGCTTGATCGGCAATGTACACCTGAGCAGCTTGCTCGGATATACATTGCTCACTTTCTTTCCGTCACCATCCTGAGTGATCGAGGAGAGCATTTCACCATTGGGTTACTTATTTGCCTCAGCGATTTGGGGCAAGTAGGTGGCCTGAGTTGGGCGGAGGTGTCGTATGCCCGTATGCTTACAGCTATAAGCAAGGCGACCCGGGTGATGGATTTCGCGGCAGCTACTGAGGTGCCTCGGATATCCCTTACGTGGCATGGTCGTATCCTTGAGGTACGTGTCTTAAGCTTCTTTCGGTTATTCCTTTTGCTTTTTTGCTTTAGGCTTATCTTTTCTCGGTTTCAGGCTTGGATATACTCGTACCGCCTTTCTTATCCCCCAGGGTTGGGGCTGCCCGTTTTCCTATCGGCCATCGATTGGTCGCGATTAAGAAGAGACGAGCCACTTCTGCCGGCGACTTTCGCCACAGGATCCTTTCGGCGAGTCGTGCGTCGGTGAGTATTCCAACTGCATGTGCATTTTTTGATTTTATTTATTTTCTGACGATTTTTCATGTGGTTGTGTTTTATAGATCAATCTCCATCCTTGGAGTTTGATCGTCTGAGTCCTTTAGGTTATCTAGTCTTGCATGGTTTGTTGCCGTTTTTTTGGCCCTCTATCCGGGACTCTCGGTGCTCCAGAGGACAGACGCTTGGTTTTTAGGCGAGCGTGTTCTCTGGTAGCTTTCGTCCGAGGAGCCTTTGGTTCCCGCGAATCCTCCGATCCGGATGTTACGTCCGGACTTGTTGTCTATCGAGGATCGAGCTCAGGCGATCCTTGGTTGTCCAGCGGAGCAGTTGGTGCTGCCGGAGGTTTCTTATCCGGCTTTTATCCAGGCTGACTCCTTTTCCGGCTTTTGTTCTGGTTAGTACTCTTACTCTCTCTTTTCCTTGTTTCTATTTATTTTTCGAAACTTTGACCCTTTTATCGTTTTTTGTCATATATATTTTAGTGGGTCGAGCTAGGTGGTTGGGTGCTTCCTACACCAGAGATCACGTATACCGATGCTGTCGGATCGGTAATTGGTGAGACCCTTCCAACAGCGGAGGATGATGAGGGGATACCGTTTGTACCTAAGACAGTTGAGTCGGTATGTGTTTTGTGTATATGTACTTAAACATTTGTATTTATTTTTTGTTTCGTATACATTTGTTTACTAACTGTCCTTGTATTCTTGGAACAGGTTCCGCGGGAAACTGTTAACGGCATGGTGAGGGCTTTACGTGCTTTCCGAGCTGCTTATCGGAGAGCCTTCATGACTTTATCATGTCGTGATCATCGGATGATCGCGGTAAGTTTTATTTCTTTTCTTTTCAACGAAGTTATTACATTTCATGTATTAATCTTCGTTTTAGATTTTGCAGGATGTGCAACAATCGTCTAGTAGTCGCTGAGCACCCTGATTCCTTTTGTACACATATTTTTATTTATTTTAGAAAACAGATGTATATATATGTATTTTTGTATTGTTGTACATATGACACATTAGTATATATGTCATCATTATTATTTTATTTTTTTTTTGTTTCCATGTGTACATTTTTATTTTTTTTATTTTTTTTTTTAAAGAAAAAAATTTTCGAGGGAGGGAAAGGGTTCCCGACTTACCCCCCTCGAAAAAATAACCAAAACTCGGAAAGGGAAAGCAAAAAAGAGGAAAAAAAAGAAAAAAGAAAATAATAAAAGAAAATAAGGAAGTAGGAAAAATAATAAGAAAAAGAAAGTAAGAAAGTAGAAAAAAATAAAATAAAAGAAAATAAGAAAATAGGAAAATAATAAAAAGAAAATAAGAAAGTAGTTAAGAAAAGGGACACAAAGGGTTAAAAGGAAAGCGCATGATTCGTCTTAAGATTTCAATAAGATTTCGTCATTATGTGAGCCAACATACGGAAATAAATCCAACTCATATGCAGCGACAGGGGAGACGCGCACAACCGCGTGAGTTACGCGCAGCTGTTGCCCGCATGTAAATTAGTTGCGCGCGGATGTCGCGCGCAACTCATGAGTTGCGCGCGCCACCTGTTGGTGAACTTTTCTTTAAGTCGAATTTGCCGAAAAGGTGCCCCTCTTGGTCTATTTAAAAGTGTTTCGTGTAGGCTTTTGATCATCTCGCATTCATTCGCTTAGATTATAAGAAACTAAAAAGAATTAATCTCTCTAAATTATCATTCTCTTTTACTTTTTTTATATTTTTTTTGAACAATGGTGAAGACCTTTGAACAACATTTGAAGCAATGGGTCACTTCCCTTTCAACCGAGGACAAATTACCTTTCAAAATTTACCACCTAGACCCTATTGAATTATATGCAACTAGTGGTTAACTTTGATTTTCTTCATGCCGCAGTCAACCACTGGGACTCTAACCACCATCTTTTCTTATTTAAAGGGGACGAAATTGTCCCCCTACCCGGTGAGTTTGAGGACTTGCTAGGTTTCCCTACAAATACTCTCCATGTGACTTATTCGCCTGCCTTGTCGGATCCTTAACCTATATTCCAAAGTTTTTTTGGCTTGTCCGACAATGATATGACCAACATTGGAACTGAAGAAGGCGTGAACTTGATTCAATTTATTGAACATTTTGTCACCCCTCGTGACAACATGACTAAACAACGCTTTAAAATTCGTGCTTTATGTTATTGTCTTGTTGTTAATTGTTTACTTAGGACAGGCAAAGAATACAGAGATTATTCCATGGTGTCCATAGTAGAGCAAATAGAGGGATGTCATTCACCCGCTCATTTGGCTTTGGCATAAACCGTTCTATGTTTGAATCGCCTTAAAGGAGACCTTAACGAAAACGGTTTCACGAGAAGTCCACTCCTATTACACATACGTTTTTTTTTCGTCGTTTATCAGCGTAAGTTACGAAGTTGCGCTGGCATAACTAGCGCAATCTTCTGTGCTGCGCGAGGATGGCGCGCATAACTGGTTTTGTTGCATGCGCCATATACTTGTGTAAAAATCGCAAACTAATTTTTTTTTTCTTTTTTTTCTTCTTCTTTTTTTTTATTTGTAGATTTGGCTCATGGAGCGTTTGCGAATTGTTGATCAGCAACAAAACCTTGAGGCTAATGGCGTAAGGACATTCCTTGGACATCGAATCCTTTATAAGCATAAGAATGAAGGGGAATGGACGTCGTTTTTTCTGTCATGGGGTTCCTAACATACGTTATGTGATTCCTTGGTGGAATATAAATAGTATGGTTGGGAATAGTCTCAATTACCCTTTTATTAGGTTATTAGGCCTATCTACTACTACTTATATTTTTCCTTGTTGGGTAATGAGACAATACGGGATGAAACAAATTATTCCCCTGCAAGATTGTGATGCCACTAAAGATGTGATTTTTAGACCCGAGCGAATTTTTCGTTGGATGGAGTATTGGTCAAGTATTCCTAGATGGGTAATACAAAATCCTACTACGAGTATTGCATTATCTTCCTTTTACAAAGCTTTGGATGAATGCGGCGGATAAGGGTGAACTAAACAAGGCTCGATCTCAACATCAAGCCGTCACGACTTGCAATCAACCTAAGACCTTGATGCATTCAGCCATCATTACTCCTCCTAGTGGCCAAAACAAAGGGGTGAGAAGAAAATTAGACTTCTCATCTCCTAAGGCACGTTCGAAGGAAACAAAAAGGAAAGCTCCCTCCAAACCCGCACAACGAGGTGTGATAATAAAGGAACCTTCGCAAAAAACTTGAAAAAAGACTCTAATTAGATCTTCGGAAGAGGGAAAAAAGGTTGAAAAGACCCCAATTCCCAAATTGAAGAACAATTTATGGGTCAAGAAGAAGAGTGTAGGATAAAGCTCTAAGGTTTCTGAAAATACTGCGATGGAAACTACTCCTCCATCGTTTGTGACAGTTGAGGACATAGTAAAACCTTAGAGTGTTACACAATTTCGCTATTAGTTTTAAATTGAATAAAGTGTAATCACTACTTTGTTTTTATTTTTTTGTTTACAATCTAGTTCAACAATGCCTCTCTATTCTTTGAAATTCGAATGGAATAAAATGAGCTTTATATTTTTATATTTTAATATGACTGAATCATAAAGATTGCCGCAAGTAGAAATCGCACCTTCATTCAAACGTAAAAATTCGGGTTCGCAGTTCGTCATCAGGTGGCGCGAGAAAAATCTGTAGTTGCGCGGGCCTGTCGCGCAATAAAATCTGTTGCACGTGACATCCGCGCGCAACAATTCCAGTTGCGCGCGACGCCTGTGCTACAAATGTCTCGAATTTTTTTTAAAATACAATATTATTACCCCCCCCCCCCCAAGTGTGAAGATTTTTTCGTGATGTTCGAAAAAAATTTGAACACTTAGAATGGTTTATAATTTCTAAATTACCCCCCCAAGTGTTATGTATTTTACCGTTTTATTTGGTAAAATGCATAACACTTAGAATCTTTCAATTAAATGCTAATTAAAATTGGTTGTATGAGTGAACAAGTTTATCAGGATTTCATATGTAATATTTCTCAAGTCAATCTATGTTTATTAATTGGTGAATTTCATCTCCTCCGATATCCATTAATCTGACGGCTCCTCCTAATAGGATTTCAATTACGCGGTAGGGACCTATTCAATTAGGTTTGAATTTCCCTCTTAGATCGCTTGGTGGACCCCTAACCTCCTTTAGTACAAAGTCACCTTCTTTTATATTTCTAGGTTTAACTCTTTTATTGAAATGACGCGCAATGCACCTTTGGTAGACTTGTACATTATGCAAAGCTCTTAATCGTCGTTTATCGAGGAATAAAATCTCTTCATACCTTGCTCTTACCCATTCAGTTTCTGGTAGCTTACTTTCAATTACAATGCGTAGGGATTGTATTTCCAGTTCAACTGGTTAAACTGCGTCCATTCCGAAAACTAAGGAGTATTGATTTACTCCTATTGATGTTCGTATAGACGTTCTATAACCCCATAATGCGAAGTGTAGTTTACTCGGCAAGTCTTTATAATTTTCTGCCATTTTCTTAATGATGACTGTTATATTTTTATTTACTAACTGTACATCTCAATTCATTTGAGGTCTGTACAGGGATGAGTGATGATGTTTTACTTTATAACGAGTTAAGAGGGTCTCGACTTCAGCTTTGAATTGAGATCCCTGATCACTAATTAGTTCATGTGGAACTCCATATCTACAAAATATGTTTCGTTCGAGAAACTTTGCGACTTTCTTAGAAGTGAAATTCACGTAAGAAGCGGCCTCAATCCACTTAGTGAAGTAATCGATGGCTACTAATACGTACACATGCCCTCCTGCTCCTGTTGGAGGGATTTTTCTAATTATGTCAATTCCCCAAGTTGAAAAAGGCCACGGGGAAGTGAGATTGTATAGTTCGGATGGTGGAATGTGTTGTAATTTAGCGAACATTTGGCACTTTGGACTTTTTTTTTACATATTGTATGCAATCATGTGCCATAGTGGATCAATAGTACCCTTGTCATGAAATTATATTTGAAAGCATTTTACCATTCATGTGAGGTCCACAAACACCTTTGTGAGTATTTTTCATAAGGCGTGTGGCTCCTTGTTGGTCTATACATAATAAACTTTGACCATTAGTTCCTTTTTTGCATAATTGACCATTGAATAGACCATATTGGGCCGCAAGTGTTCGTAAGGCTCGTTAGTCTTTCGATGAAGTATTTTCGGGATATGTGCCATGGGTAATATATTGGAGGATATGATCATACCAAGGACTGTCTCCTTCGATGTCATTTATTTCCTCTATTACGTGGCAATATGCTAGTTCTTCTCTTGTATCAACGCATAATGGCAT
The DNA here is from genome assembly GCF_001683475.1 of Chenopodium quinoa. Lineage (NCBI taxonomy): Eukaryota > Viridiplantae > Streptophyta > Magnoliopsida > Caryophyllales > Amaranthaceae > Chenopodium > Chenopodium quinoa. Next base: position 3,119,309 of record NW_018743197.1, on the reverse strand, counting down.
CATATTTAAGTGGTCTGGAATGTTGATCATTGAGGCTAATTTTGGTAGCGCATCGGCAAATTGATTGTCATCCCTTGGGAGATATTTAAAATCAATATGCTCAAAATGCTCGACGAGTTGCTCTAGGTGTGCTTGGTATAATATCATTGTGGAGTTCTTTATTTTCCATTTTTTATTATATGATTTATAATCAAACTGGAGTCTCCATATACCTCTAATTTTTGCACACCTATGCTAGCTGCTGCTTCTAATCCAATAATTCACGCTTCACATTCAGCTGCATTATTAATAACCTCAAAGTCTAGTTTAACAGAGATTGGAGTATGTGCTCCCTTTGGACTTATGAGTAACACTCCTACGCCACATCCTTTCTGATTGGATGCACCGTCGAAGTACATTACCCATTTTTCATCTTTTGTCATGAGAATCTCTTCATCCGGAAGATGAGTAGTTTCAGCACGACTTGTTTGAATTGGATGTTGTGTCAGAAAGTCGGAAATTTCTTTTCCTTTCATTGATTTTTCAGGAATATATTTTAACTCAAATTCGGCCAACATGACCAACCACTTAGATATCCTTCCTTGTATGGGTGGCTATTCAAACAAATACTTTATCGGATTTTGTTGAGAAATCACATGATTGGTGTGTGGTAACATATAATGTCATAATTTTTTGGTTGCCCACACTAATGATACGCTTGTCTTTTCCAAGGTGCTATATTTTGTTTCATATTAGATGAATTTTTTACTTATGTAATATATTGCACGCTCGACTTTTTCTACCTCTTGTGCTAACATGGCGCCTGTGGCTGTGTCTGAAACTGTAATGTATAGCCTATGAGGTAGTTTGGGTAATGGTGGTGCTAAAATTGGTGGACTTTTAATATAATCTTTGATTTTCTCAAAGGCCTATTGACATTGATCGTCCCATTCATGTTTCTCCTCTTTTTCAATTTTTTTAAATATTGGCTCACAAGTCATAGTCAATTTGTTGATAAATAGACTAATGTATCGTAGTTTGCCAAGGAATCCCATGATTTCTGTTTCTATTTGAGGGGGAGGCATGTCAACAGATTCCTTTATTTTAGAGGGATCGATCTCGATGCCACGTGTGCTTACTACGTATCCGAGTAACTTACCAGAAGTTTCTCCGAAGGCGTATTTTTGTGGATTCAATCACATTTTGTATTGTTTTATGCGAATGAAAAATTTGCGTAAAGCTTTTATATGTCCCATTCTATCTTTGGACTTTACGATCATATCATCCACATACACTTCAATTTCTTTATGCATCATATAATGTAAAAGAGTTGTAGCCATTCTTTGGTATGTAGCTCTTGCATTTTTTAAACCAAATGGCATGACTGTGTAGCAATACGTACCCCAAGGGGTGATAAAGCATGTCTTTTCTACGTCTTCTTTTGCCATTAAAATTTGGTTGTAACCTGCGTATCCATCCATAAAGGATAACATCTCACGCTTACCTGTGTTATCTACCAATATATCAATATGTGGTAGAGGAAAATTGTCTTTAGGGCTAGCTTTATTAAGGTCCCTAAAGTCGACACACATGCGAACTCGTCCATCCTTTTTAGGGACTGGGACAATGTTCGCTACCTATTCTGGGAAATTACATACGCGAATAAAACCTGCGTCCAACTGTTTTTGTACTTCTTTTATTTTTAATGCGACATCAAGTTTCATTCGTCGAAGTTTTTGTTTTACTGGTTTAGAGGTTGGGTTCAAGGGAATGGTATGTTCCGCAATTTCCCTATCTATTCCAGGCATGTCCTTGTAAGACTAAGCAAACACGTCTTCAAATTCTTTGAGCGTCGATGTGAGGGTCGATCGTTCTTCCGGATTAAGAGATAAGCCAATTTTGACTTCTCTTTTATTTTCGTTAGTTCCTATATTAACTATTTCAGTTTCTTCAACGATAGGGTTCTTTTGTTCTCGTTCATTCATTAGTTCAACCAATTTATTAATGTTATCATCTTCATTAGTTTGATTGTTATAGCATTTGAAAGATTCAAGAGAAGGCATATACTCGAAAATAAAGCTCATATTATTAAAATCAAAAGAGAGTACATCGAGAGAAGAATCCTTTTTGGGATCTTCGTCCTTAGAACTAGAAAATAAAGACTCAGTTATGGCCACAAGGCCTAGATTTTTATCTTCCCTAGAGTCTATAATAGATTCATCGTCCGATTCTTCAAACATCTTCCCTTCGCTTGTTACGATTTTCGGCTTATCGCCTTTGTGATTGGTCCATTTGAAAGATTTCCTCCATCCATGTTCAAAAGTTTCATTTGAAAGGGTGATCAACGAGGTTGGGTCAAAAGATTCATCTTGAATGGTATTTTGATTGGTCATTGTAGTGACATGATTTTTCTCTTGTCCAAATAGCAAGTTAAATTCTTGCCCATCATAGCACCCTAGATTTGGGTGTTCTGAGTTAACGATACTAAGATCGTCATCCAAGAAGTAGCAATCATGAAATATTTCAAATCCAGGCTTCATGATTCCTTCCAAAACTAAGGGTTCTAGGAAGTCGTAGCATAGGTAATCTTCTCCCTCCCTAATGAACTGCTCATTAAGGGTTTATTGATAGGATGGGAGTAAAGTGATTATACCTTTCTTATTATTGTCTCTACGTGCTTTGTTTTTTGCATCGTGAGACTCTAATTCTTCTGTGGTTGGTTTAGATCCCAATCCAAAGGAGAAGCTTTTCTTTGGGATAGGAAGTAAGAGAGATTTCTTCATTCCTATTCCCAAAGGCATCCCAGGAAAGTATCTACTCTTGAGTAAGATGTTGTTTACTATCCGAGTGGAATATAGATCAAGCTTGAATGGCTCTTCAAAGTCTTATTGCATTTCAATTGTGTACATTGGCTCTGCGGCGAATCCCCACATGTCCTCTTAATCATTATCATGGTTTATTTCTAAGAGTGATTGATCATTTATTGCTATTTTGAGTGGAGAAGCATGTATAGTCATAGGAAGCCCTTGATAGTTCAACCTAATCATTTGATGAAGTGAGGATGGTATTGCACCATGCTCATGTATCCAAGGACGTCCAAGTAAAAGGTTGAATGTAGGTTTTATATCCACAACATGGAATTCAACCATCTTTTGAATTGGGCATGTGGTAATTGGTAGCTTAACAGTTCCACAACCCGATCTTATCGAATTGTCATAGGCCCTAATGCTTTGTGTTGTTGATTGAAAATCTTTTTCTGGATTTAGGTCTAAGTATTTTTCCGTTCATAATAAGCATACGTTTACAGCTGACCCATTGTCTACCAAAGTTAGAGGGATATTGTATCCCTTGCATCCCACACTTAAGTATAATGCATTGTTGTGGGTAGTGTCTTTTAAAGGCAATTCATCATTAGTGAAAATGCTTGACTTATCGGATTTCTGGCTAGTAAGCAAGCTAAAGAGATCTTGAGGGGTTGTGTATGTGCTTACAGACAAAGCCGTTGGAGCGTTCATGAGAGAATTCCTATGTATTTTAGAAGTAATTAGGAGTTCCCAAATGCTAAAATTCGCCTTAGATTGGCAAAGTTGTTTGACCATTGGATCTTCCACCTCAACTAGAGGTGGTATTGGATTTTGTACTTGACCTTGAGTTTGATTTTGTGTGGTCGAATATCCATTTGGTAGTGGTGCTTGGTAGACTCGCCCAGAACTAGTTAAATAATCTATCTCGTTTGGGTTAGTTGTAGGACTCACAAACCAACTTTCTTCTAGAGGCTTTGTATGTGCTTCCATTTCAAGATGTTCCATGAGTTGTGCTTGATGCCATTGTTCATCCAATGAGAGATTTGATAAATCTTGCGATTTCCCAAAGAAATGATCCCAATCAAGCGCTCCATTTGTTTCATTTTGTAAACAAGATGGAGGTAGGACGACGACATACTTAGAGACATATAAGTCTTGAAAGTCGTCGTCCTATAGTCCACATATTTCATTAGTTGCCCCTATGAGTATTGTGGATAGAGGTTCTCCTATGGGTGTAATATAGTCCAAAGGATTGAACATATCACCTCCCATATGGTCCTCATTGATGTGAAACACCCCTAAGGGGGATGTAATATTGTTAGGTTTAGGCGTGGGAATCCTCCCATCGTCTACTTAATCTTGTATTTTGTTCTTTAAGACATAGCAACGTTCTGTATCATGTCCAACACCTCTATGATAAGCACAATCAGCATTACCATCCCATTGAGGAAATCTTCTTTCTGGTGGAGTGGGTGGTGTCAGCCCTATTGGTGCAATTAAGCCTTTTTCATTTAATTTTTCTAACAATTCTTTATAGCATACAGGAAATGGAATAAATTTTCTTTCTTTTGTCCATCTTTTTCTAGGATCATCATATCGATTTGTATTATTGTATTTCGTAGTAGTCGCAAATATTTCAATAAAGGATGATGCATTATCATTCCCCTTCTTGTAGTTATTCTTAGGTTGATGATGATGATGAGGTTTTTTTGCTTTTTCGTTAGCAAGATCATCTGCAATCCTAGTAGCCACAGAATAGACCTTTTGAAAAGTGTCTAAACCAAAGTAACGTAGATGTTTGTTGTACTTTTCATGACAGTTGTCGATGAATTTTTGTACTAACTCGAGTTTATGCGGCCTTTGGGCAAGGTGGGCCGCCTTTTCTCGACATCTACCATAGAAAGTATGGAAACCTTCATCGTCGCCTTGCTTAAGCATCTCGAGTTCACGTAAAGTTGACTCAACTTTACCTTACTCTCATATTGGGTAATGAACGCCAAAACTACATCTTCCTATGTTGCCTTGAATTTTGAATCTAGCCCATAGTACCACTCTCTCGCGGCTGGGTCTAGGGATAAAGGGAAGGTTAAAGCATAAAGTTTAGGACCAACTCAATTAACGCCATAGTGCTGGTAAAATACATTAAATGATTTTGTGGGTTATTGGTCACCTTAAATATTGGCAAGTCTGTAGCTACGAACTTTTCCGGTAAAGCAAGTCCTGGGGGAGGAGCAAACTTTTCTGCGTCAAAGTACTTGTTTCCCATTGTAGAACAAAGAACTAGCTTCTCCAATGACTTTTCTTTGATGGATAATTGTTCCATCTTTTCTTGCAAGGCTAAGGTTTCAGCATTTTTCTTTTAAGCCTTTTCCATTTTCTTATTTCCTCTATCCTCGGCCTCTTGAGCCTTTTCCTCTCTCAAACGAAGAATCTCTTGTTGAAGTTCTTCGATGGTTGGCATTGTTGTTGGACTAGGATTAGTTGTCGAAGAAAAGTGGTTTGAAAGGGGCTGACCTTTGGGTGGTAAACGTAGAATGCGAGTGCCCGGGAGTCCTCTTTCCCAAGCTTGGAATCCGGCCCTAAAGGAGTACGAAAAGATAAGTAAATCGATACGCTTGTTAAAAAGGGAGAAAAAAAAAGAAAATACGCAAAATATATTCAAACGGATAACATCACCCTTAACAATTCCTCAATGAAGATATTGTTCGGACGAGTTAATTTGTTTTTTGAGAAATCAAAATTGACTCGTTCAGTGGGCGCGCGCAAGTGACTCAGTTGCGCACGGCTATCGCGCGCAACGAAATCTCTTGTGCTGGGAGGGGTCGCGCATCTCACTGAGTTGCGCGCGCCACCTGCTCGTAGGAATTTTTTTTTTAATTCAAGCGTTTTTTTTTGTCATCGTTTTTTTTTATTTGATTTTTTTTGCTATCCTTTGAATACGACTCTAAATCACGAAGAGATAATTTTGTAATTGGGAACCTAGAACAAATTGAAATGAAAAAAAAGAAGGCTATCCTAACACGCTGCATATAGTCACATAATCACATAAGCATGCCATAAGTCAAGACTCACGCAATGCCATTTTAAGGTCAAAAAAGACTTGGGTGTCCAAAGGTACCATATCTTAAGAAACGACGCACAAATCAATCACTCAACGTGTTAACTCATGGCATCAGCCTCCCAACATTTTGTTGGCGATATGGGTGGGATGATTGTTATTGTTTTCGGGATAGAATCCTAGTGTTGGCGACCCCTAGTTGTAGGGAATATTTGAAGCATTGTCCCTAGCTTGAACCCCACTGTGATCATACACTAAAGTATGGTGGCGTCCAAAGGGAAAGAAGATAGAGCAAAAGAGTTGCCAACAAGTTTTAGGAACTTGTAAACCTTTCAAGAGGTGAAGGTTACACCCCTTAACGATCCAGGAGATCATCAACTCCAATAGGTCTGGAACCATGACTGGTTGTTCGGGGATGAAGGTACAAATCCAACATAAAAGAGATTGAACATGCCCTAATAATAGGCCTCTACTTTATTCTGATCGTATTCATGTGCCTTTTTGACTAACATGCAATCAATAGGTATAACCCTAAACCTGTTTATCTATGTTGGTTGAATTTAATGCATAAATAAACTATTATTGGCGATCACTTGAATTATAATAAAATTAACCCTAAACAAGATTATTAGTTATCTTATTAAGCGTGATTACAAGTACCAATTCCCTTTAAACATGCATAAAAGGTGTGATCAAGCAATAACAAAAAATAAAATCAAGCAACATAATAAACACAATAACAATTATAATCATCATCATAATAATAATCAATCATAATAATAATAGTCATAATTATGATAATCATGTTAAAGCATAATAACAATAGCAAGATCCTAGGCATGATACTAACAAGATTAATAACAAACCCTAGCATGTAACTTAGAAATAAAAATAAAAACTTTAACCCTAACATGATACTAACATGAATATTAGGAAAGACACACTAGTAGAAAAAACGCAGTAGGCAGTGGTTCAAACCCGGTCTAAGGCACCGGTTTGAACCGCTGCCTATTTGAGGGGTGCCAAAAACCCCCTATTTGGCATCGGTTCAAAACCGGTGCCATAGGGTTTAATAGGCACCGATTAACCGGTGACATAGGGTAGAATAGGCACCGGTTAACCGGTGCCTAATACTGCTCTCCCGCCATTTTTTTGGGTGGTGGATAGTTTAGGCACCGCTTCCTGCCTAACTGGTGCCTTTTGTATAATTTTTTTTTTCGTTTTTTTTTTTCAATCGTGCAATAATATTTTTAAAAAAAACCTGCAATAATAATACCCTGTAATTCCAGCAATTATATTAAATATAATAATTAATAATTTTATTATTATAATAACTAATAATAATATTATTAATTATTATATACAAAAATAATATTAGATACAAAAATTCAATTATATATATACATAGATATAAATATTCCCAAACGCAATACAAAAAAAAAAAAGTTTCTTACATATACAAATAATAGAAAGTACACATATATGATGAATAATAAGTTATATATAGTTCAAAAGTTAACATAAATAATTTACAATTACAATGCATGCCATTTACATGTTGAAGGTGATGAAAGACGCCAACATGTCACGAACTTCATTAAGCTCCTTGATTTTCAACGGACCATCCTTTTGGACCTTGCAAAACTTGAAATACAAAAACATTATTTTAAAAATGATTAATTAGGCAAAAAATATGTATTTTATCAAATATTACCTATACGACTTCTATATAGCCCATTTACTACATTACTTATCAAATGAACTATTTCTTTCTCATAACATTTCAATATTGGATATTTGTATGTGTGTAAGCCCTAAAATTGTATAGGAGAGCATTTTATTAAGGTTTATGACGGTTTTTACCCAAAATGGCCCGAATATGGCCTATATGACCTTACTTTGCCCATTTCCTACATTTCTTATTAAATGAACTTTATTTATCTCATAAAATGTCAATATTATCTAGTTATAGGTGTATAAGGAAAGAAATCACATTAAAAGAGCATATTAACACAAAATGGCCCTAATATGGCCCATATGACTTCTATTCAACCTATTTTCTACCTTTCTTGTGAAATAGCCTTTTTGTTTCTCATAACATGTTATTGTTGGATAATATTAGGTGTCTAAGGCTAGAAATCACATCAATATAGCATTTCAAGAAGTTTAACAACGCATTTTACTCAACATGGCCCAAATAGGGCTTATATGACTTCTATGTAGCCCATTTTCTACATTACTTATCAAATGAACTATTTCTTTCTCATAACATGTCAATGTTTGGTAGTTGTATGTGTTTAAGCCCTAAAATTGTATAGGAGAGCATTTTATTAAGGTTTACGACGCTTTTTACTCAAAATGGCCCGAATATGGCCTATATGACCTTACTTTGCCCATTTCCTACATTTCTTATTAAATGAACTTTATTTATCTCATAACATGTCAATATTATCTAGATATATGTGTATAAGGAAAGAAATCACATCAAAAGAGCATATTAACACAAAATGGCCCTAACATGGCCCATATGACTTCTATTCAGCCCATTTTCTACCTTTCTTGTGAAATAACTTTTTTGTTTCTCATAACATGCCATTGTAGGGTAATATTAAGTGTCTAAGGCGTGAAATCACATCAATATAGCATTTCAAGAAGTTTTAGGACTTACCTCATGAAGCTGTTGAGTGTCCGTACAATGAGTCACAATGTCAAGCATGAATCTCATCACATACAAAGCACAATCAAGTCCATTCTCTTGTTGTGCGCACTAGCATATGACAAACAAATCACATCAGTGAAACATGCAAAGGAAATGAGCAAATATTTACTACCATAGATTTTCAAGATAATCACAATAATATAATATCATGTAAATTACCAACGATGTCTTCCATGTTGGACCCTTTGGAGCACGACAATGTAGCTTCTTCATAACACTGTAGTATAAAAAAATACAATCAAATTTTATTAGTCGTATGATTACTAAATTAGTTATTATTAGCAATAATCATGACTATAGGTTGCTATATATATTTACTTTTGCAATATAGACTTCACGAGCCACTTCTCCGATGATCGAGCTGAATCAAGGTGATAAATTGTGTTAGTGGAATTACAAATCACCATGAGGCTCCAATGCTCCCTACATAAGTTCACAATAGACAAGGTAATTAATATATAGGAGTCAACATATAATGAGGCCAAATCGATTGAATTTGACATGGTTAGTCATACTCTCTATAACATGGGGTGAATATGAACTTGTCTCCCGCACGCGTTGATTCCCTTATACTCTATTCAACATAGTACAACACGTCATGGGGGTTGCCTATGATTTTAGTAGTGGATAACTGCTCGGGGCATAACCACCCAACTTTACAAGGAGAATCAGTGTCAGTTAAGTGCTCCTGTAGTGCTCTGCGTGCATGAACATTGATTAATTTATCAGATGTAGGATAATCACCATCAATTTGAATAACTTGAAAAAAGTATGAAATTTATGTGGGCATTGAAGTACCTCATGAATGTTTGAATGAGGGAAATGTTAAGCTTTGCACCACGTAGAAATTCCTTCACATCTTCTTTGCTGATCCATGCAATTGCATCCTCATCATAGTGGAACATTGCCTTAGGAAGTGCAACTTCCATGGGATCGACCAAATGACAAGAACGGCTGTGAAGAAAGGTCATGTCAGTAGAGAGCGATTGAAGAACAATGTCTTCAACAATTGGAGTAGGTGGCATGGGTGAACCTTTCGAAGAGTGCAACTTCGACGCTTGTTCACTCTTGGACTGTTGTTCACTAAGCTTCTTCTTAGGTTGATCAATTCTTTTAGGCTTCTCCACCCTCTTTCTCTTTGATGTTTTGCTTCCATTGGAAATCTGAAATAGTTTGAGAAATAATAAGTTTCAACTCACAATCACTTATAATAGCCAAGTGAGTAGCCATTTCGGGTCGAAATGGCTTTTTTGACGAATTGGACCCAAAAACTTAGAACTTGACGATTTTTATGTAATTTCAAATGACAAACACTTATAAATATGTGATTATGAGTTGTTTTGAGATGCAAGGAGTTTATAAGTTGAGAAATGAAGAAAATAGGCAAGTGAGTAGCCATTTCGGGTCAAAATGGCTTTTTTTGATGAATTGGACCCAAAAACTTAGAACTTGGCGATTTTTATGTAATTTCAAATGAAAAACACTTATAAATATGTGATTATGAGTTGTTTTGAGATGCAAGGAGTGTATAAGTTGAGAAATGAAGAAAATAGGCAAGTAAGTAGCCATTTCGGGTCAAAATGGCTTTTTTTGATGAATTGGACCCAAAAACCTAGAACTTGGCGATTTTTATGTAATTTCAAATGACAAACACTTATAAATATGTGATTATGAGTTGTTTTCAGATGCAAGGAGTTTATAAGTTGAGAAATGAAGAAAATAGGCAAGTAAGTAGCCATTTCAGGTCAAAATGGCTTTTTTTGATGAATTGGACCCAAAAACTTAGAACTTGGCGATTTTTATATAATTTCAAATTACAACCACTTATAAATATGTGTTTATGAGTTGTTTTGAGATGCAAGGAGTTTATAAGTTGAGAAATGAAGAAAATAATTTTATTATAATTTTAATTTACTAACAATGGTTCAAAATGCAAAACAAATAATTATATGTAATTATATAATTGGAAAATAATGTAAAAAAAAAATTAAAAATAAACCTTGAACAATTAGGGCAGCAGCTAGGAGGAGACTCGGTGGTGACCCTCAGGCCGGTGGCGCGGCTCGGTGGTGGAGGAGCCTCAGGGGGGTGGCGCAGCTAGGTGGTGGAGGAGAAAATTAGGGCAGCAACTAAGTTCATAATGGAGGAGGCGCAGCAGCACTCATGACAAATGGAGGAGGACACTCAGGCTGGTGGCGCGGCTCGGTGTTGGAGGAGCATCAGGGGGTGGCGCGGCTAGGTGGTGGAGCAACCTCAGGGCGCGGCTAGGTGGTTTATTTTTGAAAGAGAAAGAAAGGGAAAACAGAGAGAGGAAGGATTGAACTACGCCGGTTTTCGAAACCCCTGGTAGCCGCCGGTGAAGGTGACGGCTGGTGGTCGAGGGAGAGAGAGGAAGGATTGAAGGATGAGCAGCAATGAAACAGTAATTAAGGAGGGAATTGAAGAAGGAATGAAAGAGAAAGAGAAGAAAGAGAGGAAGGCGAGTCCGCGTTTTTTTTTTTTAAAAAATGGGTCCGGTTCAATTGGCACCGGTTCAAACCGGTGCCATTTTAATTTTAGGCACTGGTTCAGGCCAAACCGGTGCCTTTTCTCTTCTTCTAAAATCCCGCCCATTTTTGGACCGGTTTTAGGCACCGGTTTAGCCTGAACCGGTGCCATATAGGGGGTGCCTAATGCTTTTTTTCTACTAGTGACAATAAAAAGGCATCATAAAAATCATAATTGACATTATATTCTTTATCCTAAACATGATACTAGGAACTTATTGTTGTTACCCTAAACATCAAATTAAGAAAAAGATCCTAACATGATACTAGGAAGATCAAAATGCCCTAACATGCCCCTAGGAATCATGATAAAAACCTAGACATGATTTCTATATCATAATATCGATAAAACCATTAAAGCACTTACTTGGATGCCTCGTATCTCATTCTAATAACAAAATACACGCGTTAGTAACTTCAAGGAAAATATTAAATCAAAGAATTAAATTAAATAATTGAAAGAGAAATTTGGGACCAAACCCTCAAAAATTAAAACCTTTCACGTCTAGGGCGAAGGCAACTTCGAACATGGCTATGTGCTTCTAAGTCTTGTGAATGCAGAGTTTTGTAGAGAAAGCTAGAGAGAGAGAAGAATTCTTAAAAGCTAGAGAGAAATAAGAATTGATGCTATTTGATGATTGAAAATGGAGATTTTAAGAGGCTATTTATGAAGAAAATCAGCCGGATGGATAGAAAAATAAATCAGAATTTTGACGAGAATAAAACAGGTTAGCGCCAAACGCCAGACAATTAGCGTCAGGCGCCAAGCATTAGTGCCATGCGCTAATCCCTGTCGTCAGGCGCTAGTATTTATTTTCATGTGTTTTCTTAGTTTTGATAAAATTTAGCCGCACAGAATGGCAAAATCGTATTTTCCTTTAAAACACTCTTTTATTCTGATTAAAACTCCAAAAAGTCAACCAAAGTCAATTTATCAATGCTAATTGAATTAGGAATGAAAAGAACCTTCTAAAAGAATCTAGAAGACTAAAATCAATTCTAATTACATTAGGAATGATAAATCCATATTAGGCCCTCTTCTAGATCATTGGGCCGCACATAAACATCAAACCGGGCCCAGTTTAGTAATTTGGCCATAACTTCCTCATTATTCATCGGAATTGGGCTTGTAATATATCGTTGGAAATCTCTTTTCGATCCCGACCCAACTACAACCAAACTGGATTGGCTATTTTCTTAAAATGGGTTTTCAAAAACAATGAGAAAGAAAGGAATTAAAAACTATCCGCAACATTAGACTTTCTACACTTTCACTTCATTCGATTATGATTCGACGCGAAAGGTATTCAACACCGGGTTTGGTTTTGGGGAGGCACAAATGGATGTCTACAGAAGCCCCCACTTTGACTGATTTTTTAGCAACGCAAGTTTCGAAAACAAAAGTCAAAGTATCGATAGGGACGAAGACTAATTCAAAACGTTCTATGATTCTAAATCATTCTTGTAACGCCGATACCTGCAATACTAGCATTAGTTAAACATATAAGAGAGTTAGGAAACACGTATCTTGCACCGTTGAGCACACGTCTATGAGGGTAACCAATTTATTGTTGTATTTGCTGTTGTTGTGATAACCTTCCGCAAGCTAGGGAATGCCATCCTGCTGTTTGATTTGACAATCTTCTGCAAGCTAGAGAATACCGCATGAAGACTGCTACGCTTGTAACTGCCTCCAATTCTGCTGTGATAGCTTTTTGTAAGATAAAGAACCCCATCAAAGATTTCTTCTCTTGAAACCAGCTTCTAGTGCTTTGTGACCATCTTCCGCAAGCCAGGGAACACGATCGAAGATAAATTCGCTTTAAATCACCTCCAGTTGTTTGTGACAACTCTCCGCAAGCTAGGGAACACTGTCAAAGATATCCTCTCCTGAACCTATCTTCATTCGTTGCAATAATATTCCGAGGAAAATTACCGAAGCCCCACGCTTGTCAATCTTTAAAGCTCGCTTGAACTTTGCTTCCGATATGCTAGTACGTCGGCGCTTTTGCTGCTTTTGAACCTGTATGTCGGTGCCTTCTGAATTGTGAACTAGTATGTTGGTGCTTTTTCTGTATGAACCATTATGTCGGTGCCCTTGCTATATGAACCATTATGTCGGTGCTTTTTGATGAGCCAATGCTTAGGCGCTTTAAGCTAAGTGAGACGATCATTCATCAGGTCGATCACTTTATGAAAATGTAATCAAGCCGATTACTAAATCATGTCAAATTTCTTAGAGGGGCTAACTGGCATACCAAGGAACCCAAAATTCTTTAAGAGGTCAAAATAACCGCTCTGAGTGGCTGAGCATTATGTCGCCGCTGAAGTTCTGATGGCGCCACAACTTATCTCTAGCGCCTGACGCTGGAATTAGCGCCAGGCGCTAAACCTTATTGTCTGGCGCCAAGGCCAGTTGCTTGGGGCTAGAGTCGGGATTTCCGTATATACCCCTCCTTTTCGTCATTTCCGCTGCTGCTGCTCGTTTTTTGTTCTAAAATCGTCGTTGAGCTCAACTCACTCGTTCTTGCTCATTTCTCAACCAAATTTGCTCAAGTTCGTTGCAAATCAAAGCTTCTTTTATCTACTCTCCCGGTCTTTGTAAGTTTTCTCCAAACTCACTCCGTTTTTGATGAATTTTTCACATATTTGTTCACGAATTTCTTGAAAATTCAAAATTTATAATGCTTAATTCACTTTGTTTGTTAAATTTTATGCCATGAAATTGCTTGATTATGTTTATATATTGCCTTGGGAGTAATTTGAGACTTGTTTGACTCAATTTGGTCAAGAAACAAACAAATCACCATTGTTGGACCTCTTAAGGTCGGGAATACAATGTAGCTTTTTCTTGATGTTTTTGCTAGCAATTCTTGTCCAATTTGTCACAATAATTACCATAGTATTGCAAGAAATTGTTTTATTGCTTAAAAAATTCCGTGTATGCTCAATTTGAAATTGTGCTCTACTTTAGTACTACATACTATGTTTTTTTTTGCGAACATAGTATCATGCGGCTCGGCAAAACTTAGATACTATAGAACCTTAATTTATGATGATTTTGCACAATGTAGCATGGCTAGACAGCGAGGTTCGAGTTCACAGTCCCGAGACACACGACGGGAGCATGAGCCCATAGAGGAGGATGCCGACCCATCTACTTCTCTTGGTCCCCTCCCTGAGTGGGATGAGCGGACTCTTTACTTCTCCCCCTTCCACCACATCTCTGAGAGGGTGCGACGTGGGATCACGGTTGGTAAGACGCGCTACCACGGCTCAGGCTGCGACACCCTAGGCGACCTGTACAAGGTGCACATCGGTATCGATGGAGAGGTGAGACTTCTCTGGGAGTCTTGTTGGTTGACCGCACTGTTTGAGACCTCGGAGGCCATGATTGCTTCCAGCGGGGGTCACCACGTGGCTCGTGCCCTGGTGTAGTTCTTTTGGGACACCACCAACACTTTCCACTTCCCTTGGGGTGAGATGATGGTCACCCCGACCGACTTCAGTCTCATTACGGAACTAGAGTTTAGTTCTACTACGCTGTCGTTCGACAGCGAGTTAGTGTCTTCTCTCCTGAGGTTGAGGAGCTGTTGAGCACGATTGTTGTTTGGGCTTGTGCTGAGGTAGAGTCGACTCAGTTTGCGTTAAGGGCATTCGTCGATCGACTCTAGCGACAGCTTTCAAGGATGATGCGATCACCCGAGAGCAGCGGGTGCACATCTTTTTGCTCCATACGTCCCTAACAAGGGTAGTAGAGTGCTGCTTTACAACCTACCTGCGGTCCGTGATCTTCACTTGATCGGGACTTACGACTGGGCTAGCTTGGCCTATGTTAACTTTGTTCGAGCGTTATGAGACTCGTGTCGACACCGGTCCTTCACGGGGAACATCGCTCTATCCGGCTTTTGAAGAGTTGTAGAGGTATACTTTATATCCTATAAATTTTAGCTCTAAGCTTTAGTTAGCACTTGCTGATACTTTTCGCCTTTTGTAGATTTGGTCCACGAGTACTTTCCTTCAGTTGCGCCGGCGAGACCGTCGCCGCGCAGGTTTCTGGTGAGCGCCTGCTGGGGAGGCCGCCGCGCTGGGATGTCTACTGCTTATGTCCGAGATCAGATCATCTCGGTATGGTTCTTTGTATAGTTGAACACTTTCGTATTACCTTTAGTAGATTCTTATCTCATAGACGTTCTTCGCAGGAGCCTGACGTGAAGTACTGGCCGTGGATCGGCCTGGTTGTCCGCTGAGCATCTCTACTTCTTAGGGACGTATGGAGCGATAATCTAGGAGAGAGGGTTGCTATTCAGCAATCCTCAGAAACTTTCGTTGTTCCTGCTCCTCCGCCGCGTCATATGTTCAATGGCGCGAGGCTGTTGAGCATGTCAGAGAGAGCAGGTACCCCTTGGCAATCTTTTGCGATCCCTGGGCGATGCTATGAGGAGTAGTTGCTGCCGCTGTTAGCTCCAGCCCCTGTTCTGGCTGAGGAGGTGGCAGTATGATTTTTATCTTACCTTTCGTTAAGTGATGTTTTACTAACTTTGATTTGCTTCTATCAGGCTAGACCTACTGAGTTCATGCCACCTCGCATGTCCATTCATTATCAGGGGACATACGTGCCAATCGAGGAGATGATTCCTCTGGCTCCTGAGGATGAGCGCTTAGTGGAGCGGTCGATTCCTCGTCACCTGACTCGGGTAAACTTTATTTATTTGTCATTTTGTTCATGTATGTTATGCATTATTACTGATTTTATTTCTTTGACAGTTCTCGCGCGAGGTGGTCACGGCGATGGCACGGTGTATAGCTGCCTTCCGGAGCCAGCTCGTTCGGATGAGGAATGTGGCTACGTGTCGTCGCGACGACGCCGTTCAGGAGGTAGCCTTCCTTCTTATTTTTGCATTATTGCTTCTATTTTTGATTGTTTCTGACTTAGTTTCTTCTTGCAGGGTCAGCCCATTCCTTCTCGTACCCGGAAAAGAACTGAGGTCCAGAGACCCGGCGTGGTCTAGCTCGAGACGTCGCCATACTAGCTCTAGCGGTTGGGGTGGTTGTTCTGAGGCTGCTCGGACCGAGGCGGTGGAGGGATCGGGCTCTTCATCTGAGGGTGCACGTGCTGGGCCGGTAGGCCAGGGAGAGGCTACCTTGGCTTTTAGAGGTGGTGGGATGTACGGGGTCGGCTTGTCATCGCAGCAGCCTCCGCAGTCTCAGCCTCAGGGTCATCTTGGGCAGACGGGTCCTGAGCTGAGTTTTCCACCTCCCGAGGAGACTTGAGCTGGAGCTGGAGGAGAGGTTACTCCTCATACTGCGCAGTTTTATGATATGATGGGCGTCTCTCATCATCTGCGTCCTCCGGCGTCGTAGTTTATGCCTGTGTTTATTTTATTTTTGACTTGTATAGAACTTTGCCCTTACTAGACTGATTTATTAGACACATTTGTATATACATATCATTACAAGTTTATTTGTTATTTTTCATTTTTATGTGTATATTTGTGTGTGCAAAGAATTGTGATAATTAATAATTTTACGTAAAAAATTCCGTCATTTTTATTATTTAATGGAGGGTATCCGACTTTCTTCCCCAAAAAAAGAAAATGAAAAATAAAAATATTGGATTAACAAAAAACTTAAAAATTAAGTTTAAATTAAATCCAAAAAAATATAATTAATATAATTGATATATGTTGTAAAATAAGGAGAAATATAAAGATTGAGAGGGAATTGAAATGTGTATTCTACTTGTATTTCATATTATGGAGGTATACATATATATATATATATGTATATATATATATATATGTATATATATATATATGTACATATATATATGTATATATATAAATATATATATATGTACATATATATATATATGTATATATATATATATATATGTATATATGTATATATATATATATATATATATATATATATATATATGTATATATATATACATATATATATATATATAGTACAATAATTGATAGAGTTTGCTTGGAGAATAATAAACCCTAAACTCTAGAAAGTTCTAGAGTGATACAAGATGGATATCCACAAATATGTATAGATAATATTGAACCATATATTTAGAATATTCCGGAATGATATAAGGAGCATAATGGTCATCCACACGATATTTCATAACACTCCCCCTTGGATGTCCATTATCGAATACTGTGCCTCGTTAAAAGCTTATTAGGAAAAACCCTGTGGGATAAAAACCTAATGAAGGGAAAAGAGTATAACATTCTTCGTAATACGCTCGAGATGCTGCCTCATTAAAAAATTTACCAGGAAAACCCAACGTGGGACAAAACCATGGTCAAGGGAAAAATAGTGCAGCGCGTATTTTCTCCCCGTGATGAACACATAACTTGAGATCTTCCAGTGCCGCAACAATGAATCCAATATGTTTGGATATATTCTCATATGTAGTAAGTAAAATATCATACGTTGATCTTCGAATCTCCTAAGCTGAAGTTGCATCTTCAATTCTTCAAGTCTTCACGTGAACATGTGAAGTGTCTTCATTTCACCATACATGTGTTTATCTCTAATATCATTATTTCAAATCTCTGTTTAATAGTTGATTTGTAAATTAAACTTATGCGATTATGACTTCTTCTGGAAGTTGTTAATAATAGAAATTGATGATCATTATTTGATCAAACATTTATTAATAATCATTTGATCACAAAACTTGACATTATTAATGTCATTCTTTAATCTCATATGAATTATAACATATGTAATTATATACATTGATCATGGTTCTTCTGGACCATAAGAAAACAGTCTCACGCATAAGTATCCCATTTCTTTAGAAGTTTCATAATTAACTACACGATAATTTTTCTGCGAATACAAATTGTAAATCTCACTAACTCTTATATGCTCAAAGTTCAGGTTGAGATGTCACTGATGTATTTACATAGACTTTTCAAGAGTTTGATAGTAATTGCATTATTCTGGAGATAAACTTTGTAGGGCTAGATATGTAAATACGTCGTATATAAGTTATTAAGGAACTCTTCTTACATGATTCATAACGTGCAATTAAATAGGTGTCATCAATAATTTCATTACAATTGTAAGCCAATTGGAATATAAATATATCTTTATAATTTTCATCAAAATTTAAATATGTCTTACTATACTTTGAATGAACATTCACATACACCACATTGTAAGAAATTAATCCATCCAATATGAGATATAAAACATGATAACATATTAAACAAATTATACAATGAGTAATGCATCTAATTTCCTACATATGCAATAAACCATTAACCTATGACTTACATGCACATGAATATAAGAATCAAAATGATGCAAGACACTGTACAGTGTGGATTTAAAAATCCATATTCCATTAGACTTCGGTTCCATGATAAACTTATGATCATTATCATTATGTCGACATCAAAATGTACATATATTTCAGATCCCTTACTTATTAGTCCATTCCATTATACATATGAAAATTATTCATCGGTTCCATTGTGTACCGGTATCATAAAATTCCTTTAACTTACATTCCGCATGCTATTTAACTTACATTGGTACCATCATAATTTTTCCTTACATCATAGACCATTTATTACAATAATTCAGATATTTATACAACTTTTAGGGTATTTCATACACTATGGTATTTATATACTATTACACTATTAGTGTCAACTGCACTATCTTGCCAAATATCATATCTATTAAACATATCTTTATTTTGGAACCGATCATATACAACCTACACTTCAGGTGTAGTGATTCAAGTACAATTGGCAAGATTTTATCTCAATGTATACACATAATTAATATGACCAAAATGTATCTTCAACGCTATGCAACACGAGTTATAACTAAATACAATTCAAATCATAAATGTGCAACATATCTTAATAATGTATGTACAAAAGTTGGCATATATATAACTTTTCAAACTACCATTATAGGGATCATATTTATTATTTATTTATTTAAATTAATTTTTCCAACTTTTGCTAATTCGTTCTTCTCCCCCTATGTTGGTAAAATATCTCATTTATAGGGTCATCTTATTATATACCAACTTAGTAGACAAATTTGCATTAATAAAATTCACTTCATTAGGAGGATCACAATCAAAATTTATCTCTTCTGGAGAACAATTTCAATGAAGAATTATTTATTCATTAACTTTATATTTCCTGGGTATTTATTATTAAATATTCAATAATATTTTCTCTTCTGGAGATCAATGTCAATGGGGAGACATATGTTGTGCAGTTGTAATTTTTTCTTTGTTCTCCTATTTCATATGTGCTGACATATAATAGCCCCAATCAAAAGAATTGTTATACAAGCATAAATCACTTGCTCGTTATTCTAGTTGGTGATGATCTTCTAGATCTTTAAAGACTTAAATAGTATATTTGGTGAGCTTCTAATCACTTGATGGTTGACAATAATATATAAGTTATTTTGGTTAACTTCTGGTCAACCATTACTCCTTTATATAAAATAATAAAAACATATTAAATCTTAAAATTTTCATCATTACAAATTATATAACTCACAATCCAAATATAACCTAATCTCAATGCTACGTCTTACCATTCAATTCATTTTATATATTTAACATTGAGAAAGCGTCAGCACATTATCAAATTAAACTTCAGGTTTTCATTACGGGTAATTGTTATTTAATTTCGGATGGCCTAATTTAATTATCACATCCAATCACTTCTCTAAATTTGAACTCTGGTCAGTTTTCAACACTAGTGATCACTTTATTAAACTTACTATATGCATGGCCATGAATGTCATGTGATTTTAGAACACCAACATGTGTTTCTTTATACAATTGGCAAGACAATCAATTAATATTTTATCCAATAATTACTCATACTCTACTAGAGTTTAAAATATAAACTTGATATAAGTTAATCTTGTTGGATATTTCCTACTCTTTTGGAGTCTTTTATATAATCATGAAACATATAAACTTTACTAAAAGTGATTTCTTCTAGAAATGTAATGATATTTACCACTTCCTCAAATTTGTCATTGTCAATAGTGACTCTTTTCCTTTTCAAAGATACTTAATTACCTTTAGAACCTATTAATTTATCACGCTTCAGGCATGCTATAGGTTCATCAACAATTGATGTTGTACTCTTAGGACATCAATTTTAAATTAGAGCATTTACAACTAGTATATGATAAATGTCTTTTATTTATATCCATCTTCAGGATGGTATCATTTCAAAATATTTAATGAACATGTGGACACTTCTATTAAATAAATCGTTGATATTTAAGTTATTGTATGTATCAAACTGACCATCAATATATTTTATTATTTATATGCAAGGGTTACATATAATATCCCCCTAATCCTTGCAAATGGGGGTATATATGGAATGAATCCATCCAACAACCTTTAAAATCCTTGCAACTTTTAAGCCATAAATTCTTTTGGCAATGTCATGTATCAAGTAAAGTGTTCCTTTTAGCAAAAACATGCTTATATAAAATTATACTTATAGAACACTTATCATGTTCCTGATGCCCAATTACATTCATCTTAAGAAAAAACAAAAGCTCTTATATTTATGGGCATAATAAAACGTTGATTATGTATAGTTTCTCACAATGTCATGTTTAATTACTTGAACTCATAACACACTTTTTGCTATATACGTAATTAATTAAAGAACTTCAAGTCTATATGTACGAGAATATATACCAATCCATCTACATTTTTCAGAAAGAGAAGGTAAAGTTAAGACATGACATAATCAGTTCGAGCTTTAATCAAAACATACCTTATTCGATCCACTCAACTATACTAGCCAAATTAAAATTAATCTTTGGAAATATAAGTAAAACATAAGTAAACATGACATCGTGTTTATAGAATCACGTTAGTATGTAGTGGATATCTAAGAAATATGCTTTATCTTTGTAGATCATGCACATTTCTTTTATGTTGAAGCTAGGAACTTTAAGTCTATGTGTGTGAATACTCTGTATAAATATAAGGAACTTCAGGTCCGCACATCATATTCAATTTACATTCATTCCAATAATATAACTTCAAGTAGGTACATAATACTATAATTGAATGAGAAGGTAAAAATATGAAAATCTACTACTTCACGCTTTAATAAAAACATACCTGAATCGATTGAATCAACTATACTGTCGGATCAATTATATCAATATATTGCCTGATAAAGCTTAATTAGAAAATAGAAACAAGCACATAGGCAACCAAAATTAACACGTTCACGTTAGTGGAAAACCACATGTTTCATATCATACTTGAAATATAAAAACATAATTCAATACATAAATTATAAATAGTTTCACATGTGCCTTAGGCTTAATTCGGACAAACATTCAAGGCATTAGACATAGGATTTCAAAAACAAATTATATGGGTAAATAATTTCTAAATAAAACCATTCATATTTGATATGAAGCATAGAGAAATAACCAAACTCATTTACTACGGATAGGAAAAGTAATACCAAAATCTAGCAAATATATGTAATACAAGTTCATGAAAACCATACGTTCATAAAATTAACACCAATAATAATTCTAAATACCCTTTTAGATTCAAAATAAACAAAACTCATAGTCAAAACAAAACTACTAATTAGTTATTTTCTGCATCAAATCCAACTATTTCCAAATTACTCATTGAACTCTAGGAATAATAAAAATACGAAAATTTGGGAAACAATATAAACATATTAGGTAAAGGTTTAAAATTAACAATAACAGGATAGTTGAGAATGAACTTTCCTGATATCAAAACCTTTCCCACCATAAAAACCAGCCTTATCGTCAAGTTCATGTTGTCAACGTCATCTGCTAGCCTGTAACTCATGAAAATGTAAATGAAAAGAAAATAAAGTATAGCCCTTGATTAAGGCTCTATTATATTATGGATATATGAGAAAGATGATTCAAGATATAAAAAACCAATGCAATCGAAAAATAATACGAGCAGTTCTTTGTAATTAAATAAAGCGGCACTACCATTAACATTCCAAATTATTAATACCATGAGACTCCTTGTACTAGACCCAAATTAATTAATGAGAATTGGGAATGATATGACATTGAAACGTGTTATTTCATTATTAAAAGATCAAAACCCATGGTCAAGATTAATCTCCATCTAAATTCTTCCCAAGATGCGACACAACAAGATAATAATGAGTATAATTTAGCACATTCAGTATTCTACTAATTAATCATTAACATAAGAAATCAACAATAAAATTTACATATTGATTAGAGCTTTGGTGCTAATAACGTTTTGTAAAATAACGAGAAATATAAAGATTGAGAGGGAATTGAAATGTGTATTCTACTTGTATTTCATATTATGGAGGTATACATATATATAAATAGTACAATAATTGATAGAGTTTTCTTGGAGAATAATAAACCCTAAACTCTAGAAAGTTCAAGAGTGATACAAGATGGATATCCACAAATATGTTTAGATAAGATTAAACCATATATTCAGAATATTCCGGAATGATATAAGGAGCATAATGGTCATCCACACGATATTTCATAACAATATATTTAATTAAAGGGATATAAAAAGGATGAAAATCGTAAAGACATTGTTTAGACTCGAATCAGCCAGAAAAAAAAACACGGTTTTTGAAAGCTCGTATGATAAGACACATCAGCGCCACCTGGCGCCACGCATTTTGCATTAGCTCCAGACGCTAATTCTTAGTGCTTGGCGCCAGGCTCTGGCGTTAGGCGCCAGAGTCTGGCGTCTGGCGCTGATGAGTGCTGACTCTGAATCCTTTCCGGATTGAAACTGTGTCGATGTTTTGTATAAATAGCCCCCTTGTTTGCCAATTTTCATCATAATTTAAGAAGATTAAATATAGTCTTAGCTTTTGAAAAACATAAATAATCATGTCTTTAATAACTAAGAGTTTTACCAACTTCACTCATGAATGGTGTCGGTCTCTAACTGCCAAGGAGAGAAGAATTAGACTTTTTTCATTTGGGGGTATTTATGGTGTCAAGGGGGTAGATCTTGATATAAACTTCATTTATACTGCCTTATAATATTGGGATGATGATACTCATTGTTTAAGACAAAAGGGTAATGAAATTAGCCCTTTGCCGGAAGAATTCGGTGCTATCTTAGCTTCCCTGCATTAGATCTCGCAGTCATCCCTTAAATAAATGAATATTATTATAAGGATTTTGAGCGCTTCTTTAATTTAAAAGACAAAGATCTAACAAATATAGTAGATGATAGCATAGTTAATTTGAAAGAATTTGCTCGCCATTATTTTGATAGTCCTTATTCTGAGTCTTTTGATGTTTATAGAAGAAGGGCTTTTCTATTTTGCATACTTAACCAATATCTTCTCACTAATGGTAGAACTAATGATGGTCAAGCAATTATATTAACTGTTTTGGAGCATATTGAATCTGGGAGAAATCCAGTGCCATTAATTGTTGGAGAGACTATGCTTAGTCTTGATGAATTGAAGAAAAATCCAAAAGCACCTTTTTGGGTCTCTCCAATTTTTTCACAGGTAGAAAAATAATATTTTTAAGTACAGAATCAAAAAACATATTTTTTTATAGTAATATTAATTTATTTGCATTGAATTTTTTACAGATGTGGCTAATGGAGAGACTAGAATTAATTAGTCCTCCCGAAAATTTTGAAAAATAAACTCCAAATTGCTTTGTGAGAAGGAAGAAACGCTTCTCTAATATGGGGCGCCATGAGTAGAAGAAGGTCTTTGCCTCTTGCAACTTTGCCATCAAGTGGGTCATCCCTTGGTGGAAAATAGAGAAGATGGTTGGTGTCAACAAGCAACCCTTCTGCCGTCTTCCAAGCTTATCCAAGGTGACTTTTTATTATCCTTTCAGGGTAAAAAGACAGTACGACCTACTTTAAACTATTCCTTCTGGGGATCTTCGTCGTCCTTATGAATTCCCTGTTTTCTCAAGAAGTAGAAAATTTTGATGCTTATTGGAGCGCTAGACCTTTATGGGAAGTGATTACCCAAAAGGTCCCTCCTTCCTTTCCCAATGATGTGAAAAGGTGGCTTCTCAAGAAACCTTCAAAGGACATGAAGAAAAATCAGAGTAAAACTGATGTGAAGAGTTGTCTAGGTGACAAAGTGATTCCCGTTAAGGAACTCTTGGGTTAAAATGTTGAACTCAAAACACCTACGATGCCTAAGAAGAAGAGCTCTACAAAGGATAAAGGGAAAAGAAAAGCTGACACTTCAGAGAAGAAGGCTTGGGTAGAGAAGAAACATGGAGTCCTAGCTAAGGGAGAAACTATTTACTCCAAAATTGAATGTAGGTCCTCTAAAGGATGCCTATTAGCTAAAGTCATGGATGATGAAGAGGATGCAGACAAAAATTGGAAGAAAGCAAAGAAAGAGAAGAAAGATTAAAGCATTGCTTAACTTTCAATTAATAAACTTAGTTTTTAAAATTAAAGTTAATTTGTTTTATTTAAATTCCATCAATAATGTAATTTGTTAGTTTATTTTATTAATTAAATTTCAGCTTTTTATTTGAATAATCTCCTTTAAATTTAATTAATTAAAGCAATGAAAACTGAAAATTTAATTTTCCAGAAAATTTTTTCGAGTACGGAAGTCAAAAAATTTCCAAAAATCAACGAAATATTCCCAGGTACTCCCAGAAAAATGGCGCCGCTTCTTCACAACTGGCGCCAGCTGCAACGGTGTGCGTCAAGCAACAGACAATGTCGTCTGGCGCTAGAGTTAATCGGCTGGCGACGAAATTTTTTCTGTGACGCCAGTGATTCGTCAAATTTCTGTCGAATTTATTTTTAAATTTGGGATGCGAGGTTTGCAAAAAGTAAAGTGGCCTCACCCGTAAAGGGTTGCCTACGTATCCTTTCTTAAGGAATCAGGCCAAACGTAACTCTCTTGAGTATCCTACTTAAGTAATTATGGGTAGTTTTTTTTAAGTTGGTCAAGGTTTGTCATGTTCAAGAACTCAGTGCCATCCATATCAGTTAATTTTGCTGCACCTCCTGATAGGATTGTTTTGACAATATAAGGTCCAGACCAATTCGGCCTAAATTTACCCCTTGGATCTAAAACATTTTTCCTTAATGCTTTTAACACCAAGTCTCCTACTTTGATGTTTCTTGTCTTGACCTTCTTATTAAAATGCCTAGCCATACGAGTTTGATAGCATTGAGTATGATGTAGAGCTTCTAGTCGTTTTTCATCAAGTAGAATTAGCTCCTCATATCTCGCCCTAGTCCATTCAACTTCATCAAGTTTTCTTTCTAATGCAATGCATAAAGATGGTATCTCTAGCTCTACCGGTTGTACGACATCCATTCCATAAACCAAGGAGAATGGCGTATTACCTGTTGATGTGCGAATTGACGTGCGATAACCCCACAGTGAAAAATGGAGTTTTTCAGGCCAATCCTTGTAATTTTCGGTCATTTTCTCGATGATAGCCTTTAGATTTTTATTAGCTGCTTCAACTACTCCGTTTGCTTGAGATCTATAAGGAGAAAAATGATGGTGTTGAATGCCATATTTTTGTAACAATTCTTCACACTCAGCTTGAAAGTGAGTTCCATTGTCACTTATCATTTAATGTGGGACTCCATATCGACAAATAATATTCCTTTCAATAAAGAGTGTTATATGTTTTGCGGTGAGTTTAGCATATGATTGTGCTTCGACCCACTTTGTGAAGTAATCAATTGCTACTGGGATGTATTCATGACCTCATGTTCCTGGGGAAGTAATTTTTCCAATAATGTCAATTCCCCACGTAGAGAATGGCCATGGTGAAGTGTAGGTGTAGATTAGAGATGGAGGAACATGTTGTAAATTGGCATAAATTTGGCACCTAGGGCATCATTTTACATATTGATGACAATCCCTGTTCGTGGTATTCCAATAGTATCCTTCTCCCATTATCTTTTGGACTAGCATTTTGCCATTTACGTGAGTTCCACAAATGCCTTCGTGGACTATCCTCATTGCTCTTTGAGCGTTCTCTTTTCCTACACATAAAAGAGCTCGACCCTTAGGTACCCTTTTATGTAACTCGTTGTCTATGAGTAAGTATTGGGAAGCCAAAAGTCTTAATGCTCGTTTTACTCTTTTGTCAGCATGAGGAGGGTATTCTCCTTTGGTGACATAATTAAGTATATCCGTGTACCACAATTCTTCTTCTTCTTCATCTTGGATAACTTCATCATCTTCTATAGCTTGAATATAAGCCGGTTTATGCCTTTTTTCTATAGTTAGAGGCATTTGAACAATTTCTGTAGGAATCCTAACCATTGAGGCTAGTCTTGCCAAGGCATCATCAAATTGATTTTGCTCTCTAGGTAGATATGTGTATTCTACCTTTTCGAACTGATTAGTGAGATTTTCCAGATAAGTTTGGTAAGGGGCTAGCCTTTCGCTCCTTACTTTTCATCTCTTAGAAATCTGGTTGATGATCAATGAAGAGTCCTCGAATATTTATAATTTCTTCACTCCCAATGCCAAAGCTGTTTCAAGGCCTACCACGCATGCTTTGTATTCAGCAGCATTGTTGGTAACGTCGAAATCTAGCTTTATGGAGATTGGAACATGCTCTTCTTTAGGTGATACTAGTAATACTCAAACGCCACATCCTTTTTTGTTCGAGGCTCCATCGAAGTATAAGGTCTAAGTATCATCTTCTGTGACCATCAAGTCTTGGTCTGAAAATTCATTGTCGTGTATTGGCGTTGAATCTTCTATTGGAAAGTCTGCAAGAAAATCTAAGACCACAGATCCTTTGATAGCTTTTTGAGGCATGAATCTTAAATCAAACTGGGCTAAGTTGACTATCCATCTTGAAATGCTCCCATTGAGTGTAGACTTCTCGAATAAATATTATAGTGGATCCATTCGGGAAACTACAAAGACTGTATGCACGAGCATGTAATGTCTTAACTTAGTTGTGGCCCACACCAATGCATGGCACAATTTCTCAAGTGGTGTATAGCGTGCTTCATACTCGGGAGCATCTTTTACTTAGATAGTAGATTGCATTTTATTTACCTTCTACTTGTTGTGCAAGCATGGCTCCCATTTTTTCTCTGGTGACTATTAGGTACAACCTAAGAGGTAATCCTGGAAGTGCTGGTGCTAATACGAGAGAATTTGCGAGATAGTCTTTGATCTTTTCAAAGGCTTTTTGACATTCATCATCCCATATTACTGGTACATTCTTTTTAAGCTTCTTGAATATTGGTTCACATATTGTTGTCAATTTTGATATGAACCTACTTATGTATTGCAACCGGCCAATAAATCCTCAAATTTGTTTCTCGGTTTTGGGCGGTGGCATTGACATGATTGCCTTGATCTTGGTTGGGTCTATCTCTATTCCTCTAGATCTTATGACGCAACCTAAAAGCTTGCCTGAGGTGACTCCAAAAGCACACTTAGATGGATTCAACCTCATGTTGTATTTTCTTAGCCTTTCAAAGAATTTTCTCAAGGCTACTTGATGGCTTGGGCGATATTTTTACTTTACAATCATATCGTCCACGTATACTTCAACTTCTTTGTGCATCACGTCATGGAGTAAGGCAGTCGCTGCTAGTTGGTAAGTAGCACCCGCATTTTTCAACCCGAATGGCATTACCGTGTAGCAGTAAGTACCCCATGGTGTTATGAAGGTTGTTTTCTCCATGTCTTCTTCTGCCATGAGAATTCGATTATATCCCGCGTATCTGTCCATGAATGAGAGAAGTGCGTGATTCGCTGTATTATCTACCAAAATATCGATGTGTGGTAGAGGGAAGTTGTCCTTTGGACTTGCCTTGTTTTGATCTTGATAGTCGACACATATTCTTACCTTCCATCCTTTTTCGGAACTGGGACAATGTTGGACACCCGTTCGGGGCATTTGGATACCCTGATGAAACCTGCAGTTATTTATTTTTGAACTTCTTCTTTTATTTTAAGAGCTACGTCGGGTTTCATTCGACGCTACTTTTGTTTTACAGGTTTCATTCCTGGAATTAGTGGTATGGTGTGTTGAGCTATTTCTCTATTAATGCCTGGCATATCTTCATATGACCAAGCAAATACATCGATAAATTTTTTAACTAGATTGATTAAATCGGTTCTTTCTTGTTCATCAAGTGTTAGTCTGATTTTAACTTCTCTTTTAATGGTTTAATCATTTGAGAAATTAATCGTCTCAGTTTCCTCAATTATCTGTGTTTTCTTTTTAAGTGTTTCCATTGCTTTAATAATTTCTTTGTCATTTTCATTGTTAGTTAAGCAATGCTCGGAATCTTGGGTTAAAGAAAAGCACGAGGAGTAAGAGTAAAAAGACATATTATTAAACTCATAAATCATTACATCTAAAAGAGATATGTCCTTAGGGACTTGATTGTTAACTATCCTAGGGGAAGAGATAGAAGAAGGGGGTGATACAACTAAGGATATAGATGGCTCTACAGGAAAGGACTTTGACTCAGATGACTCTTTGAACATCGGTCCTTGCTCTGCCGTAATGGAGATTCTCCTTCCACTTGGAGTAGTCACCTTGACCGTCTTGCGCCATCCTTGTAGTGATCCTTCAGCTGGAGTGATGTGCTTCGAGGGATCAAAGTTCTCGCTTTGTAGGACCGTTTATATGAGTGAGGAGTTATCCTCTATGTAATTTGGCTCATCTTTTTCTCGCCCAGATAGTAATCCCATGACATTAAAGTCAAAGCATGGGGGTGCTTTCTCCTAGTGCATAGGAGTTGGGATTTCATCTAGAATATAGCAATCTAGGAAAATTTCGAATCCCGGTTTCCTTATGTCATTTACGACAAAAGGTTTTGGAAATTCGTAGCATGGATAGTCCTCTGCTTCTTTTATGAATTTTCCATTGAGAATAAGAGGATACTGATCCATTGAGATTGCTTTCTTTTGGATGCGAGCGTTCCTACGTGCCTTAGACTTTTCCTGGGCTCGCTTGAGATCTTCCTGAGTCGGTTCGAAACCAAGTCCAAAAGTGTCTAACTTAGGGAGGCCTAGTAATTCCAGCGATTTTGCTATTCCTTTCTTCTTTCCTAGAGTCATTCTAGGAAAATGCCCTTGTTTCTTCAGAATAATGTTCACTGTCATATTAGAGTGGGGGTCGTGGCAGTGAGGGGTCCTTTCATCCTCTTCGATTAAGGAGAACTCTTCATTAAAGCCCCACAAGTCTTCATCGTCTTCATCGTGCTCCACATTAATGATTGAATTTTTTATAGCTTTAATCCTCGTGGGTGAAGCATCGATCGTAATTGGAATTCCTCCAACTATGGCTTTTACCTGTTGGTGGAGAGATGAAGGGACGACCTTTAGGTCATGAAGCCAAGGGCGTCCCAACAGTAAATTGAATGAGGATTTTATATCTACCACTTGAAATGTAGTAGCGTGTTCTATCACTCCCGCCATTATATTCATGGTAATCTTACCAAGAGCTTGACGACGAGTGTTATCATAAGCTCTTATTCCTTGTGTTGACGGGGTTAAGTCTTCATCCCTTATGCCTACAATTCTCGCAGTTCTGAGTGGACATACATTAATTGCCGATCCATTGTCTACAAGAGTCATAGGGACGTTCATTCTCTTTCAAACTACTGTGAGGTTTAGTGCTTTATAATGCTTGTCACCTTCTAGAGGTAAATCCTTGTCAGAAAAGGTGATCAAGTTAATAGGACTAGGGAGATCACTCATAAGGAAGTTAGCCAACCCCTTAGGAGTGGTGTCGAAATCTATCCCTATCATATCCAAGGCATTCATCACTACCAACCTATGTTCTCGAGATGTTGCTAAAAACTTCCATACATTCATCTCAAACTTGGTTTTCTTGAACTGTTTGACAATATCATTGTCTTCTGTGATAGGTATGGGAACTTGTTGTGTAGTTGGTATAGGTTGTGATGAGATGGGAGGTTGCATTCACCCTGACCTTGTGAGGACGTCTATAGATGAATCTTCTTCATCCAAAAAATCGCTTATTGGGTATATGACTGAAAGTGGAGGCTCTTCCGTATCCTTAAGATAGACGTCTTCATCGTCGCCGTCCTAAACCCCATTGATATTGATATCTTCCTCTTGTGGAATTAAGACTAGCTTTTTATCATCAATCATTTTTTGAATTAAATCTTTAAATTTAAAACAGTTTTCAACAGTGTGACCCCTTGATTGATGGTATTGACAGTAGAATCTATCTGTCCTCTTTAGTGATTCAAATGGTCTCGTATCTAGAGGTTTGACCTTACCACTCTCGAAGAGAATTTTGAATATTCTAGCGTATGAGTCCCAATTGGAGTATAGAGTTTATTACTCTTCTTGGGCCTGTCAGTTACTTGTTGAGAGAAAGGTTTCTTTTTTGTGGGTGGAACCTTGTCACACTTTTTCTGAAGCTACTCTAATTGTTTCTTTGTGACTTCGAGATCTTCACGTAGCAAGCTTGATCCCTCCCACGTGGACAGTGTAAGCAACCGTACATACTCTTTGCTTGCTGGTTCAGGAAAGTCATCCATGGCATCGAAAAAGATCTCCTCCTCTTTTTCGATAGCATGAATTTCTTCAATATGTTTGATGAGAGATGAGGGATCAACCTCGTTTTCTTCATAAGTGATGGCCAAGGAATGAGCGAGAGGTGCATTATCAATGAGGGATCAACCTCATTTTCTTCATAAGAGATGGTCAAATGCGGTGTCATAACACATACCTATAGGAGTAAAGTTCCTCCTAAATGGTTTCTTTTGTACTTGGTTATTCATAGCAAGGACTTCACTCAAATTAAAGGTTGTAACATTGTTTGTGTGGCCTGGGTGGTTTTGGAAGAAGAAGGATTGTCGTTCTTCTTGCCTTTCTAGCCGCAGTTGGAGTTACTGTTAGCAGCTTTCAGCTTAGCCAGGTCGTCTTCAATATTAATTCCAATGTCATAGAAGACCTTGAATGTGTGGAGATTATTTTGGTATTTGAGATGCTTGGAGTACTTCTCTTGAAGGTACTTCAATCATTTTATCAGAGGTTTCTCTCCATTTGTTTAAGAAAGAAGTGAAACCTTCATTCTCTTTCTGCTTGAGAATTTCAAAGTCCCTATAGTCTGTTTCAACATGAATGTTGCACTCGTACCTATCAATGAAAGCGTTTACTATGGACTCCAAAGTAGAGGTTCTTTATTTCTAAAGAGAGAAGAACCATTGTTGGCAAATGGTTTCAAGAGATAGAGAAAACAAAGAGGGAAACACCTTCTTTACAATACCCTTAATGGTCATTATTGTTTCAAAAGCTTTTAGGTGAAAGTAAGGGTTGTCATTCGCTTTGAATTTCGGTATGTCGTTGGCATTGAACTTCTGCGGATGAAGATCCTTGTCCACCGAGACCCCTTGTGAGCTAATTCCTTGAAACTAGTAGTCACTAGATAACTTGCTCAAACTTTCTTGCATGAGTTCCATCTGTTGTTGCTTCACAGGATCATCTATTTTGAGGGTTAAAAACTTCAACGCCTCAGTGAGAGTAATCAATTGGTTCCTGAGCTCATTAACTTCCTCTTGAGTTGCCATTATCTTCTTAGCTTTCCTTTTTCGAGCGATTGGTTTGTCGAAAAGTTGAACTTGAATAAAAAGGTTGTCTTTGATCAAACGCCCTTCCTTTCTTGACCACGCGATGTAAATTAAACCATTTTTGTTTTAATGACTTGACTCAAACTGACTTTGACTTTACGGGTTTTGAAAAATAAAAAAGCGAAAATAAGGTGCATATTTGGAAAAAATAAGGTGTATATTTTTGGGAATTAAGTATAGGGTTCAAACAAGTGGTTTAAATTGGAGGATTAATATCCGACTTACCCCCCTAAAAAAAATGACGGAAAATACGCGCATACAAGACTTTCTTAGACATGGTCAAAGTGTGCATTCGTGTGTGCTTTATATGTTAAGTGCGAGTGACATGCTTTGCCTTTTGTGTAAGACCATGAGACTTAGTGCCTAGACTTAGTGCCTAGAATCGATTAAGGACTTGACACTGTATTATCATCAGTAAAAACTAACAGAATTGATTAGCAAACTGTTCAATTAGACACAAAGTGATGACTCGAGCAATAAATCGAACTGTCGCCAAAACGACAGGACTGACGCCTCTCTTTGCATTGTAGCGCCAAACGATAGGACTGTCACCAGGCGCTACGCTCCACGGAGTGGAGCAATAGTTTAAATCTCGGCGCCATTTTCTGGAACGTTGATCTGGAACTGCTTTCGGTATTATTACTCTACAGGATATGCCTTAAGTCGTACTAACTCAAATCTAATTAAATTATTAAACTTTGATTACACAAATTAATTAATTAATTAAGCAAAGTTCTTTTAGTCATTAATAATCTTATTTAGTCTTAACACAAGTCAAACAAACGGTTAGGAAAATATAGAGTATGCACAACAAATAACGCACAATTCGTCAAGTAGGCACCACATGATGCAATGAGTTTGCAACCTAACAATGGCTCTAGTTTTCTAAAGTTTGGGATATGGGTTAGTCAAAGAGGTTCCATAGTTAATTGTCCGGATGCACCGTGCAGAAGCCTAACCGTGAAGGGTTGGCGCGAGTGAATAGGACACCGCAAGTTTAGTAAAACTCGCTTCCATGGTTTGGTGAATTCAACGTTCTCGGATGTACCCTTTGTTGCACAAAGCGTTCTATCGGGTAGATAGAGCATGAATTCCCATAGGGTTAGGTCCATATGTAGAACACATATGGGTTTCAGAAAAGTGAGAAAAAATTAATCAGGAAGTAGAATTGAGCAGACAGTGCTAAAAACTGGTTAAAATTAGAACGCATATTGCTAGCTCGGTATTAGAAGAACTTGGCGCCAGCAAACAGAGGCCGGCTCCTGGCGACAGAAGCTGTCGCCTGGAGCCTAAGTCAAATTAGTGGCGCTGGACTCTAATTTCGGACGCTAGCTCCTACATGCCTCAGCAGCTTAATGTGCTCGATAAAAATTTCCAGTTTCGCGCAGCATTATTTCGATCCTTGTTGTGAAAGATATTCCTCAAATTTCCTACATGTAAAAATCCTTTGTTTTAACTCATTACGAATGGTCTTTGCAATGAGATATTTTTTTATGAATATGACAATAATATTAATCAAAATTACGCACATGAAATACTTAGAACTTTTCGAGTCTCATTCACTCATTCTAAATCATTGCCAAAATAAATTTCAGGAATTAAAATAGAAATCCTCCCTAGTGGAGTCGCCAAAAACTGTAGGGAATATTTCAAGCATTATCCCTACCTTGAACCCCACTGTGATCATACACTAAATTATGGTGGCGTCCAAAGGGAAAGAAGATAGAGCAAAAGAGTCCCCAACAAGTTTTAGGAAATTGTAAACCGTTCATGAGGTGAAGGTTACACCCCTTAACGATCCAGAAGATCGTCAACTCCAATAGGTCTGGAACCATGACTGGTAGTTCGGGGATGAAGGTACAAATCAACCTAAAAGAGATTGAACCTGCCCTAATAATAGGCCTCTACTTTATTCTGATCGTATTCATGTGCCTTTCTGACTAACATGCAATCAATAGGTTTAACCCTAAACCTGTTTATCTATGTTGGTTGAATTTAATGCATAAATAAACTATTATTGGCGATCACTTGAATTATAATCAAATTAACCCTAAACAAGATTATTAATTATCTTATTAAGCGTGATTACAAGTACCAATTCCCTTTAAACATGCATAAAAGGTGTGATCAAGCAACAACAAAAAATAAAATCAAGAACCATAATAAACACAATAACAATTATAATAATAATAATAATAATAATAATAATAATAATAATAATAATAATAATAATAATAATAATAATAATAATAATAATAATAATAATAATAATAATAATAATCATAATAATAATAATCATACTTATGATAATCATGTTAAAGTATGATAACAATAGCAAGATCCTAGGCATGATACGAACAAGATTAATAACAAACCCTAGTATGTCACTAAGTAATAAAAATCAAAGCTTTAATTCTAACATGATACTAACATGAATATTAGGAAAGACAGTAAAAGGCATCATAAAAATCATAATTGACATTATATTCTTTATCCTAAAAATGATACTAGGAACTTATTGTTGTCACCTGTAGGCGTCGTTCGAAGTGCGCCTACGTTAGCATGCTTGGCACTTATAGAAAGTGGGAATTGACATTACGATTAGGGACAAGGAAAGTAGGGAGCCGCCAACATATTTTTAAGGAAATTTTAAACCTTTCACGGATCATAAAAAGACAACCACGATAAAGGGACAACGGAGGCAACAACGATTGACCCGTGAAAGTTACACCCCATTCATAATCCATGAGATTACTAACTCCATATGGTTCGGAACCACGAAAGGAGGATCGGGGATGATGGTGCGAAGTGAGTCATGGAGTCACATACGCCCGTATTGGCCTCTACTTGATTCTTATAGTGAAAAGTACAAACAAAATATTCAATTAGCTCCAAACTATTATTAGGCTAAATTGGTTAAATATTAATGCAACATATAATTCTAAAATATTGTGATCACTTGATTAAACAACAAGATTAAAAGGAACCTAAACCGATTGTCCAAATTATCTTATCAAACGTGATTATCAATTACATATTCCCTTTAAACATGCAATATATTGATCATAAAATATAATAGAATATACATTAATATTGGAAGCAATTTAACAATAATAGCGTTACTCAAATCAAATAAAAATAAACCTAATCATGATACTAGCAATATTAAAATAAAATAAGTAATTAAATTAATTAATTACTCACATTCCGTGTGTTCCTTTAAATTGCTACAACGTGAATAAATTGTTAGTAACTTCAATAAAAATATAATCAAATTGAAATTAAATTAAGGAAAAATTGCTCCCATTAATCTGAACTTTGTCTCGTCCGCCGAAAATAATCCCAATTTTAGTTTATTATCTATCACTCCCAACTTTAAGGGGTATTAATTTTTGTTGCACCCAACAGGTCATCTAACCTAATGTAGCAGGTTACTTAGCCACGTGTCAGCGTATGATTGGCTTAACTTTTTTAAAAAAAAAAATAAAATAAAATAAAAACCCCACAAACCATACCCAGCGGCTGCCACCACACCCCCACCTCCACCCCGCCGGGAAATCACCCCCACCCCCGAAAAACCCCTCTCCTGCTGCCGGAAACCATCGTCCAGCTTTCCCCATCCCTCGAAACCCACTCCTTCCTTTCCCCCACCCCCGATAACCCCTCCCCTTACCCCGAAATCCCCTCCCATACCCACGAAAACCCCTCCTCCACCCCTTCCCTTCCCCCACCATAGTTTCCCAAATCACGAGCATGGAGGCCACGAAATTAGCCGAAAAATGGCAGAAATCGGTCGATTTAAGGTTAACACTAACGATTCAGCCGGAAATCGGCCAATTTCGGCCGTTTTGACCCATTTCTATGGCCGTTTTCAGGGAGAAATGGGGGTGCGTTTCTGGGGGTGGTTCCGGCATCGTGGTGGGCCAGGGGTTGCAACGCCGAGGTGGGCCAGGGGTTCCGGCGTGGAGGTTGGGGCTGAGAGAAGCTTAAGGGAGGTGGCTGTTGGGTTTTTTTTTTAATTATGTTTTTAATTTTTTTTTTCTATTTTTTTCAACCAATTACATGTTGACACGTGTGCAAAAAAATAATTCTGAAATTGTTTACCTGATTTACCGATTGCAAGTCATTTAGGTGCAATAGGAATTAATACCCCCTAAAGTTGGGAGTGATAGATAATAAACGAAAGTTGGGATTAATTTCGGCGGACGAGGCAAAGTTCATATAAATGGGAGCAATTTTTCCTTAAATTAAATTAAATAAAAAGTAGAGTTGATTTGGTCCAAACCCTCAGTTATGTGTACCATTCACGTCTTGGTTTAAGGACGGAACCTCGGGTTAAGTATGGACTCCTTAGAGTGCTTAGGGGAAGAATGGTGTAATTAGGAATATAGCTTTAAGGCTTAGAATATGAGAGAAAGAGAAGAATGATTTTTGGTGTAAAAGAGAGGAAGAGAGAATGATTCCATGCCCCGAACTGCAGAAAGGGGTTCCTATTTATAGGAAAAATGAACAGAGGGAACACACGGAACCCTAAAAAGATGAAAAACCTAAAAATTAACACCGCGACACGGCAGTGCACACCGTGACACAGCGTCAGGCACCGTCAGATGGTAAAAGGCACCGTCAAACGAGGCACACTCACGTAACAAGGTGGACAACAGTGCGACGCGGGAAATATTTGACCTCTGGGAAGTGAAAACGCGTGAAGGGTTTACGCGGAAAAGACACGTGAAAATACCGTGACTCGGCACACATCTCGTGACAAGGCAGTTTCCACCGTGGCACGGTATAGTACATCGTTTCACGGCATGGGAAAACGCAGAAATTACACGGAACATCCCTGTGTCACGGAATGGGCACCGTGACACGGGAAATTGCACCGTGTCACAATGCAAAATCCGGTGACACGGTGCAAAATCCTGTGACACGGTGGATTAAATGTGCAAAATTACACAAAAAGCATCGTGTCACGGAAAGGAAATAAGCCCCGTGACACGTCAGCATCTTCCGCGTCGCGGCGTTTTGGCTGCTGCGTGGTAATTCCAGTTTTTTTACCCGTTTTAAAAGTTATCATAACTTTTGATCCGTAACTTAGAATAAGGCATATATTATATCATTGGAAAGCTTGTCAAGTCTACTTTTCAACCCAATTAAAATCAGGTCAAAATATTTTTAGATTTTATGATATGGTCTTTTTAGTGGAAGGGTGTCGGTTTTGGGCCAAGTTTAGTGTTTTGCTCATATCTTTTTCGTTATGCCTCAGAATTGGGCTTATGATATATGGTTGGAAATCTTATTTCAAGGACTATTCAACAAAATAATAATTGGATCAAAATTATAAGATAAAAAAATGGATTAGTTCATGAAATATATTAGATAGAACATGGATTTAAGCAATCTAAAGATTAAATACTCAACCCTACTAATAATGGTTGTGAAAGGTGTTCATCAATGGGTTAGGTTTTGGGGAGACATTTTTAGATGTCTACATCATCCTAAACATCAAATTAAGAAAAACATCCTAACATGATACTAGGAAGATCAAAATGCCCTAACATGCCCCTAGGAATCATAATAAAAACCTAGACGTGATTTCTATATCATAATATCGATAAAACCATTAAAGCACTTACTTGGATGCCTCGTATCTCTTTCTAATAACAAAATGCACGCGTTAGTAAATTCAAGGAAAATATAAAATCAAAGAATTAAATTAAATAATTGAAAGAGAGATTTGGGACCAAACCCTCAGAAATGTGGATGGGTTTTCCAAAGAAAGACATCACATACAAGTTGGTTTTGGTTGTACTCAACAATATGAGTGATGGAGTCCTAACATGTTGTGGAAAAGTGAATAAATTGTTGAAAGAGCATTAGATGCGACGATTTATTCAACCAAGAGTGGCTTGGAGCCATTAGCAAAGAGTTGCTTACCTTAGGAGATTGAGTATTAAGACAAGTCAAAGCATGCTTAACCACTCTTTGTTTCTTTGGATCTTAGCACTAGTAGAAAAATACAATAAGGCACCCCCATAAAGGCACCGGTTCAGGCCAAACCGGTGCCCTAAACCGGCCCAAAATTGGGCGCAATTTTACACAAATAGAAAAGGCACCGGTTCAGCCCAAACCGGTGCCAAAAATAAAAAGGGCACCGGTTTGAGCCGGTGCCTTTACGAACCTGTTTGAACCGGTGCCTTTACAAATCGACTTATTCTCGCCAAATGGGGACAAATTTAATGCGTGGATAAGACATTTAATAAGATTGAAAATTTGCATGAATACCTTTTAATTTTTCAAACTTATTATGTTATTTACTGGATAAATTGTTTTACTTTGCACTTACATTTGTAGAATTCCAAATCAAACTATATTGTTTTCCATGATTGGTAAAGGAAATCTTTGAGAATGGTTCTCAATGAAAAGTATAGCATTTCTAAAATACAATTCTCATAAATGAATTTTATAACAAAGTCCGAAAGGACGGTTAGACATCATGTATTCAAAATACTAGGTAGTTTTGATAAAACATGAAATATTGAGTTGCAAACCCAAATTGTAGACCACAATTCGTTTAATGACAAAATTTTAAGAAAAAGAAAGAAATAAGAAGAAAAGGAGAGCGAAAATGAAGCAGATACGAAGAAAAAGAAAGAAAGACAAATGAAATAGAAGGAAATGGAGGGCGTGAGAAAGGAAAGAGAAAAAGGAGTAGAAGTGAGGAAAGAGAAAGAGATGAGAAAAGAAGTGGAGAAACGTGAGAAGAAAGAGAAAGGAAAGCGAAGAGAGGAGCGGCGATTCAAGAAACTAGGGTTAGGGTGCACCTGTTTTATACTTAGCTTGTTAATTTTTTTTAAAAAAGTACCACTTTTGCGACCACTTTTAGCCGTCGCAAATTACGACCGTTACAGAAACGGCCGCAATTTACAAAATTTGCGACCGTTACAAGCGGACGTACAAGAATTAATTTAATTTTGAATTATTTTTCACATGTATTTTATTCAAAAAAATGTTAAAATACATTTGCGACCGTTTAATACCCAAAAATGGTCACAGATTTGCGACCATTCTGAAAACGGTCGCAATTTTGTAACTGCATAAAAATCGGTCGTAAATTTCAAATTTGTGACCGTTTTAGTGACGATCATAAAAAAAATGGTCATTTGACCGAATTTTAGTAGTGCACCTCTCGCCCTCCAATCGTTAAACATATCTTGGGCTAATTAGTTTCTAAAATTGGTCCAATGATCTAAAGTAATTTTCTAGTTTCATTTTTCTTTTTTTATTTTTCTCGATCTCTAATATTACTAATTTTGACAATTATATTGTACTCCCTCCATCCCCTTTTGATAGTATATTTTGGACAAATTTTAGTCCAAAAATGTTCACCCCATTTGCCTTTTTCAACAACTATTAATATTAATTTATTACAAAAATTCCCTCCAATTTGCAACAATATTTGTGCAAATTTAACTTTTCCATGTAAATTTTGTTTTCCATGTACTTTTATTACTTTCTATCTCTATATTTTTGCATACCCAATATCAATTTACTTTTTGAATGTACTTTAACTATTCTTTTTTGTGTTTTCAAACAAAAAAAAAAGTCTTTTTGTGTTTTATTAATTCCCGTGAAAAATGCCCATAAGGGACTATTAAAAGGGGATGGAGGGATTACTTAAGTGTTGTATATACACTACCACAAAAATGGGAAAAAGTAACACATAATATAGAACAGTTAAGTTGAATAAGTGTTCTCTAGAAATATATAGAACGCCTTTGATAGAAGACTGTGTTATAAGTAAAATCAAATGGAATGCCTTTCTTATTGAACCTTTCTATTTTATTTTACTATAAAAAAGTAATATAAAAAATTGAATTTGACTTTATATTATAGGATGGTGTTATGAGATGAGCGTTCTATTTGATTTTAGTAATAAAATAAATAAATTGGGCGCCCAGATTCCCGCGAGGCTAAATATTAAAGCTTATACATGGCATTTTACCAAAAAGGCAAAAAAAGGCTAAAATAATAATAAAAGTAAAAATCCTCTAACATTGAAACTGCAAAACTTCCTCTCTATCTCCAAGACTCCACCTCCACCTCCATAAATGCAATTCTTCTCGACCGGTTGTCGCTTCTCCGATCCCTTCTGATTCATCAATAAGCGTTTTTCATCTCAGAAACATAAAATCCAGCTTCGTAATTTTTAGTATGATTTTTATTTTACAAATACGAGCCCTATGTTATTGGCATGTTAATTAGTATACAATTAGCGAGTTTTGAGATGATATTATTGGAATTCTTGATGTTAGACAATGAATTATGAGCATTAGTTCCATTTTTTTTATTTTCGGCATTATTTATGTATTTATCGAGGGTGATTCTGTTTAATTGCAATTAAAATTGGGTGCATGTGATGGAATCCTTGAATTGATTTGAATTTCGAAATTGAAAATTATGATACTACTCTACTGTATTCGTGTTTTTTGTTTTTATTGAAGTTAAGAAATATAGGAAACGAGGAACAAAGGAAAGGAATGAGATTCCATTTTACTAAAGAATTCATGTTATTGAAGTTAACTTAGCAACTCATTATCTTCACAAAGTATCAGATACTGCTTGAGTGTTCCACTCTGAAAATGACCTCAAACTATTGAAGATAAGCTAAGTTATCGACTCACAAGCTTAGAATGAATAATGTGGTGCTACATAAGTTGTAATGTCGTATGCTTTGTTTAAAGACCTTTAAGCTAAGGCTGGAACAGATAAATGGTTATAACGTTCCATAATCAGCAATTGAATCGTTTACACACGGAAAGACTCACATTCAAAGCAATGAGAAATACTTGAAAGTTTATTTGAATGGCATGGTTGTCTAAACCATGAGTCAAGAATGCTTGATTCTAGACAAACTTTTTCTTAACATGATAAACTGGCAAATGCTCAAAGTCATGGGCATGATTTGTGATCCAAACATCTTTAGCAATGTCACATCGACAAGAACGTACTCAAGGCTCTATTAGATAGGCTCTTGATAGTTGATCGATTTGGAATTGTTCTAACACAAGCAAGTCTTACTTGTTGACACCGATAAAGTAAAGAGCTATTGTTCTTAGTATAGACAATTGACTCTGAAAGCTAAAGAGGATTCATTTACTTCAACGTTTCACAAAGAATTTGAAAGAATATGTCTATATTCATCAAATGTGAACAAGCTTGACCTTGAATAGTTCAAGAGTTCAGTGAAGTACAGAATTCACTTGGCAAGATATCAAAACGTCTAGATTAGATTGAGCGATGTTTGCTTGAGCCAAGCGTGACTATCACAAAGTTATGAAATTGAAATTTTCATAAATAAATCCACAAAGAACATAGTTTGTCTTCACGAAGACCTCAATGCCATTTAAAAATGACTCGAACAATGATGGATCACATCCCTTCCTATAAGGTTCTTAAGAAATGCACGAAGGACTAATGTTACACTAAACAAAATGTCAAAGCTATGAAAGGACGCCATATTTGGTTATGGATAGAATTAACTTCTAAATGTCTGTTCAAGTATATGTCTAAAACTCTTAGCCACAGTGGGAGTTCACTTGCTCAGTGGGAGCTCACCGGCTTAGCAAGAGCTAGGTGGTTGAGTGGGAGCTTAATGGCTCATTAAAGGCTAAGATAGCTCAAGTGGGAGCTAACTGTTTTTTTTACAACAAACTTTTACCGAAAGACAATATACATGTCTCTTTGTATGCATTCAAGTGAGATCACGGGCATTACCTCCACAACCTAATTGAGAACATAGTGTTTGTTGCTCTAAGTGGTGTCTTTCTGAATAGTAAAACATTTCCAAAACGGCAAGTGGGAGGAAAATGAACTCGATGACCATCGAACTTAACAACAAACTAGATCTGATAATCTCGGAAGACCTTAAAAGGGCCTCGTGAGAATACTCGATCAAGAATACTCAAAAGGACTTTACAAGTGCCTTAAAAGAGAATTCATTTCTCACAAAACTTTTGAAAAGTTGGAGTAAGATTAAGAAAATCAAAGGACTTTGGAAGCTCCTTAAAACGCAGTGTTTGATGCAATAACCCCGTATAGGTATAAATTCACCAAAGGCTTGGTTTGAATCCCATAAATTTTCTATTAAGTTAGAAATAAACCTAAGACTTACAAGCATACTATTTACTATTAGATAGTAAGGTAATAATGTCCTGTAAATATAGCTACGACAAATACAAATTCCGAATAATGGTTAGAGGCCATGAAAATCCAAAATAGACCCCATGTTTGAAAATCATGTTTTAAAACTAGATTAATTTGCATAAAGGGTAAAAGACCCATCGACTTCAAATAAGTTTTCAAGGAGAAAACTAACAAATGTCGAAATGTATATGTATACATAGCTAGATTGGTTGAAAAGGATACAATAAAATTCACGGAGTTGATTTTAATAAAAACCTATTCACCAATCGGAATACTAAAGTCTTTTCGTGATTATTCTAGCGAAATTGCACATATGAAATATGACAAAATAGATACCAAAACCGCCTTCCTAAAATATGATTTTGGAAGTAACTATTAAATAGTTTAAGGGTTTTGAAAATCTAAATAAATGCTAGATTTGAAATTGTAGGGAATATTTCAAGCATTATCCCAAACTTGAACTCCACTGGGATCATACACTAAAGTACGCTGGCTTCCAAACGGAAGGAAGATAGAGCAAAAGAGTCTCCAACACGGTTTAGGAACTTGTAAACCGTTCACAGGGTGAAGGTTACACCTATTAACGATCAATGAGATCTTTAACTCCAATAGGTCTGGAACCATGACTGGAAGTTCGAGGATGAAGGTACAAATCCAATCTAAAAGACAAAAAACCTGCCCTAATAATACGCCTCTACTTTATTCTTCTCGTATTCATGTGCGCTTTCTAACTAACATGCAATCATTAGGTTTACCCTAAACCTAATTATCTATGTTGGTTGAATATTATTAATGCACAAACAAATCTTTATTGGCGATCACTTGAATTATAATCATATTAACTCTAAACAAGATTATTAATTATATTATTAAGTGTGATTACAAGTACCAATCCCTTTAAACATGCATAAAAGGCGTGATCAAGCAATAACAATAAATCTAATATCAAGCAACATAATAATCATCATAAAAATTATAACCATGAGTAATTATAATTAAAATAATAATTTATAGCAAGATCCTAGACATGATAATAACAAGAATATTAGGAAAGAGAATAAAAAGCATCACAAGAATCACAATTGTCATATTTGATATTATAACCTTTACCCTAAACATGATACTAGGAAGATCAAAACACCCTAACATGACACTAGGAATTATAACAACAACCTAGACATGATTTGTATATCATAATATCAATAAATCA
Source organism: Chenopodium quinoa (assembly GCF_001683475.1). Classification (NCBI taxonomy): domain Eukaryota; kingdom Viridiplantae; phylum Streptophyta; class Magnoliopsida; order Caryophyllales; family Amaranthaceae; genus Chenopodium; species Chenopodium quinoa. The sequence goes on along the minus strand of NW_018743197.1, from coordinate 3,076,119 downwards.
ATTAAAGCACTCACTTGGATGCCTTGTACCTCTTGCTAATAACAAAATACACGCATTAGTAACTTTAAGGAAAATATAATCAAACAATTAAATTAAATTAAATAATTGAACTAGAGATTTGGGACCAAACCCTCCGAAATTAAAACCTTTCACGTCTAGGGAGAAGACAACTTCAAACTATGCTAGGTGTGTCTAGATCTTGTGTATGCAGAATTTTGTATGAGAAAAGCTAGTTTAGAAGAGATTGAGAGAGATAGAGAGTAATCAAGAATTTCTTGATGAGAGTTGGTGAGAGAGAGAATTAGAGAGAATTCATAAGAATTGATTATCCAAAATGGAGGTTTTAGGAGCCTATATATAGAGAAAATAAGCCGGATATGATAAAAAACGAATCAGAGTTTCAAAAAGAATAAAACACGATTGCAACGCCAAACACGCGCCGTCGTATGGCGCTGCAAACAATTTTCCACGCATTTTCTTATTTTGATAAATTAAGCGTACAAGAGGGAAAAATTGTATTTTCCTTAAAAACACTTCTTTTATTCTAAATAAAACTCTTATAAGTCAATTAAATTCAGTTTATCAATGCTAATTAAATTAGGACTCAAAAGAACCTTCTAGAAGATTCTAGAAGACTATAATCAATCCTTATTGCATTACGAATGATAAATCAATAATAGGCCCTCCTCTAGATCATTGGGCCGCTCATAAATATCAAGCCGGGTCCAGTTTAGTAATTTGTCCATAACTTCCTCATTATTCATCAAAATTGGGCTTATAATATATCGTTGGAAATCTCTTTTCAAACCCGACCCAACTACACTATAATTAGACCCAGGCCATTGCCAAAACTAAACTAGATTGGATATTTTCTTAAAATAGGTTTTAAAAAACAGAGAGAAAGAAAAGAAATAAAACTAGCCACAACACTAGACTTTCCACACTTTCACTTTATTTGATAATGATTCGACGTGAAAGGTACTCATCACTGGGTATGTTTTTGGGGAGACACAAATGGGTGTCTATAGATCCCCCACTTTGACTGAGTTTGGTGGAACGCAAGTTTTGAAAACAAAAGTCAAAGTAGCGATAGGGACGGAGAATGGTTCAGAACGTTCTGCGATCCTTAATCACTCTTGTAACACCGATACCGGAAAACTAGAGTTAGTTAAACAGATAAAAGAGTTAAGAAACGCTTATCTTGCACCGTTGAGCACACGTCTCTGAAGGTAAGCGATTTGTTGCTATTGCATTTGCTGTTGTTGACAACCTTCCACAAGCTAAGGAATGATATCCTGCTGTTTGTTTTGACGATCTTCCGCAAGCTAGAGAATGCTGCCTGAAGACTGCTACGCCTGTAACTGCCTCCAATTCCGCCGTGACAGACTTCTATAAGCTAGAGAACCCCATCGAAGATTGTTTCGCCTGAAACGGCCTTCTACCGCTTTGTGACTATCTTCTGCAAGTTAGGAAACACGATCAAAGATTGCTTTGCCTGAAACTATCTTCATTTGTTGCGACAATACCCTAAAGAGTATCACCGAAGACAAACGTCTGTCGATCCTTTTTGCTTTTTCTATGCTAGTGCGTTGGCCCTTTTGCTGCTTTTGAATCAGTATGTCGGTGCTTCTGAATTGTGAACCAGTTTGTCGGTGCCTTTGCTGTATTAAACCATTATTTCGGTGCCTTTGCTGTTTATGAACCATTATGTTAGTGCCTTTTTCAGTTTATAACCATTATGTCGGTGTCTTTGCAATGAGCCAATGTTTAGGCGCTTTAAGCTAAGTGAGACGGTCATTCATTAGGTCGATCACTTAATGCGATTGTAACCGAGCCGATTACTAAAACATGTCAAACTGCTTATAGGGGCTAACTGGCGTAACAAGGAACCCAAAATTGTTGTAGGAGGTCGAAATAACCGCTCTGGGTGGCTTCGAGCTCTGTCGCCACTACAATGTCGTTGGCGCCACGATTTTACTCTGTCGCCAAACGCTGCACTCTATCGCCTGGCGACAGAGCTGTCGTTTAACGCCAGAATTGGGATTTCCGCATAAATCCCTCTTCTTTGTCATTTTGCTGTTGCTGCTCTTTTCTTTTTCGAAACTCGCCGCAGAGTTCGAAAACTTGCTCGTTCTTCAACCAAATTTGCTCAAATTTGTTGCAAATCGAAGCTTTATTCATCTTATTTCCCGATTTATGTAAGTTTTCTTCAAACTCACCCCGATTTTTGCTGAATTTGTGCGTTTTTGTTCACGAATTTTTGAAAAATTAGAAACTTCTTTTGCTTAATTTGCTTTGTTTATTGAAGTTTATGCCATGAAATTTCTTGATTATGTTTATTTATTTCCTTGGGAGTATTTTGAGGCTTGTTTAGCTCAATTTGGTGAAGAAACGAACAATTCACCATTGTTGGACCTCTTATGGTCGGGAAAACAATGTGGCTTGTTCTCGATGTTTTTGCTAGCAATTCTTGTCCATTTTGTCACAATAATTATTATAGTATTTCAAGAAATTTTTTGGATGCTTCAAAATGTCGCATGTGCTTGAATTGAAATTGTGCTCTTTTTAATACAACGCACTCTGTTTTTTATTTTTTGTGAACATAGTATCATACGGCTAGGCAAAACTTAGATACTATAGAACCTTAATTTTTGTCAATTTTGCACAATGTAGTATGGCTAGACAGCGAGGTTCGGGTTCACGGTCCCGAGACACACGACGAGAGCATGAGCCCGTTGAGGAGGACGCCGACCCATCCACTTCTCTTGGTCCCTTCCCCGAGTGGGATGAGCGGACATTGTACTTTTCCCCCGACCACCACATTTCTGAGAGGGTTCGTCGTGGGATCACCACTGGTAGGACGCGTTGCCACAGCTCAGATAATGACACCCTAGGCAAGTTGTACTGTTTGTTCTTCAGCGTCGATGGGGAGTTGAGATTCCTTTGGGAGTCTTGTGGGCTGACTGCCCTGTTTGAGGCCACGTAGGCCATGAGCTCTTTTGACAGAGGTCACCGCGTGGACCGCGCTCTGGTGGAGTTGTTCTAGGACACCACCAACACTTTTCACTTTCCTTGGGGTGAGATGATGGTCACCCCAGCCGACTTCAGTCTCATCTCTAGACTAGAGTTTAGTTCTACTGCGCTGCCGTTTGACAGCACCATCAGCGTCTACTCTCTTGAGGTTGATGAGCTGTTGGGTCCGATTGTTGTTTGGGCCCGTGTTGAGGTGGAATCATCATAATTCAGCACCAAGTGTATTCACCGGTCGACTCTGGCGGCAGCTTTTGAGGATGATGCGACCACCCGAGAGCAGCGGGTGTGCATCTTTGCCCTTAATTTGTTGACTGGCACGTTTTCCCCTAACAAGGGTAGTAGGGCACTGCTTTACTACCTTCCTTCTGTCTGCGATCTTCATATGATCGGGACCTATGACTGCGCCAGCTTGGCCTATGCCGACTATCTGCGTGCTTTGCGAGACTGCTGTCGACACCGGTCTTCCAGGAGAGACATCGCTCTGTCCAGTTTCTGGAGAGTCGTAGAGGTATACTTCGTCTCTCACAAAGTTAGCTTTAAGATTTTTGTTAGCACTTGCTAATATCTTTTGTCTTTTGTAGATCTGGTTCGACGAGTACTTTCCTTCACTCGCACCGGCGAGGCCGTCTCCACGCGAGTTTCCTGTTGGCGCCTGATGGGGAGGTCGTTACATCCGGGCGACTACCGCCCATGCTTAAGAGCAGACCCCTTTCGGTATGATCTTTTGCATAGTTACACTTTTGTATTGCTTTTTGTAGATATTTATCTCATAGGTATTTTTTGGAGGAGCCTGAGGTGCTATACCGGCCATGGGCAATTTGGTTATTCCTGGGCTGGCCGTGCAGTACACTGCTGAGCGTTGTTACTTCCTAAGGACATATGGGGTGACGGCGTACCTAGGAGAGAGAGTTTCTATTCAGCACTCTTCGGATATTTTTGTCGTCCCTGCTTCTCCGCCACGTCACATGTTCAATGACGTGAGGCTGCTCAGCATGTCCGAGTGGTCGCCTGCTGGTACTCCTTGGCAATCTCCTGCGATCCTAGGGCAGTTCTACGAGGAGGAGTTGTTGCCGTTGTTAGCTCCGGCCCCTGTTCTATCTGCGGAGGTGGCGGTATGATTTTTATCTTTTACCTTTTGCTAAGTAGCCCCCAAGTGATATTTTACTCACTTTGACTTGCTTTTTGTCAGGCTGGGCCTACTGAGTTTGTGCCCCCTCGTATGTCCATCCACTACCTGGGGACATACGGGCCTATCGAGGAGATGATTCCTCTGGCTCCCGAGGATCAGCGATTTGTGGAGCAATCGATTCCTCGCCACCAGACTCGGGTGAGTTATTTTCTTGCTATTTGTTCATATCTGTCTTGTATTTTTACTGTAGACACCCATTTGCGTCTCCCCAAAACCAAACCCAGTGATGAATACCTTTCATGTCATTTGATTATCGAACGAAGCGAAAGCATGAAAAGTCTAGTGATGAGGATGTTTTTATTAAAATATCTCTTCTTTCTTTTTTTGAAAATATTTCTTTTCTTACCTTATTTATGAAAAACGTGCATTACAGTTTAGTTTGGTCCATGACAACGGTCCTATAATAGTGTAGTTGGATAGGGTTTGAAAAGACCATTCAAACGACATATTATAAGCCAAATTCCGATGAATAATGAGGAAGTTATGGCCAAAATATTGAACTGGACCCGGTTTGGTTTTTATATGCGGCCCACTAATCAAGAGGAGGGCCTATTATTAATTGTCATTCCTAAAGCTAATCGGATTGATTATAGTCTTCTTGAATATTCTAGAGGGTTCTCTTTAATCCTAATGGAGATAGGATTGATAATTATGTTCCAAAGAGTTTGATGTTGAATAAAACTACTTCTTTTAAGAATCCTTGTTTTATACGAAGTGAAATATATTCAGATTTTATTTTCGTTACCTGTAATATTTATCCAAATTTTATATGATTGGATAGACATTGAAATTATCTTTCAAATTATATATTATAATATTAAATCCGAGCTATAATGAAAAATATATGAATGGAATATGAAACTCTATCCAAAACTGACACCCTTCCTCTATTTCGTCCATATCTTTTTATCTATTAAATATTTTAATCTGATTCTAATTGGGTTAGAAGTTAGAATTCTAGAGATTTCCAACGACATATAATATGCCTTATTTAGACTTCTAGATCAAATGATATGATAAAAACAAAATCCGCAAAAATTGTTGTCCATCGAGTTTTATTTCGATTCGAATTTGGATTCTTTTCTTATTCTTCGACCCTCTATTTTTTCTCTATAAATAGAGGTCATATAACCCCTTTTTCAAATCATCAATTATCCATCTAATTCTCATCAACTATCATAAAGAATTTCTTTATTCTCTCTCTCTTTCTTAACCAACCTTTTACAAACAATATTCCGCATTCACAAGATCTAGACACACCTAGCCAAGTTCAAATTTGCCTTCGCCCTAGACATGAAAGGTTTTAATTTCTGAGGGTTTGGTCCCAAATCTCTATTTAAATTATTTAGTTTAATTGTTTTGTTTATTATTTTCCATGAAGTTACTAACGCGTATATTTTGTTATTCGAAAGAGGTACGAGGCATCCAAGTAAGTGCTTTAATTGATTTATTGATATTATGATATAGAAATCATGTTTAGGTTGTTATATTGATTCCTACTGTCATGTTAGGATGTTTTTATTGCTTCCTAGTATCATGTTTAGGGTAATAAATATAATTTCTAACATCATATATGACAATTGTGATTTCTGCGATGCTTCCTATGTTCTTCCTACTATGTTCATGTTAGTATCATGTTAGGGTTAAAGCTTTGACTTTTATTGTTTAGTGACATGATAGGATTTGTTATTAATTTTGTTAGTATCATGCCTATGATCTTATATTACTATTATACTTTAATATGATTATGGTTATGATCATGATTATGATTAATTGCTATTTTTATGTTGCTTGATATTTATTATTGTTATTGCTAAATCACACCTTTTATGCATGTTTAAAGGGAATTGGTACTTATAATCACGCATAATAAGATAATTAATAATCTTGTTTAGAGTCAATATGATTATAATTCAAGTGATCGCCAATAATAGTTTTATTTATGCATTAATATTCAACCAACATAGATAAACAGGTTTAGGTTAATCCTAATAGTTTTATGTTAGTCAGAAAGTGCACATGAATACGAGAAGAATAAAGTAGAGGCCTATTATTAGGGCAGGTTCAATCTCTTTTAGGTTGGATTTGTACCTTCATCCCCGAACTACCCGTCATGGTTCCAGACCTATTGGAGTTGACGATCTCCTGGATCGTTAAGGGGTGTAACCTTCACCTCATGAACGATTTACAAGTTCCTAATACTTGTTGGCGACTCTTTTGCTCTATCTTCTTTCCCTTTGGACGCCACCGTACTTTAGTGTATGATCACAGTGGGGTTCAAGTTTGGGGTAATTCTTGAAATATTCCCTACAGTTACTGACTTTATTTCTTTGACAATTCTCGGGCAAGGTGGTTACCACTATGGCGAGGTGCATGGACGCCTTCTGTAGCCAGCTCGTACGGATGAGGAACGTGGCTTCTACTCGTCGCGATGACGATGTTCAGGAGGTAGCTTTTTCTCTTTGATTGCTTCTTACTTGATTTCTCCTTGCAGAGACAGCCTATTCTTTCCCGTACTTAGACGAGACCTGAGGTTCGGAAAGAGCCGGCGAGCTCTAGCTCGAGGCGTCGCCACACTAGTTCTGGCGGTCGGGGTGGTTGATCTGACGCTGCCCGAACCGAGGCGGTTGAGGTCTTGGGCTCTTCATCTTAGGGTGCACAGGCTGGGCCGGTAGGCCAGGGAGAGGCGACTTCGGCCCCGAGAGGTGGTGGGATGTACGAGGTCGGCTCGTCATCGTAGTAGCCTCTGCTGATTCATTCCTAGGACGACCTTGGATGGACGGGTCCTTAGTTGAGTTTTCCTCCTCCTGGAGAGGCTGGAGTTGGAGCTGGTGGGGAGCATACTCCTCGTTCTACGCAGTTCTTTGATATGATGAACATCCCTCATCATCTGCGTCCTCCAGCGCCGTAGTTGTACCTGTGTTATTTTATTTTTACTTGTATAGGACTTTACTTGATTGACTCATTTGTTACACATATTTGTACATACATATTATTATTTATTATGATTGCATTTTTTTTCAATTTTTTTTCATTTTTATGTGCACATGTGTGTGTGCAAAAAATTATGATAAAATTAATTTTGCACAAAAATTTCCATCATTTTTATTATTAATGGAGGGTATCCGACTTTCTCCCCCAAAACAAAAAGATGAAAAATAAATTGGACTTGCAACAAAATTAAAATTAAATAAAGTCTGAATAAATCCAAAAAAGAAAAATTAAAGGAAAATATATGAAATTAACATGTAAGGGTATTTGTAGAAAGGGATAAAATCGTAAAGTCATTGTACGATTTCGAATCGTAGCCAAAAAAACGCGGTTTATATAGCACGATTATAAATCGTTTCAACGTCACATGTCACCACGTTTTTTACACTGTCGCAAAAGCGTTGCTTCTGTCGCCAGGCGACAAGGTCGTCGTTTGGCGTTGCAGTACGCTGACTCTGAGTCCTTTCCGGAGTAAAACTGCATCGATTTTGTATATAAATAGCCCCCTAATCTGCCGAATTTCTTCATAATTCCAGCAGATTAATCATAATATTAGTTTCTCAACAAATAATCATGTCTTTAGTAACTAAGAGTTTTACCAATTTCACTCATGAATGGTTTTGGTCTTTAACTGCTAAAGAGAGAAAAAAACTTGAATTTTTTCACATGGGAGGTATTTATTGTGTTAAGGGGGTAGATCTTCATACCGCCTTAGAATATTGGGACACAGATACTTATTGTGTTTAGACTAGGGTGTGATGAAATTAGGCCTTTACCGGAAGAGTTTGGTACCGTCCTAGGCTTCCCTTCATTAAATCTTGGGGTAATCCCTAATGAATATAATTATAAAGATTTTGAGCGCTTCTTTAATTTCAGAGACAAAGATCTAACAAATATTGTAGATGGTAGTGTAGTTAATTTAAAAGAATTTGCATGCCATTACTTTGATAGACCTTATTCTGAATCTTTTCATGTTTATAGAAGAAGGGCTTTTCTCTTTTACATGCTTAACCAATATCTTCTCACTAGTGGTAGAACTAATGAGGGTCAAGCAATTATATTAACTATTTTGGAGCAAATTGAATTTGGAAGAAATCTAATGCCATTAATTGTTGGAGAGACTATGCTAAGTCTTGATGAATTGAAGAGAAATCTAAAAGCAACTTTTCGGGGATCTCCAATTTTATTATAGGTAGAAAAATAATATTTTTAATTACAGAAATCAAAAACATATTTTAGTAAAGTAATATTAATTTATTTGTATTGAATTTTTGCAGATATGGCTAATTGAGAGACTAGAATTAATCAATCCTCCTAACAATATTAAAAAATATACTCCAAATTGCTTTGTGAGGCGAAAGAAATGCCTCTCTAAGATTGTGCTCCATGAGTGGAATAAAGTCTTTGCTTCATGTGACTTTGCTATCAAGTGGGTCTTCCCTTGGCGGAAAATAGAGAAGATGGTTAGTGTCAACAAGCAACCTTTCTGTCGTCTTCCAAGCTTAACCAAGATGACTTTTTATTATCCCTGCAGGGTAAAAAGACAGTACTACCTACTTCAAACAATTCCTTCTGGGGATCTTTGTCGTCCCTATGAATTCCTTGTTTCCTTGCAGGGTAAAAGGACAGTACGACCTACTACAAATAATTCCTTCTAGGGATCTTTGTCGTCCCTATGAATTCCCTGTTTCACAAGAAGTAGAGAAGTTTGATGCATATTGGAGTGCTAAACCTTTATGGGAAGTGATTACCCAAAAGGTTCCTCCTTCCTTGCCCAATAATGTAAAGTGGTGGCTTCTTAAGAATCCTTCAAAGGACATGAAGAAAAATCAGAGTAAATCCAATGTGAAAAATCGTCTAGGTGACAAGGTAATTCCTGTTAAGGAACGCTTGGGTGAAATGATTGAATTTAAAACACCTATGATGCCTAAAAAGAAAGACTCTACACAAGATAAAGGGAAAAGAAAAGCTGACACTTCAGAGAAGAAGGTTTGGGTAGAGAAGAAACATGGAGTCCTAGCTAAGGGAGAAACCATTTACTCTAAAATTTAATTTAGGTCCTCTAAAGGATGCATAATAGCTAAAGTCATGGACGATGAAGAGGATTTAGATAAGAATTGGAAAAGAGCAAAGAAAGAGAAGAAAGATTGAAGCATTGCTTAACTTCCAATTTATTAGACTTAGTATTAAATTTAAAGTTAATGTGTTTTATTGGCTTTTATTTAAATTCCATCAATAATGTAATTTTTCTTTTATTTTATTAATGAAATTTCAGCTTTTTTTAATTAAATAAACTTCTTTAAATTTAATTTATTAAAGCAATGAAAACAAAAAATTTTATTTTCCAGAAATTTTTTCAAGTACAGAAGTCGAAATTTTTTTGAAAAACACCGAAATTTGCCCAAGTACTCCGAGAAGAGAGGCGCCGCCGTTTTGCGGCTGTCACCATCTGTCGTCCGGCGATAGGTGCTTTCGCCTTGCACTGCAGTCTGTCAGCCGGCGACAGCCTTTTTTATGCGACGCTACTGTTCCGTCGAAATTCTGTTGAATTCCTTTTTATTTCTGGGATGCGAGGTTTGCGATAATTAAAGTGGTTGCACCCGTAAAGGGTTGCCTGTGTATCCTTTCCTTAGGAATTAGGCCAAACGTAGCTCTCTTGAGTATCTTACTCAAGTAAATATGGGTAGTACTTTTTAAGTTGGTCAAGGTTTGTAATGTTCGTGAACTCATTGCCATCCATGTAATTAAAGTGGCTGCACGCGTAAAGGTTTTGCTGCACCTCTTGATAGGATTGTTTTTACAATATAAGGTCCTGCCCAATTAGACCTAAATTTTCCTCTTGGATCCAAAACATTTTTCCTTAATGCTTTTAACACTAAGTCTCCTACTTTGATGTTTCTTGTCTTGACTTTCTTATTAAAATGCCTAGACATATGAGTTTGATAGCATTGGGTATGATGTAGAGCTTCTAGTCGTTTTTTATCAAGTAGAATTAGTCCTTCACAGCTTGCTCTAGTCCATTCGACTTTGTCGAGTTTACTTTCTAATGCAATGCATAGAGATGGTATCTCTATCTATACAGGTTGTACGACATCCATTCCATAAACCAAGGAGAATGGCGTACTTGCTGTTGATATGCAAATTGACGTGCAATAACCCCAAAGTGAGAAATGAAGTTTGTCAGGCCAATCCTTATAATTTTTTCTGTCATTTTCTTGATGATAGTCTTTAGATTTTTATTAGCTGCTTCAACTGCTCCGTTTTCTTGAGGTCTATAGGGGGAATAATGATGGTTTTGCATGCCATATTTTTGTAACAATTCCTTACATTCAACTTGAAAGTTAGTTCCATTGTCACTTATCATCTCATGCAGGACTCCGTATCGACAAATGATATTTCTTTCGATAAAGGGTGCTACATGTTTTGTAGTGAGTTTAGCATATGATTGTGCTTCAACCCACTTTGTGAAGTAATCAATTTCTACTAGGATGTATTCGTGATCTCTTGTCCCAGGAGGGGTAATTTTACCAATGATATCAATTCCCCATGTAGAGAATAGCCATGGTGATGGAGGAACATGCTGTAAATTGGCGTAAATTTGGCATTTAGGGATTATTTTTACATATTGATGACAATCCCTATTCATGGTTTCCAGTAGTATCCTTCTCGCATTATCTTTTGGACTAGCATTTTGCCACTAACATGGATTCCAGAAATGACTTCGTGGACTATCCTCAGAGCTCTTTAGGCATCCTTTTCCCTGCACATAAGAGAGCTCGGCCCTTAGGTACCCTTTTATGTAACTCGTTGTCTATGAGTACGTATTGGGAAGCCAAAAGTCTTAATGCTAGTTTTTCTCTTTTGTCAGCATGAGGAGGGTATTCTCCTTTGGTGACATAATTAAGTATATCCGTATATCAAGGTTCTTCTTCTTCGTCTTTTTCTTCTTCATCTCGGATCACTTCATCATCTACTATGGCTTGAATATAAGCCGGTTTGTGCCTTTTCTCTATGGTTAGAGGCATTTGCTCGATTTCCGTAGGAATCCAAACCATTGAGGCTAGTATTTCCAAAGCATCAACAAATTGATTTTCATCTCTAGGTAGATAAGTGTATTATACCTTTTCTAACTGGTTGGTGAGGGTTTCTAAATAAGTTTTGTAAGGGGCTAGACTTTCGCTCCTTACTTTCCATCTTTTAGAAATCTGGTTGATGATCAACGACGATTCCCCAAATATTCGTAATTTCTTCACTCCCAATGCCAAAGTTGTTTCAAGGCCTACCACGCATGCTTCGTATTCAGCAGCATTGTTAGTAACGTCAAAATCTAGCTTTATGGAGATTGGGACGTGCTCTTCTTTAAGTGATACTAATAATACTCCAACGCCACATCCCTTTTGGTTTGAGACTCCATCGAAGTATAAAGTCCATGTATCATCTTCTGTGACCTTCAACTCTTCACCTAGAAATTCATTGTCGTGTATTGGCGTTGAATCTTTTATTAGGAAATCTGCTTGGAAATCCAAGACCACAGATCCTTTGATAGCCTTTTGAGGCAAGAATCTCACATCGAACGTGGCTAAGTTGACTATCCATCTTGATATGCGCCCATTGAGTGTAGACTTCTCGAATAGATACTTAAGTGGATCCATTCAGGAAACTACTAAGACTGTATGCACGAGCATATAATGTCTTAGCTTGGTTGTGGCCTAGACCAATGCGAGGCACAATTTCTCAAGCGGTGTATAGCGTACTTCATACTCGAGCATCTTTTTCCTTAGATAGTATATTACATTTTCTTTACCTTCTAATTCTTGTGTAAGCATGGCTCCCATTGTCTCTTTGTTGACTGTTAAGTACAACCTAAGAGGTATCCCTGGAAGTGCTGGTGCTAATACGGGAGGATTTGCGAGATAGGCTTTGATCTTTTCAAAGTATTTTTGACAATCATCGTCCCATATTACTGGTACATTCTTCTTGAGTTTCTTAAATATTGGTTTGCATATCATTGTTAATTTCGATATGAACCTATTTATATATTGCAACCGACCAATAATCCTCGAATTTGTTTCTCGTTTTGGACGGTGGCATTGACATGATTGCCTTGATCTTGGTTTGGTCTATCTCTATGCCTCTAGAGCTTATGACATATCCCAAGAGCTTGCCTCAGGTGACTCTAAAAGCACACTTTGATGGATTCATCTTCATGTTATATTTTCTTAGCCTTTCGAAGAATTTTCTCAAGGCTACTTGATGTCCTGGGCGATCTTTTGACTTCACAATCATGTCATTAACATATACTTTAACCTCTTTGTGCATCATGTCATGGAGTAAGGCGGTCGCTGCTTGTTGGTAAGTAGCACCCGCCTTTTTCAACCCAAATGGCATTACCGTGTAACATTAAGTACCCCATGGTGTTATGAATGTTGTTTTCTCCATGTCTTCTTCTTCCATGAGAATTTGATTGTATCCCGCGTATCCATCCATTAACGAGAGAAGTGCATGATTTTCCGTATTATCTACCAAAATATCGTTGTGTGGTAAAGGGAAGTCTCGATAGTCGACACAAATCCAAATTTCTTTTGGTAACAATTTCTTATCTTTTAATTTTAGTTATTTTATTTAATTCCTTCTTTATGTCTTGCATTATTGATTTGATTAGTTTAAATTTAATTATGCTTGAGTAGATTTATTTCTAGGGTTTATGGGGATATAATAAATAATATGAAAAGGTAAATTTGTGATTATAATTATCAACGCTTGATTAATTTCCTATTGATTGATTAATGCTATGCAATTAGATTTGGCTAGATTTAATTGTATGAGTATAGCAATATTAATTCGAGATTCGACAGATGAGAATTGATGTTTAGGCTTAGTTTCAATAGGCAGACTAATTTATGAATGGTTAAGTCGAGATTCGACGGATGAGATTTAATACCGGTAAATTAACTCTGTGATTATAATACGTAGCTAAAGCCCTTTATAATCTGATTAATTGATGCTTGATGATTGCTTATTATGATTTGCCCTGGAATATTTTTTATTAGTGAACCTATGCCCTATATTTTCCTTCATTGATTTATACCCTTTTTATTCCTTTCCTACTCTTACTTTTAGTATTTAATTACCTTTTTACAATAAATTGTTACTTGATAATTTAGATTGCATTTAATTAATTAGGAGTAAATTGGCTTCTTTCCATGTGGTTCGACCCTTCTTCCCTATCTACATAGATAGTGGATTTAGGTTTATTTTTGATTAGGTGAATACGACTTGAGCCTGTCAGCTACATATTACAATCACAGAGTTAATATAATTTACCGGTGTAGACACTCATTTGTGTCTCCCCAAAACCAAACCCGATGATGAGTACCTTTCACATCGAATCATAATCGAATGAAGTGAAAGTGTGGAAAGTCTAGTGTTGCGAATAGTTTTAATTTCTTTTCTCTTCTCTCTTGTTTTTGAAAACCTATTTTTAGAAAACAGCCAATGCAGTTTGGTTGGTCCATAGTAAGGGTCCAATAATGGTGTAATTGGATTGGGCTTGAAAAGAGTTTTCCAACAATATATTATAAGCCCAATTCTGATGAATAATGAGGAAGTTATGGCCAAATTACTAAACTGGGCCCGGTTTGAGCCTTATATGCGGCCCAATGATCTAGAGGAGGGCCTAGTATGGATTTATCATTCCTAATACAATTAGGAATGGTTTTAGTCTTCTAGATTCTTTTATAAGGTTCTTTTCATTCCTAATTCAATTAGCATTGATAAATTAACTTTTGTTGACTTTTTAGAGTTTTAATCAGAATAAAAGAGTGTTTTTAAGGAAAATAGGATTTTATCCTCCTGTACGGTCAAATTATATCTGAATTTAGAAAAACGCGTTAAAAATTTGATTAGCGCCTAATGCCAGTCATTAGCGCCTAGCGCTAAGCCTGGCGCCTGGCGCTAATGTCAACGTATGGTGCTAACTTCATTTTCTCACGTCGAAACTCTGATTTGTTTTTTCTATCTTTTTGGCTGATTTTCTCTATAAATAGCCTCCTATAAACTCCGTTTACCATCAACAATTCTTATCAATTCTCATCTACAATCACCAATTCTCTAATTCTCTTCTCTCTCGAAGCTAAAGCTTTCTTTCTCTCTCTTTCTAAACCAACCCTTTTGCATACAAATTTCTGCATTCATAAGACCTAGAAACACCTATCATAGTTCGAAGTTGCCTTCGCCCTAGACGTGAAACGTTTTAATTTCTGAGGGTTTGGTCCCAAATCCCTATTTCAATTATTATTTATTTGATTTTATATTTTCCTTGAAGTTACTAACGTGTGTATTTTGTTATTGGAAAGAGGTACGAGGCATCCAAGTAAGTGCTTTAATTGATTTATTTGGTTTTTATTGATATTATGATGTAGAAATCATTCTTAGGTTGTTATTATGATTCCTAGCGTCATGTTAGGGTGTTTTGATCTTCCTAGTATCATGTTTAGGGTAACAACTAAAAAATGCTAATATCAAGTATGATGCCTTTTATTCTCTTCCTAATATTTTTGTTAGTATCATGTTAGGGCTAAATATATAATTTTTATTGTTTTGTGACATGCTAGGGTTTGTTATTAATCTTGTTAGTATCATGCCTAGGATCTTGCTATTATTATGCTTTAACATGATTATTTTAATTATGATTATTATTATAATTATGATTGTTGTGATAATTATTATTGTTGCTTGATTATATTTATTGTTATTGCTTGATCACGCCTTTTATGCATGTTTAAAGGGAATTGGTACTTGTAATCATGCTTAATAAGATAATTAATAATCTTGTTTAGAGTTAATTTGATTATAATTCAAGTGATCGCCAATAATAGTTTATTTGTGCATTAATATTTAACCAACATAGATAAACAGGTTTAGGGTTAATCCTATTGATTGCATGTTAGTCAGAAAGCGCACATGAATACGATCAGAATAAAGTAGAGGCTTATTCTTAGGGCAGGTTCAATCTCTTTAAGGCTCGATTTGTACCTTCATCCCCGAACTATCAGTCATGGTTCCAGACCTATTGGAGTTGACGATCTCCTTGATCGTTAAGGGGTGTAACCTTCACCTCGTGAACGGTTTACAAGTTCCTAAAACTTGTTGGCGACTCTTTTTCTCTAGCTTCGTTCCCTTTAGACGCCACCGTACTTTATTGTATGATAACAGTGGGGTTCAAGCTAGGGATAATGCTTGAAATATTCCCTACAGTTTTTGGCGACTCCATTAGGGAGGATTTCTATTTTAATTCCTGAAATTTATTTCGGCAATAATTTAGAATGAGCGGATGAGACTCGAAAAGTTTTAAGTATTTCATGTGCGTAATTTTGATTAACATTATTGCTATATGCATAAAAAAGATCTCATTGGAAAGACCATACGCAATGAGTTAAAACATAGGATTTTTACACGTAGGAAATTTGAGGAATATCTTTCACAACTAGGATCGAAATAATGCTGCGCGAAACTGGAAAATTTTATCGAGCAGAGAAAGCTGCTGATGCATGTAGGAACTAGCGTCAACGAACAAAGACTATCGCCAGCCTTTTGACGTTAGCGCATGGCGACAGCTTCTGTCGCCAGGCGCTAAAGCCAAAAGGTGGCGCTGGACCCTGTTTGTTGGCGCCAAGTGCTACCAATACCGAGCCAGAAATATGCGTTCTAATTCCGACCAATTTTTAGCACTGTTTGCTCGATCCTACTTCCTGATTGAGTTTTTCTCACTTTTCTGAAACCCATATGTGTTCAACATATGGACATAACCCTCTAGGAATTCATTCTCCATATACCCGATTGAACGCTCTGAGCAACAAAGGGTACATCCGAGAATGTTGAAATCACTAAACCATGGAAGCGAGTTTTTCTAAACTAGCGATTTTCCATCCACTCGCGCCAACCCTCCACGGTTAGGCTTCCGCGCTGTGCATCTGGATAATTAACCATGGACCGTCTATTGACTAACCCTTATCCCGAACTTTAGAGAACTAGAGCCATTGTTAGGTTGCAAACTCATTGCATCATGTTGTGCCTACTTAACTAATTGTTCATTATTGTTTGTGCATGCTCTATGTGTTTTTTCCTAACCGTTTGTTTGACTTGTAATAAGATTAAATAAATTGATTTATGAGTAAAAGAACTTTGCCTAATTCATTAATTAATTAATTAATTAATTTGAGTAAATAAAGTTTAATAATTTAATCAGAGTTGACTTAGTACGACTTTAGACATACCCTGTAGAGTAATAATACCGAAAGCAGTTTCAGATCGACGTTCCAGAAATAGCGCCAAGATTTGAACTTCAGCGCCACTCTATAGAGTGTAGCGCCTGGCGACAGTCCTGTCGTCTGGCGCTACACTACAAAGAGAGGCGACAGTCCTGTCGTTTTGGCGACAGTTTGGTTTGTTGCTCGAGTCATCACCTTATGTCTAATTGGGGAATTTTTTTAAAGTCGATTCAGTTAATAGTACCTTGTTAAGTCATTAATCGAGTCTAAGCACTAAGTCCCATGGTCTTACACAAGAGTCAAAGCATGTCACTTACACTCACCATATAAAGCACACACTAATGTAAGCTTAACTCCCAAAAAATATATACCTTATTTTTACCACCTTATTTTTTCCAAAAATATGCACCTATTTTTGCTTTTTCTCTTTCAAACCGTAAAGCCAAGGCCAATTTGAGTCTAGTAATTAAAACAAAAATGGTTTAATTTACAGCGCGTGGTCAAGAAAGGAAGGGCGTTTGATCAAAGACAACCTTTTTATTCAAGTCCAACTTTTCGACAAACCTATTGCTCGTAAGAGGAAAGATAAGACAATAATGGCAACTCTAGAGGAAGTCAATGAGCTCAGAAACCAACTGATCACTGTGACTAAGGCGTTAAAGGTTCTAACCCTCAAGATTGATGATCCTGTGAAACAACAACATATGGACCTCATGAAAGAGAGTCTGAGCAAACTGTCTAGCGACTACAAGTTTCAAGGAATTAGCTCACAAGGGGTCTCGGTGGAAAAGGATCTTCTTCCGCAGAAGTTCAATGCCAACGACATCCCGAAATTCAAAGCAACCGACAACCCTTACTTTTATTTAAGAGCCTTCGAAACAATAATGAGTATTAAGGGTATTGAAAAAAAAGTGTTTCCCTCCTTGTTTTCACTATCTCTCGAAACCATTTGCCAACAATAGTTCTTTTCTCTTGAGAAAGAAAGAACCTCTACTTGGGAGTCCATAGTAAACGCTTTCATTGATAGATACAAGTGCAATATTCAAGTTGAGACTGACTATAGGGAACTTGAAATTGTCAAGCAGAAAGAGAATGAAGGTTTCACCTCTTTCTTTAACAAATGGAGAGAAACCTCAGCTAAGATGATTGAGGTACCAAGTGAAAAAGAATCTGTAAGGTTATTCATCAAGAACCTTCAAGAAAAGTATTCCAAGCATCTTAAATACCATAATAATCTTCATACCTTCAAGGTCGTCTATGATATTGGGATTAACATTGAAGACGACCTTGCTAAACAAAAAGCTGCTAACAGTAACTCCAACAGTGGCTAAAAAGGCAAGAAGAACGACAATCCTTCTTCTTCCAAAACCACCCACTCGAACAATGTTGGCACCTTTAACTTAAATGAAGTCCTTGCTATGAATAATCAAGGACAAAAGAAACCATTTAGGAGGAACTTTACTCCTATTGGTATGAGTTATGACACCGCATTTGACCGATTAAATGCAAAAGGTCTTATAACTCCTATTGGACCATTTGGGGACCCACCTGTCGAGAAGAGGACAACTAATTGGAACCCCAATTCACATTGCAAGTATCACTAAGGTAGGGCCCATCTTACCGAGAATTGTTGGAAGCTTAAGGAAGCTATCTAAGACTTAATCGACAATAACGAGCTACCATTGCCTCCTGCTAGTAAGAAGCCAAGTATTAATAATGCGCCTCTAGCTAACTCCTTGGCCATCTCTGATGAGGAAAACAAGGTTGATCCCTCATCTCTCATCAAACCTATCAAAGAAATCCATGATATCGAAGAAGAGGAAGAGATCATTTTCGATGCCATGGATAACCTTCTAGAATTAGCAAGTAAAGAGGATGTACGGTTACTCACATTATCCATGTTAGAGGGATCGAACTTGCTACATGAAGCTCTCGAAGTTGCAAAGAAACTTCAAAAGAAGTGTGACGAGGTTCCACCCTCGAAAAATAAACCCAGGAGAGAATTCACACCCATGGGAATGACCTATGATGCTATCTTTGATCGTCTCTATGATCAAGGATTAATCAAACCTGTTGGCCCCACTGAGGATCCAACACCAGAAAAGCGATCTTCAAGATGGGATCCCAAGTCCTACTTCAATTACCATCGAGGGATGGTCATACCTCAAATGAATGTTACAGGTTTCGAAACCTCATTCAAGATCTCATAGAAGCGAATAATATTCCATTGCCTCTAGCTAGCAAGGAAATGAAGAAACACTTTTCTTTGCAAGTAATCGTTAAACCCAAGAAGAGTAATAGACTTTACACTCCAATTGGAATTCCATATGCTCAAATGTTCAAAATGCTCTCCGAGAGTGGCAAGGTCAAACCTCTCGAACCGAGACCATTTGAATCGTTAAAAAGGACAGATAGATTTTATTGTCAATATCATCAATCAGGGGGGCACATTATTGAAAGATGTTTTAAATTCAAGGATATAATTCAGAAGATGATTTATGACAAAAGATAAGTCCAATTTCCACAAGAAGAAGACATAAGTATTAATGGATTTTGGGACAGCGACGAAGAAGACGTTTACTTGAAAGACATGGTAGGACCTCCACCTTCGGTGTCATATGCCATGGATGACTTCTGGGTAGAAGAAGATTCATCAATAGACGTCCTCACAAGATCCGGGAGAATGCAACCTCCTGTTTCGACACAACCTATGCCAACCACGCAGCAAATCTCCATACCTATCATAGAAGATAATGACATTGTCAAATAGTTTAATAAAACCAAGGTTGAAATGAACGTATGGAAGCTTCTGGAAACATCTCGAGAGCATAGGTTGGCAGTAATGAATGCCTTGGTTAAGATAGGGATAGATTTTGACACTACTCCTGAGGGGTTGGCTAACTTCCTTACCAGTGATCTCCCTAGTCCTATCAACTTGATCACCTTTTCCGACAAGGACTTACCTCCAGAAGGTGACAAGCTTTATAAGGCGTTAAATCTCACAGTGGTTGCAAGAGAATGAACGTCCCTATGACTCTTGTAGACAATGGATCAACCATTAATGTCTGTCCACTTAGAACTGCGAGAATGCTAGGCATAAGGGATGAAGACCTAACCCCGTCAACGCAAGGAATGAGAGCTTATGACAATTCTCGTCGTCAAGCTCTCGGTAAAATCACTATGAATATAACGACAGGAGCAATAGAACACACTACTACATTCCAAGTAGTAGACATTAAGGCTTCGTTCAATCTATTTTTGGGACGCCCTTGGCTTCATTACATAATGGTCGTCGCTTCATCTCTCCACCAACAGGTAAAGGCCATAGTTGGAGGAATTTCCATTACAATCACTGCTTCACCCATGAGGATTAAAGCTATAGAGAATCCAATAATTAATGTGGAGCACGATGAAGACGATGAAGATTTGTGGGGCTTTAAGGAAGAGGTCTCCTTAATCGAAGAGGATGAAAGGACCCCTCTCTGCCACGTCCCCTACTCCAATATGGTAGTAAACGATATTCTGAAGAAGCAAGGACATTTTCCTGGGATGACCCTAGGAAAGAGAAAAGGAATAGCAAAACAGCTGGAATACCTGGCCTCCCTAAATTAGACACTTTCGGACTTGGTTTCGAACCGACTTAGGAAGATCTCAAGCGATCCAAGGAAAAGTCAAAAGCACGTAGGGACGCTCGCATCCACAAGAAAGCAATCCCAATGGATCAGTACCCTTTTACCCTCAATGGACAATTTATAAAAGAAGGAGAGGACTATCCGTGCTATGAATTTCCCGAACCGTTTGTCGTAAATGGCATAAGGCAACCGGGATTTGAGATTTTCTTAGATTGCTGCTTTATAGATGAAATCCCAACTCCTATTCGTAAGGAGAAAGCACCCCCATGCTTTGACTTTAATGTCATGGGATTACTATTTGGGCTAGGAAAAGATGAGCCAACATACAAAGAGGATAACTCCTCGCTCATCCAAACAGTCCTACAAAGCGAAAGCTTTGATCCCTTAAAGCTCATCACTCCAACGGAAGGATCACTACAAGGGTGGCACAAGACCGTCAAGGTAACTACTCCAAGCGGAAGGAAAATCTCCATCACAACGGGGCAAGGACCGATGTTCGAAGAGTCGTCAAAGTCAGAGTCTCTCCCTATAGAGTCATCTAAGTATTTAGTTGTAGCGCCCCCTCCTTTTATCTCTTCCCCTAGGATAGATAACGATCAAGTCCCTGAGGACATATCCCTCTTTGATGTAATGATCAAAGAATTTAATAATATGTATTCTTCTCCTTGCTCTTTGGGTTCTTCTTTAACCCAAGGTGACGAGAATTGCTTAACTAACAATGAACAGGACAAAGAACTTATTAAAGAAATGGAAACACTTGAAAGGAAAACACCGATAATTCAGGAAAACTGAGACGGTTGATATCTCAAATGATTCAACCAATAAAAAAGATGTTAAAATTGGATTAACACTTAATGAACAAGAAAGAACCGATTTAATTAACTTGCTTAAAGAATTCATCGATGTATTCGCTTGGTCATATGAAGATATGCTAGGCATTAATAGAGAAATAGCTCAACACACCATACCATTGATTCAAGGAATGAAACCTGTAAAACAAAAGTTACGTCGAATGAAACCCGACGTAGCTCTTAAAATAAAGAAGAAGTTCAAAAACAAATAACTGTAGGTTTTATCAAGCTATCCAAATACCCTGAATGGGTCACCAACGCCATCCTAGTTCCGAAAAAGGATGGGAGGGTAAGAATGTGTGTCGACTATCAAGATCTAAATAAGGTAAGTCCAAAGGATGACTTCCCTTTACCACACATCGATATTCTGGTGGATAACACAGCAAATCATGTGCTCCTCTCGTTCATGGATGGATACGAAGGCTATAATCAGATTCTCATAGCAGAAGAAGACATGGAGAAAACAACCTTCATAACACCATGGGGTACTTACTGCTACACGGTTATGCCATTCGGGTTGAAAAACGCGGGTGCTACTTACCAACGAGAAGCGACTGCCTTGCTCCATGACATGATGCATAAAGAAGTTGAAGTATACGTGGACGATATGATTGTAAAATCAAAAGATCGTCCAGGCCATCAAATAGCCTTGAGCAAATTCTTCGAAAGGCTGAGAAAATACAACATGAGGCTGAATCCATCTAAGTGTGCTTTTGAAGTAACCTCAGGCAAGCTTTTGGGGTATGTCATAAGCTCTAGAGGAATAGAGATATACCCAACCAAGATCAAGGCAATCATATCAATGCCACCGCCTAAAACCGAGAAACAAATTCAAGGATTTAATGGCCGGTTGCAATACATAAGCAGGTTCATATCAAAATTGACAACAATATGTGAACCAATTTTCAAGAAGCTTAAAAAGAATGTACAAGTGATATGGGATGATGAGTGTCAAAAAGCCTTTGAAAATATCAAAGCCTATCTCGCAAATCCTCCCGTATTAGCACCACCACTTCTGGGAATACCTCTTAGTTTGTACTTAACAGTCACCAAAGAGACAATGGGAGCCATGCTAGCACAAGAAGTAGAAGGCAAAGAAAATGTGATCTACTATCTAAGAAAAAAGATTCTCGAGTATGAAGCACGCTATACACCACTTGAGAAGTTGTGCCTCGCATTGGTGTGGTCCACAACCAAATTAAGATATTATATGCTTGTGCATACAGTCTTTGTAGTTTCCCGATTAGATCCAGTCAAGTATTTATTCGAGAAATATACACTCAATAGGATTATACCAAGATGGATAGTCAACTTAGCCCAGTTTGATGTAAGGTTCATGCCACAAAAAGCTATTAAAGTATCTGTGGTTTCAGATTTTCCAGTAGAGTTTCCAATAGATGACTCGACACCAATACACGACAATGAATTTCCAAACGAAGACTTGATGGTCACGGAAGATGATACTTGGACTTTGTACTTTGATGAAGCCTAAAATCAAAAGGGATGTGGCGTTGGAGTATTACTAGTATCACCCAAAGAAGAGCATGTTCCAATATCCATAAAGCTTGATTTCGACGTTACCAACAACGCTGCTGAGTATGAAGCATGCGTGGTGGGCCTTGAAACAGCTTTGGCATTGGGAGTGAAAAAATTACGAATATTCGGAGAATCTTCATTGATCATCAATCAACAAAAGATGGAAAGTAAGGAGCGAAAGCCTAGCCCCTTACCAAACTTATCTGGAAACCCTCACTAATAAGTTAGAGAAGGTGGAATACACATATCTACCTAGAGAAGAAAATCAATTTGTTGATGCCTTGGCAAGACTAGCCTCAATGGTTAGGATTCCTACGGGAATCAAGCAAATGCCTCTAACTATAGAAAAAAAGGCATAAACCGGCTTACATTCAAGCTATAGAAGATGATGAAGTGATCCAAGAAGAAGAAGAAGAAGACGAACCGTGGTATACGAATATACTCAACTATGTCACCAAAGGAGAATACCCTCCCCATGCTGACAAAAGAGAAAAACGAGCATTAAGGCTCTTGGCTTCCCAATACGTACTCATAGACAACGAGTTACACAAAAGGGTACCTAAGGGTCAAGCTCTCTTATGTTTAGGAAAAAAGGATGCTCAAAGACCAATGAGGATAGTCCACGAAGGAATTTGTGGAACTCACGTAAATGGCAAAATGCTAGTCCTAAGCGAAAAGGATACTATTGGACTAGAATGAATAGGGATTGCCATCAATACGTAAAAAGATGCCCTAAGTGCCAAATCTACGCTAATTTACAACATGTTACTCCATCTTTACTCTACACCTACACTTCTCCATGGTCATTCTCTACATGGGGAATCGACATCATCGGCAAAATCACTCCCCCAGGAACAGGAGGTCACGAATATATCTTAGTGGCAATTTATTACTTCACAAAGTGGATCGAAGCACAATCATACACCAAACTCACTACAAAACATGTAGTGCTTCTTATCAAAAGAAATATTATTTGTCGATATGGAGTCCCACATGAAATGATAAGTGACAATGGAACTCACTTTCAGGCCGAGTGTGAAGATTTGCTACAAAAATATGGTATTCAACATCATAATTCTTCTCCTTATAGACCTCAGGAAAATGGAGCAGTCGAAGCGGCTAATAAATATTTAAAGACTATCATCGAGAAAATGACGAAAAATTACAAGGATTTGTCTGACAAACTCCACTTCGCATTATGGGGTTATCGCACGTCAATTTGCACATCAACAGGAAATACGCCATTTTCCTTGGTTTATGGAATGGATGTCGTACAACCTGTAGAGCTAGAGATTCCATCTCTACGCATCGCATTAGAGAGCAAACTCGATGAAGTAGAATGGACTAGGGCAAGATATGAGGAGCTAATTCTACTTGATGAAAAACGACTAAAAGCTCTACATCACACTCAATGCTATCAAACTCGTATGGCTAGGAATTTTAATAAGAAGGTCAAGACAAGAAACATCAAAGTAGGAGATTTGGTGATAAAAGCATTAAGGAAAAATATTTTAGATCCAAGGGGAAAATTCAGACCTAATTGGTCTGGACCCTATATTGTCAAAACAATCCTGTCAAGAGGTGCAGCGAAATTAACTGATATGGATGGCAATGAGTTCTCGAACATGACAAATCTTAACAAACTTAAAAAGTAATACCCAAAATTACTTGAGTAGGACACTCAAGAGAGCTACGTTTGGCTTGATTCCTTAAGAAAGGATACGTAGGCAACCCTTTACGGGTGCGACCACTTTATTTTTTTCAAACCTCGCATCCCAGACTTAATAAAAAATTCAACAGAAGATCGACGAGACATTAGCGTCACGGAATAAATTCTGGCGCCAACTGATGAACCTTAGTGCCAGACAACAGCCTCTGCCGCAGCTGGCGCCACTACTACAAAAAAGGGATTAGAGAACGATTAAAAGTGGATTTATAGAACTCCTTACGGCCGTTCTTCTGCTAAGCGATGTATAAAGTTTAGAGAACGGATCTAAGAGACGTTTTATATGTTTAATAATAGAGAATGGTTCTTAGGAACAACCGTTCTCTTTTCTCTTCCTAAAATCAATAAAGAAAGAAGGAATAAACAACAGTTATCCTACTTAACCGTTCTGTTTGCCTTGATATTAAGAGAGCTTTTATGTAACCTAACAGTTCTCTATTCCTCATATATTATTAAAAAAAATTAATAATTTATTGCTTAATTGAGAATCTTTTCCATAGATTTACAGCTACTTCGTATATTTCTAGGATAAAATTTAAAAGGTAAATTGGAAAAAAAAAAGGATAAAATTCAAAAAGTGAATACAATGAGATCGAATTTAAAATTGGAATAAAAAAAAAAGTAAATACAATGAGATCAAATTTTAAATTGGAAAAAAAATATTCCAAAGACCGTACAATTATATTTTGCAGACTAATAACTGCAAGAAATTCATCATTTACTATAACAAGAACAACAAAGATTAAAAAAAAAAAAAATCTTCCATTCTTCTTAAATGTTCTAGTACTCCTTTTTTTTTTTTTATATACTCGTAAACCTGAAACACAAATTACAAAATTGTATAAGTGAAAATTTAAACTAAATATATGATTAGAATTAATTTCTAAGAAAAAAAAAAACCATTTCAATCAAGAATATTAATCTCAAATTTGAAGAAATAAAACTCACTTATACGAAGTATAAAAGACTACACAAAGGAATTCGCAATCAATTAAAAGAAAAGTGCGATACATACACATAGTACGGTACTAATAATCACTAAAATGTAATACATGAATTGGATATATTGGAATTAAAATACAGATAGGAGAAATATAAAGCGAAATAATGATATTCAACTATCTAATAATCAATATAAAAAGAAAAAAAATTGATTACTGAGTTTCGTTGCTCTTATGCATAGTAATTTGTGGCAAATTGCAATTATCTTGCTCAACTTCAACGCTTTTTGATTCCGCACATCAAGTTACCGCTGAACACAACAAAATCAACCAACTAAACACATGAATGATGAAATCCCTAATTAATTAAACAAACAATCAAATGGAAGATTACTCTAACTAACAAAATTAGGTTCTAAAATTGAAACATTTAACTTACAAAATTCAATACAAAATCTAATTAATGGGATAATTGTACTTGAAATTCCCCAATTGATAACGAGGCACATTACTACCGCAGATACTATTTCCTTTTCTCTTCAACATCTCTATTTGATTGCATCTCGGTGATAATAGGGGATAGAGTGGTGATATTTCTAATGAAAGAGGTTAAGATTCATGTGATTTGTTGAATGAGCAATAAACAAAAAAAAATCCCACAAAATAAGAGGTGGCGGTTGAAGGTGAGCATACATTGAGACATGAAGGGATAGGTTTTTTGGTGGTTTGTTTAACTTTATCTTTTTAAAAAGTAATTGCTCGTTGCTGGAATTAAAACTGATTCAAATACAAAAATTTAAATAAAAAGGAATAATTATCAATGGCCAAAATGGGTGGCAATATAATTACTATATTCAACGGTTTCAAAAGAGGACCGTTCTCCATCTTTTTAATTATTTTTAATTCAATAATTTTTCTAATGTGTGAAAACAATGATGAACGGTTAGGTAGGTAACAATTCTATATTCTTTTACTTATAACACGGTTGTAAGACATATACGTTCTATATAGTTTTAGAGAACGGTCATCAAAGCTAACCATTTTATATCTTGCGTTTCTTATACTAGATTTTGGTGAAGTGCCAGTCGTAAAATTGCGGCGCCAATTTTTGTAAAGTATCTGGGAATATTTAGGTGTTTTTCAGAAAATTTTTGAATTCCGTACTCGGAAAAATTTCTGGAAAAATAAATTTTCGGTTTTCATTGCTTTAATAAATTAAATTTAAAGGAGATGATTTAATTAAAAAGCTGGAATTTCATTAATAAAATAAATTACATTATTAATGGAATTTAAATAAAGCCTAATTAAATTAACTCTAAATTTAAAACTAAGTCTAATAATTGAAAGTTAAGCAATGCTCTAATCTTTTTTCTCTTTCTTTGCTCTCTTCCAATTTTTATCTGCCTCCTCTTCCTCATCCATAACTTTAGCCAGTAGGCATCCTTTAGAAGATCTACATTCAATTTTGGAGTAAATAGTCTCCCCCTTAGCTAAGATTCCATGTTTCTTCTCTACCCAAGCCTTCTTCTCTGTAGTGTCAGCTTTCCTTTTTCCTTTATCCTTCGTAGAGCTTTTCTTCTTAGGCATTGTAGGTGTTTTGAACTCAACTCTTTCACCCAAGCGTTCCTTAACAGGAATCACTTTATGACCTAGACGACTCTTCACATCAGTTTTACTCTGATTTTTCTTCATGTCCTTTGAAGGTTTCTTTAGAAGCCACTTCTTCACATCATTGGGCAAGGAAGGAGGAACCTTTTGGGTAAACACTTCCCATAAAGGTCTAGCGCTCCAATAAGTATCAAATTTTTCTACTTCTTGAGAGACAGGAAACTCATAAGGACGACGAAGATCCCCGGAAGGAATTGTTGGAAATAAGTCGTACTGTCTTTTTACCCTACAGGGATAATAAAATGTCATTCGGGACAAGCTTGGAAGACGGCAGAAAGGTTGCTTGTTAACACCAACCATCTTTTCTATTTTCCACCAAGGGATGACCCACTTGATGGCAAAATTGCAAGACCCGAAGACCTTCTTCCATTCATGGCGCCCCATCTTAGATAAGCGTTTCTTCCTTCTCACAAAACAGTTTGGAGTGTACTTCTCAATATTGTCAGGAGGACTAATTAATTCTAGTCTGTCCATTAGCCACATCTGCAAAAAAAAATTCAATACAAATAAATTATTATTACTATACAAAAATATGTTTTTGATTTCTGTAATTAAAAATATTATTTTTCTACCTGTAATAAAATTGGAGAGCCCCGAAAAGGCGCTTTTGGATTCTTCTTTAATTCATCAAGACTAGGCATAGTCTCTCCAACTATTAATGGCATTAGATTTCTCCCAGATTCAATCTGCTCCAAAACAGTTGATATAACTGCTTGACCCTCATTATTTTTACCACTAGTGAGAAGATATTGATTAAGCATGCAAAAAAGAAAGGCCCTTCTTCTATAAACAAGAAAAGACTCAGAATAAGGTCTATCAAAATAATGGCGAGCTAATTCTATCAAATTAACTATGCTACCATCTACTATTTTTGTTAGATCTTTGTCTTTTAAATTAAAGAAGCGCTCAAAATCCTTATAATAATATTCATTTATCCTAGTAATTACTACAAGATCTAATGCAGGGAAACCTAAGATAGCACCGAATTCTTCCGGCAAAGAGCTAATTTCATCATACCCTAATCTAAAACAATGAGTATCCACATCCCATATTCTAGGGCAGTATGAATAAAGTCTACATCAAGATCTTCCCCTTTGACACCATAAATACCCCCCATATGAAAAACATCTAACTCTTTTCTCTCCTTGGTAGTAAGAGACCGACACCATTCATGAGTGAAGTTGGTAAAACTTTTAGACACTAGAGACATGATTATTATGTTTTCAAATTCTAAGAATATATTTAATCTGCTGAAATTATGAAGAAAATCGGCTGGGCAGGGGGCTATTTATACACAAAATCGGCGCAGTTTTAATCCGGATAGGATTCAGATTCAGCACTCATCAGCGCCAGACGCCAAACATTGGCGCCTGACGCCAGCGCCTGGCGCCAAACGCTAAGCGTAGCGCCTAGCGCTAAACCCAAACGCGTGGCGCCAGGTGGCGCTAACGTGTTTCATCATACGATCTTTCCAACACCGCGTTTTTTGGCCTAATTCGAGTCTGACCAGTGACTTTACGGTCTTTTATTCTTTTTTTATACCTTTTTCCTAAATTATTTAATTTGAACACACAAACATGCACATAAAAATAAAAAAATGAAAAAATGATAAATAATAAATAAATACTGAATAAACTCAAAAGTAATATGTATATATAAGCATGTCTAAATAATGAGTCTAAATAAAGGCAAAGTTCTATACAAAGAAAAAAAAAAAAAAAAAAAAAAAAAAAAAAAAAAAAAAAAAAAAAAAAAAACCACAGGATCAAACTACGGCGCCGGAGGACGTACACCTATCATCTCATAAAACTGCACCGTACGAGGAGTAACTTCTCCACTAGCTCCAATTCTAGCTCTAGCTCCGGTCTCCTCGAGAGGTGGAAAACTCAGCAAAGGACCCGTCCACCCAAGATCAACCTGAGGCTGAGGCTGCGGAGGCTGCTGCGATGATGAGCCAACCTCGTACATCCCATCACCTCTAAGAGCCGAGGTAGCCTCTCCCTGGCCTACCGGCGCAGCATGTTCACCCTCAGATGAAGAGCGTGAGCCCTCTACCGCCTCGATACGAGCAGCCTCAGAACGACCACCCCGACCGCCAGAACCAGTACGGCGCCGTCTCGAGCTAGACCATGGCGGCTCCCTCCGCACCTCAGGTTTCGTACGGGTACGAGAAGGAATGGGCTGACCCTGCAAAAGAAACTAAAATTAGAATCAAGCAAAGCAGAAGCAGTAATGCAAGAATAAGAAAGGAAAATACTTCCTGAACGGCGTCGTCGCGACGACATGTAGCCACGTTCCTCATCCGATCGAGCTGACTCCGGAAGGCATATATGCACCGTGCCATCGCCGTGACCACCTCACGTGAGAACTGTCAAAGAAGTAAAGTCAGTAATTATGCATAACCTATATGGTCAAAAGTTGCAAATAAATAAGCTTACCCAAGTCTGGTGACGAGGGATTGACCGCTCCACGAAGCGCTCACCCTCAGGAGCTGGAGGAATCATTTCCTCGATCGGCTCGTATGTCCCCTGATAATGAATGGACATACAAGGTGGCACAAACTCAGTAGGATTAGCCTGACAAAAGCAAATCAAATTCAGTAAAATGCTACTTGAGGGCTACTTAACGAAAGGTAATCGCTGAAAATCATACCGCCACATCCTCAGCCAGTACAGGGACTGGAGCTAACAGCGGCAGTAGCTCCTCCTCATAGCACCGCCCATGGATTGTATAAGATCGCCAAGGGGTACCAGCTCTCTTTGACATGTTCACCAACCTCGCGGCGTTGAACATGTGACGCGGTGGAGGAGCAGGAACGACAAAGGTGTCCGAAGAATGCTGAATAGCAACCCTCTCTCCAAGATACGCGATCGCTCCATATTTCCCCAAGAAGTAGCGACGCTAGGCAGTATACTGCGCGGCTAGCCTAGGGACAACCAAGCCGACCCACTGCCGGGACAGCACGTCAGGCTCCTGCAAAGAATGCCTATCAGATAAGAATCTATCGAAGGTAAAGCAAAGTGTCCAAATATGTAAATAACCATACTGAGATGATCCAATCTTGGACGTAAGCACTGGACATACTAGCACAGCGGCTTCCCCAGGAAGCACTCACTGGAAACCTGGGCGGCGATGGTCTTGCCGGCACAACCGAGGAAAGTACTCGTAGAACCAGATCTACAAAAGGCAAAAATTATCAGCAAGTTCTAATCAAAGCTTAAAGCTAAACTTTATGGGAGATAAAGTATACCACTACGACCCTTCAAAATTCGGACAGAGCGACGTTCCCCATGAAGGAATGGTGTCGACACGAGTCTCGTAACGCTCAGATGAAGTCAGCATAGGCCAAGTTGGCCCAGTCATAAGTCCCGATCAAATGTAGATCACGGACTACAGGCAAGTAGTAAAGCAGCACTCTACTACCCTTGTCAGGAGAGAACGTCCCTAACAGCAAAATAAGTACAAGATGCGCACCCGCTGCTCTCGGGTGGTCACATCATCATCAAAAGATGCTCCAAGAGTCGAACGGCGAATCCCCTTCGCGTTGAACTGGGTCGACTCTACCTCAGTACGAGCCCGAACAGCAATCGAACCAAAGAGCTCCTCGACCTCAGGAGAAAAGACGCTGATCTCGTTATCAAATGGTAGCGCAACAGAGCTAAACTCTAGTCCCGTAATGAGACTAAAGTCGGTCGGGGTGACCATCATCTGAACCCAAGGAAAGTGGAAAGTGTTGGTGGTATCCCAAAAGAACTCCACCAGAGCACGAACCACGTGGTGACCTCCGCTAGAAGCAATCATGGCCTCTTAGGTCTCGTAAAGCGCAGCCAGTCCACAAGACTCCCAGAGAAGTTTCGCCTCTCCGTCATTGCCGATGTACATCTTGTACAGGTCGCCCAAAGTATCGCAACCTGAACCATGGCAGCGCGTCCTACCAATCGTGATCCCCCGTCGTACCCTCTCAGAAATTTGGTGGACGGGAGAGAAGTATAGATTCCACTCATCCCACTCAGGAAGTCGGCCGAGAGAAGTGGACGGGTCAGCGCGACCCGTCGTCCTCTACGGGCTCGTGCTCCCGTCGAACGTCTCGGGACCGTGAACCCGAACCTCGCTGTCTAACCATGCTACATTATGCAGAATTATCATAAACTAAACTTCTATAGTATCTAAGGTTTGCCTAGCCGAATGATACTATGTTCCCAAGAAAACAGAGTATGTAGTACTAAAATAGAGCACAAATTGAAATTGAGCATATACGGCATTTTTCAAGCTTTCAAACAATTTCTTGCAATACTATAGTAATTATTGTGACAAATTGGACAAGAATTGCTAGAAAAAACATCAAGAACAAGCCACATTGTCTTCCCGACCTTAAGAGGTCCAACAATGGTGATTTGTTCGTTTCTTCACCAAATTGAGTCAAACAAGTCTCAAATTACTCCTAAGGCAATATATAAACATAATAAAGCAATTTCATGGCATAAAATTTGACAAACAAAGAGAATTTTTCATGAAATTCGTGAACAAACATGTGCAAAATTCATTAAAACCGGCGTAAATTTGGAGAAAACTTACTTAGATCGGGAAAATGGATGGAATAAGCTTTGATTTGCAAAACATTTGAGCGAATTCGGTTGAGAAACGAGCAAGAATGAGCCAATTGAAGTTCTGAGCGAATTCTCGAGAAAAACACGAGCAGCAGCAACGGAAATGAAGAAGAGAAGGGTATTTATGGAAAACCCGACTCTAGTGCCAAGCGACAGACCTTGGCCGCCAATCGATAAGGGTTAGCGCCTGGCGCTAGTGCCAGCGTCTTGCGCTAAAGCCATATGTGTGGCGCTAGTGTTATATCAGCGGCGACATATTATCCAGCCACTCAGTGCGATTTTTCCCACCTCTTGCAATATATTTTAGGTTCCTTGGTACACCAGTTAGCCTTCTAAGCAATTTGACATGATATTATTAATCGGCTCGATTACAATTACATAAAGTGATCTACCTGATGAATGATCGTCTCACTTAGCTTAAAGCGCCTAAGCATTGGCTCATTGCAAGGCACTAACGTACAGGTTCACAATTCGGCAAAAGGCACCGACATACAAGTTCAAAATTAGCAGAAGCGCCGACGGACTGGCATAACGGAAGCAAAGTTCAAGCGAGCTTTTCAAGATCGACAAGCATAGGTCTTTAGTAATTTTCCTTGGAATATTATCGCAACAAATGAGGATAGCTTCAAGCGAGGATATCTTCGGTAGCGTTCCCTAGCTTGCGGAGAGTTGTCACAAACAACTGAAGGTGATTTCAAGCGAAGTTGTCTTTGATCGTGTTCCCTAGCTTGCGGAAGATGATCACAAAGTACTATAAGGTGGTTTCAAGCGAAGCAATATTTGATAGGGTTCTCTAGATTGCAAAAGTCTATCATAGCAAAATTGGAGGCAGTTACAAGCATAGCAGTCTTCAAGCGGCATTCTCTAGCTTGCAGGAGGTCGTCAAAAAAATACAGAAATACAACAATACGGTAGTAAATCGGTTACTTCCAGAGACGTGTGCTTGACGGTGCAAGATACGCGTTTCTTAACTCTTTTATCTGTTTAACTAATGCTAGTTTTGCAGGTATCGGCGTTACAAGAGTGGTTTGGGATCGCAGAACATTCTGAATCATTCTCCGTCCCTATCGATACTTTGACTTTTGTTTTCGAAACGTGTGTTTCTCCAAAATCAGTCAAAGTGGGGGGCTTCTGTAGACACCCATTTGTGTCTCACCAAAACCAAACCCGGTGATGAGTACCTTTCATGTTGAATCATAATAGAATGAAGTGAAAGTGTGGAAAGTCTAGTGTTGCGGATAGTTTTAATTTCTTTTCTCTCTCTCTGTTTTTTGAAAACCTATTTTTATAAATCAGCCAATCCAGTTTGGTTGGTCCATAGTAAGGGTATAGTAATGGTGTAGTTGGATGTGGCTTGAAAAAAGCTTTCCAACGATATATTATAAGCCCACTTCTAATGAATAATGAGGAAGTTATGGCCAAATTACTAAATTGGGCCCGGTTTGAGCCTTACATGTGGCCCTATGATCTAGAGGAGGGCCTAATATGGATTTATCATTCCTAATGCAATTAGGAATGGTTGTAGTCTTATAGATTCTTTCAGAAGGTTCTTTTCATTCCTAATTCAATTAGCATTGATAAATTGACTTTTGTTGACTTTTCAGAGTTTTAATTAGAATAAAAGAGTGTTTTTAAAGAAAATACGATTTTATCCTCCTGTACGGTCAAATTTTATCTGAATTTGGAAAACGCATTAAAAATTTGATTAGCGTCTAACGCCATTCATTAGCGCCTAGCGCTTGGCGCTGTCAGCATCTGGCGCTAACTTCGTTTTCTCACGTCAAAACTCTGATTTGTTTTTTTTATCTTTTTGGCAGATTTTCTCTATAAATAGCCTCCTATAAACTCTTTTTATCCACAACAATTCTCATCAATTCTCATATACAATCACCAATTCTCTAATTCTGTTCTCTTTTGAAGCTAAAACTTTCTTTCTCTCTCTTTCTAAACCAACCCTTTTGCATACAAAATTCCGCATTCACAAGACCTAGAAACACCTAGCATAGTTCGAAGTTGCCTTCGCCCTAGACGTGAAAGGTTTTAATTTCTGAGGGTTTGGTCCCAAATTCCTATTTCAATTATTATTTATTTGATTTTATATTTTCCTTAAAGTTACTAACGTGTGTATTTTGTTATTGGAAAGAGGTACGAGGCATCCAAGTAAGTGCTTTAATTGATTTATTTGATTTTTATTGATATTATGATGTAGAAATCCTGCTTAGGTTGTTATTATGATTCCTAGCGTCATGTTAGGGTGTTTTGATCTTCCTAGTATCATGTTTAGGGTAACAACTAAAAACTGCTAATATCAAGTATGATTCCTTTTATTCTCTTCCTAATATTTTTGTTAGTATCATGTTAGGGCTAAATATATAATTTTTATTGTTTTGTGACATGCTAGGGTTTGTTATTAATCTTGTTAGTATCATGCCTAGGATCTTTCTATTATTATGCTTTAACATGATTATTTTAATTATGATTATTATTAAAATTATGATTGCTGTGATAATTATTATTATTGCTTGATTATATTTATTGTTATTTCTTGATCACGCCTTTTATGCATGTTTAAAGGGAATTGGTACTTGTAATCACGCTTAATAAGATAATTATTAATCTTATTTAGTGTTAATTTGATTATAATTCAAGTGATCGCCAATAATAGTTTATTTGTGCATTAATATTTAACCAACATAGATAAACATGTTTAGGGTTAATCCTATTGATTGCATGTTAGTCAGAAAGCGCACAAGAATACGATCAGAATAAAGTAGAGGCCTATTATTCG
Organism: Chenopodium quinoa; assembly: GCF_001683475.1. Taxonomy (NCBI): domain Eukaryota; kingdom Viridiplantae; phylum Streptophyta; class Magnoliopsida; order Caryophyllales; family Amaranthaceae; genus Chenopodium; species Chenopodium quinoa. Next base: position 3,041,888 of record NW_018743197.1, on the reverse strand, counting down.
GGCAGGTTTAATCTCTTTTAGGTTGGATTTGTACCTTCATCCCCGAACTACCAGTCATGGTTCTAGACCTATTGGAGTTGACGATCTCCTTGATCGTTAAGGGGTGTAACCTTCACCTCGTGGACGGTTTACAAGTTCCTAAAACTTGTTGCCGACTCTTTTTCTCTAGCTTCGTTCCCTTTGTATGCCACCGTACTTTAGTGTATGATTACAGTGGGGTTCAAGCTAGGGATAATGCTTGAAATATTCCCTACAACCGGTATTAAATCTCATATCTCGAATCTCGACTTAACCATTTATAAATTAGTCCGCCTATTGAAACTAAGCCTAAACATCAATTCTCATCTCTCGAATCTCGAATCAATATTGCATAACTCATACAATTAAGCCAGGCGTTATTTAATTGCATAGCATTAAATCAATCAATAGGAAATTAATCAAGCATTGACAATCAACAATCATAAATTACCCCTTCATATTATTTATTGGATCCCCATAAAACCTAGAAATAAAACTACTCACACATAATTAAATCTAAACTAAATAAAGCAATTAAACAAGTCATAAGAGAATAAAGGAATAAATTTGATGAAATTAATAGAGAATAAATCGTTACCAAAATCAATGGAACTACAAAGTTGAGTCAAGAACAAGAGTAAAAGTTGAGAGAAATCTAGAGACAGAAATAATCTAAATAGAGAGAGGAAGTCTAAGAAAATATGTAAAACAAAAATAAAGTACTAAATCGTACTTAAACAAACTCTAAAACATTCCTAATTAGAAACTAAGAATTCGGCATATCAGGTGCTCCAGAAACATGCCCCCGATCGGGCGAAGGGCCGCCCGATCGGGCCTGCCTTTTTCTTCGCACCCTCTTCTAAACAGCCGCGCCCGATCGAGCTAATGCTCACCCGATTAGGCGCGCCTTGCTAGCAGCAGCTTGTTGCGCGCCCGCCGGATCGAGCGTAGGCTTGCCCGATCGGGCCCAATTCCACCTCGAGGCTTGGACTTCAAATGGGCTTTGATTCTTTGGCCCAATCCAGATTTGCTTTTCAGGTCTTGAATACTTGGTCCAAATGCCCCGTTATCACATATATCGAGCCCTTAATCACCGTCTTGATGACTCTAACCGGCCTTGGGCTTCAAAAACGGTCGTGCTCCTCCAATGTCCGTAGTTGCTCCACGAACACCCGGGAAAATGCTCCAAAAGTGCAATTTCCTACCAAACTCGAGCAAAACTACAAAAACACTAAAAAACACCAATTAGTAATAAAAGTGGCTCTAAAGAGCCAAAAACACTACTAATTTTGACCTCGGGACGGGAGTAAAATACTGCATAAATTAGACACATCAAATTCCCCCAAGCCAAACCTTTGCTTCTCCCTAGCAAAGAGCTCATCAATGAACATATAAAACACGCCTCATCCCAAGTAATCAAAATCAAGCACAAATGATTTAAGGCAAATCTAATAAACATGAATGTCAATCAATCTCATTCATCTAATCACTCTTCCTCCCCAACAATTGTCAAGTAGAGCAAACCACATGAGCATATAGATTTCAAGACTAGTGCTCACACACTCAACTCTCATTTATGTGGCGAGTAAAAGATGTACTCGATCGCTCTCCAACCAACCCCTTTAATGTGAATGATGCCCTCCCAACTCACACTCTCATGTGTTTAAAAAGATGTACACTCAACCTACTAGTCGACTAGAAATATATCAAATCATAACTTGCATTGATAAAAACCACTTTCACATTCATACAACTCTATGCACAAAGGTCGGAAGGTCTTTAAAGCTTGTAATGTAAGGCTAGGGTAAAGGGTATGATAAATTATGGAAAATGTGAGAGAAAAGTCGTGCTTAAGGGAGCCATATCCTAACAAAACCCAAGGTCAAATAAACAATGACCAAAACATCTCCAATCATAACTTAACTCCAAAAAAGTTCACGAAACAATCCCATACATAACAACAATCCCATCACTTACACATTCACTCACAAAAATATGATAATAAGGAATTAGAGTGAATTAAAACAAACTTTGAACTCATTCTTTTTCTTTCTTCTTTTTTTTTCTTCAAACTTGAACTTCTTTTTTTTTTGAATTTTTTTTTTTAACTTTTTTTTTCTTTGAGCAACCTTCACATAGAACATTTGAACATTTGAAACAATTTTTTTTTTCTTTTCTCTTTTTTTTTTTCTTTTTATCTCACATTGGAACTTTCAACTTTGAAACACAAACTATCAACGTTTTTCCAATCACAATATCAAAAGAACAATCACTCTTCTTTTATTCCCACATTGTGCAAATAAAGTGCACATCGCAACTCCCTCACCTCACCAACTAATAGCTCCTCTAAGCCAAGCTTGGGACTAGTAACCAATGGGGCTCATAAAGGCTTGTAATGTGGCTAAATAATCAATAAAAAGGGAAAAAACAACATGGGTAGCAAGAAGGGAACAAATGTATCTAATATCGTCTGAAGGCTACCTAAAAGAACAAATGCCTTCGTCCTCCTCAATGTGCATAAAATTGAGCCATACAAACATTACTAATTGTTGCAAACCAATAGTCAAATTCCTTGGCATACCAGGAACTATCACACAATTCCCAATCAAGTCAACTAGTCAAGCATTATATTCACAAACAGTTGGCAAAATTGACACATGTCTAGGCATCCGAACAATTAAACTTCAAATCATGATTAACAAATTCACAATGCTCATTATCATATACCAAGAATCAAAACAACATTTTTCAAGTATGGGACATAGGGAAGCATGATTTACAATTCATTGGAACGTATTTTTGAATTTTTTTTTTTTTTGAATTTTTTTTTATTTTTCATATAGGAAAGCAATAAAAACTACACTAAAAAGCAATTAAATCTATACTAGAAAGCAAAAAATATAGAAAAGATAGAGAAAGAGTTACCATATGTACAAGATCATCTCCCCCAAGCCAAATCAAGCAATGCCCTCATTGACTTGGGGATGTAGCTAGGAGTAGCTACTCCTCATCATCATCCTCATCCATCCTCGAGTAGCCACCTCCATGGCTAGAGCCGACACCACCATGGCTCATACCAACACCACCGTAACCCGAACCACCTGCAAAGTAGTTAGGGTCTACATCCGCCCCCCATCCCACCAAAAGGAGCATCGGCCCCATAACCATGGACCAAAGAATAGTCCACGTAACTACCACAGGCACCGGGGTCGAATACCCTCCTTAAGGGTATTGAAACCAGTCGGGAACAAGAGCCTCGAGGGGAATAGCCCCTCGGCATGCATAATCATCGTACATGGGGTATAAACCCCTCTCGAGGTTTCTCTCCACATACCCAACCCTCCTATCTAGAGAACCTACTCTAAAGTCCAGGTTTTGCACCAAACCCTCTACTCTCCCCCGTCCCCTCTCAATCCTATCGAGTTGGCTCCTAAAAGTCAAAAAGTGATATGGGGCATGAGGGTCAATGTTGTAATCAACAGAGGAGGTACGGATGTCATATGTGTAGGGTCCGGGTGGTGGTTGGAATTGAGGTGGTGGGTGGGGTGGTGTATGGTGAGCCGCTTGAGCCTCTCCTTAACCATCTAACTCAAAAATGTATGAAGGCTTTCCCTTCTCAAATTTGGTCAAGGTGGGGTTGGGTAGCTTAAATGCTTGGTCTCTCTTACCCGACTCTCGTTGGACTATCCACCATGCCTCACCCACCACGGGTTGGATCCAGTTAAGACCTCCTAGGTAAGCAAAATCCATAAGGGTAGAACCCTCTACTTTCCTATGGTCGTTCAGGGTCCAACCTAAATGTTTTACCGCAATGTGGGTAACCAACTCACCAAAATAGATAGGTGCCCTAGACCTACCCCCCTCAGCCGCATTGGCCGCCCTTTGGAAGTGTTGGTCTATCCAGTGCGGTATGTTCAATTTTTCGGCACCAGGAATCATGTAGGAGGTCAACAACTCTAGCTCATCCCTCCTAACATTCGCCGGCTTATGCCTTCCAATGATGGTGAGGCCAACAAACCGTTGCCAAAACTTTGGGACGAGATGTTGAATCCACGTCCCCTTGGCATGTTGGAGGTTAGTTAAACCCTCCCCGGTGAGTCTTCTATAGACCACGGAAATGAGGTCTTGGGAAGGTTCAATGGGTTTATCCGATTTTAGCTCAAACAATTTACCAAATTCTTTCAAAGTCATACACACATCATTTTTAAGCAATCGGAATTGAACATGAGTAATCAAAGCATTAGTTTGAATCACATTAAAACTAGAAATAAATTCCAAAGTCAAATAATCATAAGTGTCATAATGCATTTGAAAAATGCCACTCATTCCAATACCCTTGAATAATTTTTCTACCAGTATATCAAGTCCTACTCTAGACAATGTAGGGTGATGAAAAAAGCGTGTAGAAATTACATGCCTCTCAATGAGGTTAAGCATCCTAGTCCTTTGTTCGGTTGAGGTGATCACCACTTCGCTCCACCCCGGAATTTGGAGTTCTGGGTCAACCATTGGTTGTTGTAGTTGCCACGAACTTTCACCCCTTTGTTGCCTAGATCTCTTGGAAGCCATTTGAGTATGAAATTTAGGATTTTGAAGCTTTCTCTCTCTTAGGGTTTTGAGAAATTTTGAGAGAAAGAGTTAGAAATTTGGTGGAGAATGTAGAGGAAGGTGAAAGGATGAAGAATATGTAAAAAAAATTAGTTTTGATGGATGAATTTGAGGAGATATTGGAGAGAAAGTGAGGTTGAAGGTATGAAAATTGAGGTTTAAAAGAGAGAAAGTGTGAATGAAGAAGATGAAATAAGGAGGAAAAAGAAAAGAAGGGAGGAGAAAAAGAAAGAAGAGGGACGGCTGAAATAGGCGCGCCCGATCGGGCAAGCTTCAAGCTTCACCCGATCGGGCGAAAGGATTTGTTCTGGATATTGCATTTGCATGCCCGATCGGGCGACCTCCCCCCGATCAGGCGCGAACTCGAAGAAATTTTTCTCCCTCTAATTCGCCCGATTGGGCGAGCTTCGCCCGACATATCTTTTTCTTTCACTCGATTTCTCAAAAAATCCGCCCGATCGGGCGAATTTCCCTTGAATTTCCTTCTCACATGCGCGCCTGATCGGGCGAGATAAAGCTCCAAAATTTCTTCACTTGCGCGCCTGATCGGGACTCCTTGCCTGATCGGGTGTATTTTTTCTTGATTTTTACATTTACGTGCGCACCCGATTGGGCAAGCTTCGCCCGATCGGGCCCGTGCCCAGCTCAGAGTACGCAATCTTCTACTTTTTCTCTTTAAATCTACTTACTTTTTGATTTAATACCTGTACAAAAACACTTTGGAAAGCTAAAATTTCACTCTCCTCACCTCTCTAAAAAAATAAAAATAAAAGAAAGGAAAAACTAGTCTAGAAAGCAAGAAATACGGGTTACCTCCCGCAAAGCGCTGGTTTATCTAGGTCCCGCACGACCCTCTTACCACATTGTAGCTCAAGATGAACTGGAACTGCTTAGGTGAAGTAGTTCAACCGCACCAATCGTATCCCCCTCATGATATATCTCAAGTCTTTGGCCATTAACCTTGAACTCATTACCATGCTCATCGAATAATTCCACAGAACCAAATTTGTTAGCCCTTTTGATGGTAAAAGGACCCGACCACCTTGACTTTAACTTTCCTAAGAATAGTTTAAGTGTAGAGTTGAATAACAACACCTTATCACCCTCTTTGAACTCTCTTGGAAGGATCATCTTGTCGTGTCATTGGTCTTCTCCTTGTAGACACGTGCACTATCATAGGCCGTCAACCTAAACTCATCAAGTTGGTTAAATTAAAGTAACCTCTTTTCTCCCGCTAGTTTAACATCTAAATTGAGATCCTAAATAGCCCAATATGCCTTGTATTCTGATTCCACCGTAAGATGACATGCTTTGCCGTACACAAGTCTATATGGAGTAGTACCTATTGGGGTCTTAAATCAGTATTGTATGCCCAAAGGGTGTCATCCAACTTATCGCTCCAATATTTCCTTGATTTTGCCACCACCTTATCTAGAATGGCCTTGATCTCACGGTTAGAAACTTCAACTTGGCCACTAGTTTGGGGATGGTAGGCTAGACCTGTCCTACGATAAATACCGTACTTTTTGAGGAGGGTATCTAACTTCCGCTCATGAAAGTGGGATCCTCCATCACTGATTATAGCTCTAAGCACTCCAAATCTTGAAAATGTGGTCTTCTTGAAAAGTATATGGACCACCTTGGCATCATTAGTAGGAGTGGCAATGGCCTCAACCCACTTAGATACATAGTCAACGGCGACAAGTATATAGCGATTCCCATTTGAAGAAGGGAACGGTCCCATGTAATCAACACCCCAAACATCAAAAATTTCAACCTCTAGAATCCCAGTTTGAGGCATCTGATGCCGCCGCAAGATGTTGCCAGTCCTCTGGCAAGAATCACAAGCCTGCACAAAAGTGTTAGCGTCCTTAAACATAGTAGGCCAATAGAAACCTGACTCATTGATCTTGGCCACCGTTTTGATGGGGCCATGATGTCCTCCATAAGGTGAGGTGTGGCAACTAGTAAGTACGCCGTGAACTTCTCATTAAGGAACACACCTGCGAAATAATCCATCTGCACACTCACGAAACAAAAAAGGATCATCCCAAAAATAATGTTTAACACCAGAAAGGAATTTCTTTTTCTGTTGGTAGGACAAGTCAGGAGGTAGAGTACCACCCACTAAATAATTAGCAAGATCAGCATACCAAGGGTATTGCTCTAAAACTGCATACAGGTCGTCATCAAGGAAAGAATCATCTATAGGAAGAGAATCCTTACCCTCATCATACTTGATACGTGACAAGTGGTCTGCCACTACGTTCTCTGCACCCTTTTTGTCCTTTATCTCAATATTGAAATCCTGGAGCAAAAGAACCCAACGGAGTAGCTTAGGTTTTGATTTCGCCTTGGATATCAAGTACTGCAGAGCTGCATGGTCAGTAAAAACAATAACTTTAGAACCAACAAGATATGATCTAAATTTTTCTAGAGCAATAATCACTAGTAGAAAAAATGCTATTTGTAATTGGCGAAATTGACTTTTTGTAACTGGCATTGTTGGTCGCGAATGCCACCGTTACAACTAGTGAAAATTATTCGTAACCAGGTAATGTTGGTTACAATTAATGTACTATTCGTAACTGGCTTAACCTAACGCCAGTTACAAATAGACTATTTTCCAAGTTAGAAACCCTACTATTTGTAACTGGTGTTAAGTTATGCCAGTTACAAATAGAGTATTATTTATAACTAGTATAACCTAACGCCAGTTACAAATAGTGTTTTTATTATAAAATAAATAAATAAAATGGTAGCAATAGCGAATTTCTCTACTGCCACCACCTGCACACTACATTTATATTTTTTTTAATCTAAAGACCAATTAATAGTTAATAAACTTTTATAAAATACAATAACTATCAATCTAACCAATATAAGACCAACTTTAAGCGACATCTTGTAAATAATATTGAATTGATGTACTTGTAAATTACAAATATTTCTCTCACAATTCACAATAAATAATACTTTATAATTAAAAAAAATCTAGTTAGTTAATTGATACAATGGTCAACCTTCAAATTTTGACAATTTTGTCGATTTTTGTCTTTGTCTGCTTCACAAATTTGATTGTTCTGTACGGGATAGCAGCAGTTCACACTAAGCACTTGATATTGCAACAGAATTCTGCATGGGAAAGAAATATAAACATAAAAAAGCCAAAATTAAAAAAGTGTTGTTTTGGACAGTCATCTAGTGAACTCTTCAAGCATGGTCAATGCATCAAACTGAGGGGATATAAAAGAAAATAAGCATCAAAACTCACATGAAAAACTTTAGTCACTTATTAGACAAAACTAGTCACAAATAAATTCAACACAGAAATCCAAGCCAGTAATTTCACTTATTAGACAAATCTTTCACAAATAAATTCAATACAGAAATTAAAACCCCCCATATAAAATACAACAAAAACATAGGGTAGCAGATGCTTGGTGCCTGAACTAGCTCAATTTTCAGTTTCTTAGGTGTCTGAACTAGCACAATCTATTACATACACAAGCTAGGAGGTACCTGAAGTAGCTCAAATTTAAATTTCTTAGGTGCCTGGGTGCAGAAGTGCCTGCGGAGGTGCCTAAACTAGCAGGTGGTCAATGTTTCGCCCACTTATAGTTGTAGAAATATCCAAGATTAGCGAGCTTTATAAATTGCATACTTGATGAGCCTGCATCATTACAAGTAATATCTAAGCCCGAACCATTGCAAAAATCAAATGAGCCTACAATCATTGGAAGCAAAAAATGAGCCTGCACCATTGTATCACGTGAGTTGCATTTTTTATTGTCTATTCTGAATTGATTTCACAGTCATCTAACAGTCTCATTTTTCATGCATAAACCTATCGCATTAAGTCTGTTATAAGACTAAGCAAAGATGAACCAACCTTACAGTCTATATTCCTAATTAATGAGCTAATCTCCAGATTGGATTTTACATGCTACATATGAAATTTTGTGACATAATGCAGTTTGTATAACTTCAGAATGTTGTGTGTTAGCCTCAAGTCCAGGCTAGATAGATATAAAGCAGTGTCAAAAAAATTAACTTAGAACAGTTATCGCACACCTTGTGTGGTGAAGCTTAGTAGTCTTTAAAAAATCTACAACAGGGCATTATCATAGCACATCTAATATTTCGAACAAATAAACAACAATTCCAATTGTGCTGATAAAAGATATAAATATTGAGTGTTGACTAAGCAACAAAGAAGAATTTCCAAACTTTCCTAGAACCAAACATAGTAGGGAAGTGGGTAGGGTAAGCCCTTTGGACACCTTAGTAAATAACCAAAAGAGCTTCACAACAGCAGCCATGTGACCTATAATTGTAAATATAAAACCTAATTACTAGAGATAAATGCACAAAAATTCAAGGCAATTTATCAAAGCTTAATTGTTATTTCCATATTCCATAAGCCAGACACTAGCAGCCCATAGTTTGAGATAAGCCCTGATTCAAACAACACATGATTTGACAGTAAAAGCAAGACCCTGACATAGAATAGAATCATGGACAATAATTAATGGATTTAAAGGAAAACGTTAACCTCTAAAAGACATGGAACTTCTAATTATAACACTCCATATTTAGTAAGCGAATCAGGACTAAGATTTTAATTTTATAATCACTAATTTTGCTCTCAAACTCTAAGATATCGAACCTCAAGGAAAGTTGTAAGCTGATGTAAATATAATTAATATAATCAGCCAATTTAGACTAAGGTCAACCCAAATAAGATGCAACTAAAGTTAGCAAAAAGGTAATACTTCACATCCAAGCAACATCTCTAGCAAAAACAAAATCACATGAAAGCAACAAAAGGCTCTAAGTAACAATTGACCAATCTAACATATGAAACAACAATCTTACCCAAGCAACCAGATTCTGAAATAAAGCTCTGAATTCAGTTTTGAAATTCAGCTCTGAATTCCGTTTTGAAATTCAGCTCTGAATTAAGTTATGAAATTTAGCTCTGAATTCAGTTTTGAAAATTCATCTCTGAATTCATATATGAAATTTAGCTCTAAATTCATTTATGAAAGTTAGCTCTGATTTCAATTCTGATTTTCAGTTCTGAGCTTCAGTTCTGAAATTCAGCTTTGATTTCAGTTCTGACTTTCAATTCTGCATTCAGATATGAAATTGACTATTGGAAGCATGCTCTAGCAATACACCATCATCTAATATAAAATGCTGCATCCAATCTGTCTACAAATAACAAAAGAATGGATTCATGAATTCAGATTTGTTTACCCTCCTAAGACAACTCAACTGAGTTGTACGCTTATTAACTAAGTACATATTATTTGCAGTTTAAGCTGGAGTTCTTAGTCAAAGATGTTGTGCCCTTGTCTTGGAAATAGGAGATATCTAGCTAATCATCTATTTACGCACACAGTCACACACACACGCACAGATTATGAGTATTTGATACAATTTTTATTCAACTCAACTAATTGTTTCTAGGCAACAAGCTTTGAAAAAGGGTTATGTTGGAAAGTTGGAAGAAATTACTTAAGAACAAATGAAAAGGAATAGTAAAATGCAGAAATAGATAGAAAGACAACGGTTATGACTTCAACTCAAAAGGATCAGGAAATGTGCAGATGACCAGTATTCGCTAGTTCAACACAGATGAATCTATTATTTTTTATTTCATTATTGTATTAACTCTTTACCCTCTAGACCTTGAATGAAATTAGACATTTATTTATACTAACGATAAAATCATGGGCTTATTAACTAGCAAAACAGTTAAACAAGTGATAAAAAAAAACAAGATCATAAACACAAGGTTACTCAATAAGCCAAGTAATTAAATCAGGGAGTCAATTTAGAATCAAGTGACTACTTATTCAATTCATGCCTTAAATTCTACTTCATATTATCAATTTATCACTACTACAAGAAAAAATACAACTCCATATCACACAACAATAATGATGCCACTCGTGTAAAGTTTATGAGCAGCTCAATCAAGGGATTAATAAATCAATTAAGCCATGCAAGTAAAAAAAAAGAGCTAAATAAACATGATTAGCTAAAATCTTCAAACAAATTCAGTCATAACAATAACCGAGGTTTAAAAAATAAGGCCCGAGTGGGCAATGATTTCACAACTGCTAATTGAAATCCTATATATATCTGGATAAAGATACTTTTCTACCTGCTAATTTGCTCGAGGTTCCACTTTGAGAGACAGAGAGTAACTCCTGATGCAACTTCCATATATTTATATATGTTTACCAGATTGTCTATGTGAGGAACAGGGAAAATTTCTGCAAAACGAGAAAGAAGACATATAATTAAGATACAGTAATATTTCAATACTTAGAAACACTAAAAAAAGAACGATACTGAATACATGTAAGAGGAAAGGTAAGACCATAATGGCAACACAAGAAGAAGTCAATGAGCTTAGGAACCAACTAGTTACCATGACTAAGACACTGAAGCTCCTCACACTTAAGATCGATGATCCTGTGAAACAACAATAGATGGACCTCATGCAAGAGAGTCTAAGCAAGCTACCTAGCGACTATAAGTTTCAAGGGCTTACTTCATAAAGGGTCTCGGTGGACAAAGATCTTCTTCCGCAGAAGTTCAATGCCAACAACATCCCGAAATTCAGAGCAACTGATAATCCTTATTTTCATTTAAGAGCATTTTAAACGATAATGAGTATTAAGGGTATCGATAAGAAGGTTTTCCCCTCTCTGTTCTCACTATCTCTCGAGACCGTTTGCCAACAATGGTTCTTTTCTCTGGAGAAAGAAAAGACCTCTACCTGGGAGTCCATAGAAAACGCTTTCGTTGATAGATACAAGTGAAACATTCAAGTTGAGACTAACCATAGGGAACTTGAAATCCTCAAGCAGAAAGAGAACGAAGGCTTCACTTCTTTCTTTAACAAATGGAGAGAAACCTCAGCTAAGATGATTGAGGTGCCAAGTGAAAAAGAGTTTGTAAGGTTGTTCATAAAAAACCTTCAAGAAAAATATTCCAAGAATCTCAAGTATCAAAATAATCTCCATACCTTCAAGGCCATCTACGACATTGGGATCAATATTGAAGACGACCTGGCTAAGTTAAAAGCTGCCAACAATAACTCCAACAGTGGCTGGAAAGGAAAGAAGAACGATAATCCTTCTTCTTCCAAAACCACCCCCTCAAACAACTTTAGCACTTTTAATTTAGGTGAAGTCCTTGTTATGAACAATCAGGGACAAAAGAAACCATTTAGGAGAAACTTTACTCCTATTGGCATGAGTTATGACACCGCATTTGATCGATTAAATGCAAAAGGTCTTATAACTCCTATTGGACCATTTGGGGACCCACCAGTCGAAAAGAGGACGGATAATTGGAAATCTAATGCACACTATAAGTATCACCAAGCTATCCAAGACTTAATCGATAACAACAAGCTACCATTGCCCCCTGCCAGTAAGAAACCAAGCATTGATAATGCACCTCTCGCTCATTCCTTGGATATCTCTGTTGAGGAAAACGAGGTTGACCCCTCGTCTCTCATTAAACCTGTCAAGGAAATCCATGCCATTGAAGAAGACGAGAAGATATTCTTCGATGCCATGGATAGCCTTCCAGAACCGGCGAGTAAAGAAGACATACAATCGCTCACACTGTCTATGATGGAAGGGTCGCGTTTTCTACGTGAAACTCTCAAAGCTATAAAGGAACTTCAAAAGAAATATGACGAGGTTCCACTCCTGAAAGAGAACCCAAGAGAGAATTCACACCCATGAGAACGACTTATGAGGCAAAGCGTTTTCCTTTACAAGTCACTGAAAAACCCAAGAAGAGTAATAGAATTTACACTCCAATTGGGATCCCATATGCACAAATGTTTGAAATGCTCTCCGAGAATGGCGAGATCAAACCTCTCGAACCAAGACCATTCGAATCATTGAAAAGGACAGATAGATATTACTGTCAGTATCATCAATCAGGGGGTCACACTATCCAAAACTGTTTCAAATTCAAGGATTTAGTTCAGAAAATGATTGATGAAAATAAACTAGTCCAAGTTCCACAAGAAGACGATGAAACCATTAATGGAGTTTGGGACAGTGATGAAGAAGACGTCTATTTAAAAGACATAGTAGGATCTCCACCTTCTGTGTCGTACGCCATGGATGACTTTTGGGCTGAAGAAGACTCATCGATAGACGTCCTCACAAGATCCAGGAGAATGCAACCTCCCGTTTCAACACAATCTATGCCGACCACACAAAAAGTTCCCTTACCTATCATTGAAGACAATGATATTGTTAAGCAGTTCAAGAAGACAAAAGTTGAGATGAACGTATGGAAACTTTTGGCGACATCTCGAGAACATAGGTTGGCTGTAATGAATGCCTTGGACAAAATAGGGATAAATTCTGACACTACTCCTGAGGGGTTAGCCAACTTCCTTACAAGTGATCTTCCTAGTCCAATTAATTTGATCACCTTTTCTGACAAGGATTTACCTCCAGAAAGTGACAAACATTACAAGGCATTAAACCTCACAGTAGTTTGCAAGAGAATGAATGTTCCTATGACTCTTGTAGACAACTGATCGGCCATAAACATCTGTCCACTTAGAACTGCGAGGATGCTAGGCATAAGGGATGAAGATTTAACTCCGTCTACATAAGGAATAAGGGCCTACAACAACACTCGTCGTCAAGCTCTTGGTGAAATTACCCTGAATGTAACAGCGGGAACAATAGAAAATACTACTACTTTCCAAGTTGTAGACATTAAAGCTTCGTTCAATTTACTGTTGGGGCGCCCTTGGCTTCATGACCTAAAGGTCGTCCCCTCATCTCTCCACCAACAAGTAAAAGCTATAGTTGGGGGAATTCCAATCACCATCGATGCTTCGCCTATGAGGATCAAGTCTATAGAAAATCCAATCATTAATGTGGAGCGCGACGAGGATGATGAAGACTTATGGGGCTTTAACGAAGAAGTCTCCTTAATCCAGGAGGATGAAAGGACCCCACTTTACCATGACCCCCATTCCAACATGGTTGTAAATTCTATGCTGAAGAAACAAGGACATTTTCCTGGGATGACCTTAGGAAAAAAGAAAGGAATAGCAAAGTCGCTGGAGTCACCTGGCCTCCCTAAGTTAGACACTTTTGGACATGGTTTCGAACCGACTCGGAAAGATCTCAAGCGAGCCCAGGAAAAGTCAAAGGCAGGTAGAGACGCTCGCATTCAAAAGAAAGCAATCCCAATGGATCAGTACCCTCTTACACTTAATGGTCAATTTATAAAAGAAGGAGAGAAATATCCGTGTCATGAATTTCCCGAGCCATTTGTTGTAAACGACATAAGGCAACCGGGATTTGAGATTTTCTTGGGCTGCTACTTCATAGATGAAATCCCAACTCTTGTCCATAAGGAGAAAGCACCCCCATGCTTTGACTTTAACGTCATGGGATTACTATTTGAGCGAGAAAAGAATGAGCCAACTTATAAAGAGGATAACTCCTCGCTCATTCAAACAGTCTTACAAAGCGAAAGCTTAGATCCCTCAAAGCTAATCACTCCCACTAAAGGATCACTACAAAGGTGGCGCAAGACTAACAAGGTGACTACTCCAAGCGAAAGAAAAATATCCATCACAATAAGGCAAGGACCAATGTTTGAAGAGTCGTCTGAGTCAGAGTCTGAGTCGAAGTCCCTCCCTATAGAGTCTTCTAGGTCTTTAGTAGTAGCACCTTCCCTTCCTATTTCTTCTCCTAGAATAGTTAGTTAGTGATCAAGTCCCTGAGGACATATCACTCTTTGATGTAATGATCTCAAAGTATAATAATATTTCTTCTTCTCCTTATTTCTTGTGTTCTTCTCTAACCAAAGATGACGAGCATTGCTTAACTAACAACGAAAAAGACAAAGAAATTATTAAAGCAATGGAAACACTTGAAAAGAAAACACCGGTAATTGAAGAAACTGAAACGGTTGATATCTCAAATGATTCAACTAATAAAAGAGAAGTTAAAATCGGATTAACACTTAATGAACAAGAAAGAACCGATTTAATTAACTTACTTAAAGAATTTATCGATGTATTTGCTTGTTCATACGAGGATATGCCAGGCATTAATAGAGAAATAGCTCAACACACTATACCACTAATTCCAGGAATGAAACCCGTAAAACAAAAGTTACGTCGAATGAAACCCGATGTAGCTCTTAAAATAAAAGAAGAAGTCCAAAAATAAATAATTGCAGGTTTCATCAAGGTATCCAAATACCCCGAATGGGTCGCTAACGTCGTCCCAGTTTCGAAGAAAGACGGAAGGGTAAGAATGTGTGTCGACTATCGAGATCTAAATAAGGCAAGTTTAGAGGACGACTTCCCTTTGCCACACATCGATATTCTGGTAGATAACACGGCAAATCACGCGCTCTTCTCGTTCATGGATGGGTACGCAGGTTACAACCAGATACTCATGGCAGAAGAAGACATGGAGAAAACAACTTTTATAACACCATGGGGCACTTACCGCTACACGGTAATGCCATTCGGGTTGAAAAACGCAGGTGCTACTTACCAACGCGCAGCAACTGCCTTACTCCACGACATGATGCATAAAGAAGTCGAGGTATATGTCGACGACATGATTGTGAAATCAAAAGACCGTCCAGGCCATCAAGTAGCCTTAAGAAAAATTTTCGAAAGGCTAAGAAAATATAATATGAGGTTGAATCCATCTAAGTGTGTTTTTGGAGTTACCTCAGGCAAGCTTTTGGGTTATGTCATAAGCTCTCAAGGAATAGAGATAGACCCAACCAAGATCAAAGCAATCATGTAAATGCCACATCCCAAGACTGAGAAACAGATTCGAGGATTTATTGACCGGTTGCAATACATAAGTAGGTTCATATCAAAATTGTCGACAATATGTGAACCAATCTTCAAAAAGCTTAAGAAGAATGTACTAGTGATATGGGATGATGAGTGTCAAAAAGCCTTTGAAAATATCAAAGACTATCTTGCAAATCCTCCCGTATTAGCACCAGCACTTCCAGGAATACCTCTTAGGTTATATTTAACGGTTACCAAAGAGACAATGGGAGCTATGCTAGCACAAGAAGTAGAAGGAAAAGAAAACGTAATCTACTATCTAAGCAAGAAGATGCTCGAATACGAAGCACGCTATACACCACTTGAGAAGTTGTGCCTCGCCTTGGTGTGGGCCACAACCAAGTTAAGACATTACATGCTAGTTCATATCGTCTTCGTAGTCTCCCGATTAGATTCACTCAAGTAGCTATTTGAGAAATCTACACTCAATGGACGCATATCGAGATGGATAGTCAATCTAGCCCAGTTTGATGTAAGGTTTATGCCACAAAAAGCTATCAAAGGATCCGTGGTGTCAGACTTTCTAGCAGACTTCCAATAGAAGACTCGACGCCAATACAAGACAATGAATTTCCAAATGAAAACTTAATGGTCACTAAAGATGATACTTGGACCTTGTACTTCGACGGAGCCTCAAACCAAAAGGGATGTGGCGTTGGAATATTACTAGTATCACCTAAAGAAGAACATGTTCCAATCTCCATAAATCTTGATTTCGACGTTACCAACAATGCTGCTGAATAAGAAGAACGCGTGGTAGGCCTTGAAACAGCTTTGGCATTGGGAGTAAAAAAGTTAAGGATATTTGGAGACTCTTCTTTAATTATCAATCAAATATCTAAAAGGTGGAAAGTAAGGAGCGAAAGTCTAGCCCCTTACCAAACCTATCTTAAAACCCTTACCGATCAGTTAGAGAAGGTAGAATACACATATCTACCTAGGGAAGAAAATTAATTTGCTGATGCCTTGGCAAGACTAGCCTCAATGGTTAGGATTCCCACGAAAATCGAGCAAATGCCTCTAACTATAGAGAAAAGGCACAAACCAGCATACATCCAGGCTATAGAAGACGACGAAGTAGTCCAAGACGAAGAAGAAGAAGAAGAACCGTGGTACACGGATATACTCAATTCACCAAAGGAGAATACCCTCCCCATGTTGACAAAAGAGAAAAACGAGCATTATGATTCTTTACTTCCCAATATGTACTCATAGGCAACGAGTTACATAAAAGAGTACCTAAGGGTCGAGCTCTCTTATGCGTAGGAAAAAAGGATGCACAAAGAACAATGAGAATAGTCCACGAAGGAATCTGTGGCACTCGTATAAATGGCCAAATGTTAGTCCAAAAAATAATGCGAGATGGATATTATTGGACTACAATGAATAGGGATTTCCATCAATATGTAAAAAGATGCCCCAAGTGCCAAATCTATGCCAACTTACAACATGTTCCTCCATCCTTGCTCTACACCTACACATTGCCATGGCCATTCTCTACGTGGGGAATCGACATCATCGGCAAGATCACTCCCCCAGGAACAGGAGGCCACGAATATATACTAGTAGCAATTGATTACTTCACAAAGTGGGTTGAAGCGCAATCATACGCTAAACTCACTGCAAAACATGTAGCACTCTTTATCGAGAGAAATATTATTTGTCGATATGGAGTCCCACATGAAATGATAAGTGACAATGGAACTCACTTTCAAGCCGAATGTGAAGAATTGTTACAAAAATATGGCATTCAATATCATCATTCTTCCCTTTACATACCTCAAGCAAATTGAGCAGACGAGACAGCTAATAAAAATTTAAAGACCATCATCGCGAAAATGACGGAAAATTATAAGGATTGGCCTGACAAACTTCACTTCGCCTTGTGGGGTTACCGCACGTCAATTCGTACATCAATAGGAAATACGTCATTTTCCTTAGTATATGGAATGGATGTCGTACAACCTGTCGAACTAGAAATTCTATCTCTACGCATCGCGTTAGAGAGCAAACTCGATGAAGTTGAATGGACTAGGGCAAGATATGAAGAGCTAATTTTACTCGATGAAAAACGACTAGAAGCTCTACATCACACTCAGTGTTGTCAAACTTGTATGGCTAGGCATTTTAATAAGAAGGTCAAGACAAGAAACATCAAAGTAGGAGACTTGGTGTTAAAAGCATTAAGGAAAAATGTTTTAGATCCAAGGAGAAAATTTAGACCTAATTGGTCTGGACCCTAAATTGTCAAAACAATCCTGTCAGGAGGTGCAGCAAAACTAACTGATATGGATGGCAATGAGTTCTCGAACATGACAAATCTTGACCAACTTAAGAAATACTACTTATAATTAATTGAGTAGGATACTCAAGAGGGCTACGTTTAGCCCGATTCCTTAAGAAAGGATACGTAGGCAACCCTTTACGGGTGCGGCCACTCTATTTTCGAAATTCTCGCGTCCAAGAATTAATTAAAAATTCGACAGAAGATCGGCGAAATATCGGGCGTCGTAGAGAAAACTCTGGCGCCAGCCAACGACTATCAGTGCCAGCCGACGGCACTATCGCCTAACGCCAGACTGATGTGGCCGGCGCCAGTTGCAGATAAGCGGCGCCAATTCACAGCTAAATTCTGGGCATATTTCAGTGTTTTCGGAAAATTTTCGACTTCCGTACTCGAAGAATTTCTGGAAAATTATTTTTTTCGGTTTTCATTGCTTTAATAAATAAATTTAAAGTAAATAATTAATTAAAAGCTGAAATTTCATTAATAAAATAAAATTACATTATTGATGAAATTTAAATAAATCTGAAATAAATAAACTTTAAATAAAAAATATAAACTAAGTCTAATAATTTGAAATTAAGCAATGGTCCTAATCTTTCTTTTCTTTCCTAGCCCTTTTTTAATTTTTGTTTGCTTCCTCCTCCTCATACATAACCTTAGCTAGTAGGCATCCTTTAGAGGACCTACATTCAATCTTAGAGTAGATAGTTTCCCCTTCAGCTAGAACTCCATGCTTCTTTTCTACCCAAGATTTTTTCTCTATGCTGCAGACACCCATTTGTGTCTCCCCAAAACCAAAGCCGGTGATGAGTACCTTTCGCGCCGAATCATAACCGAATGAAGTGAAAGTGTGGAAAGTCTAGTGTTGCGGATAGTTTTAATTTCTTTTCTTTTCTCTCTGTTTTTGAAAACTTATTTTTAAGAAAAAAGCCAATCCAGTTTGGTTGGTCTATGATATGGGTCCAATAGTAGTGTAGTTGGATGGGGCTTGCAAAGAGCTTTCCAACGATATATTATAAGCCCAATTCCGATGAATGTTGAGGAGGTTATGGCCAATTTACTAAACTGGGCCCGGTTTGAACCTTATATGCGGCCCAATGGTCTAAGGGAGGGCCTAATACGGATTTATCATTCCTAATGCAATTAGGAATTGTTTTAGTCTTCTAGAATCTTCTAGAAGGTTCTTTTCATTCCTAATTCAATTAGCATTGATAAATTGACTTTTGACTTTTCAGAGTTTTATTCAAAATCAAATAGTATTTTTGAGGAAATTATATGATTTTATCCTCCATTACGGCAAATTGATCTGATTTTCGAAAACGCGTTAAAATCTGACTTGGCGCCTGGCCCCTGGCTTTGGCGCCTTGAACCAGGCCTGGCACCTGGCGCTAGCCATTGGCGCCTGACACTAGTGTTGGCGCCTGGCGCCAGTTAGCCAGTGTTGGCGTCAACTATGTTTTTTGTGCGTCAGACTCTGTTTTGTTTATTTTATCTTTTTGGCTAATTTTCTCTATAAATATCGTATTAAAAAACTCCGTTTTCATTCACCAATTCTCACCAATAATCATCTACAATCAGTTTTAATTAGCATTCTCTAATTCATTATTCTCTCTCTTTCTCTCTCTTTTTCTAAACTTTGTTTTCAAATACAAAATTCCGCATTCGCAAGATCTCGAAACACCTAACCATATTCGAAGTTGCCTTCGCCCTAGACGTGAAAGCTTTTAATTTCTGAGGGTTTTGTCCCAAATCTCTATTTCAATTATTTAATTTAATTGTTTGATATTATGATGTAGAAATCATGTTTATATTATTGTTATGATATTCCTAGTATCATGTCTAGGGTAATTTTAATATTAAATATGATTGCTATGATGCCTTTTATTCTCTTCCTAATATTTATGATTGTTAGTATCATGTTAGGGCTAAAGATTTGATTTTTATTGCTTAGTGACATGCTAGGGTTTGTTATTAATCTTGTTAGTATCATGCCTAGGATCTTGCTATTTTTATCCTGCTTTAACATGATTTATGATTATTTTTATAATTGTGTTTGATTATGATTATAATTTTATTATTATTATAATTATTATTATTATGATCATGATTATTAATATGATTGTTATTATGATGATTATAATTGATTATGATTATGTTGTTTGATATTTATTTATTTATTGCTTGATCACACCTTTATTGCATGTTTAAAGGGAATTTGTACTTGTAATCACGCTTAATAAGATATTTAATAATCTTGTTAGGGTTAATATGATTATAATTTCAAGTGATCGCCAATAATAGATTTATTTGTGCATTAATATTCAACCAACATCAATAAACAGGTTTAGGGTAATCCTATTGATTGCATGTTAATCAGAAAGCGCACATGAATACGATCAGAATAAAGTAGAGGCCTATTATTAGGGCAGGTTCAATCTCTTTTAGGTTGGATTTGTACCTTCATCCGCGAACCCTTATTTGGTTCTAGACCTTATGGAGTTGACGATCTCTTGGATCATTAAGGGGTGTAACCTTCATCCTATGAACGATTTACAAGTTCCTAAAACTTGTTGGCGACTCTTTTGCTCTATCATCTTCCCTTTTGGACGCCACCGTACTTTAGTGTATGATCACAGTGGGGTTCAAGATAGGGGTTTAGTGCTTGAAAATATTCCCTACAGTTTTTGGCGACTCCGCTGGGGAGGATTTCTATTTTAATTCCTGAATTTGTTTCGGCAATGATTTAAAATGAGTGGATGAGACTCGAAACGTTCTAAGTATTTCATGTGCGTGATTTTGATTAACATTATTGTCATATGCATAAAAAAGATATCACTGGAAAGACCAACCGTAATGAGTTAAAAACATAGGATTTTACACGTAGGAAATTTGAGGAATATCTTTCCCAAGTAGGACCGAAATAACACCGTGCGAAACTGAAAAATTTTATCGAGCACAGAAAGCTGCTGAGGCATGTGGGAAGTAGCGTCAGGGGCCAGAGCTTGGCGCCAGAATTTTAGCCGTAGCGCCAGGCACCAATATTGGTGCCAGGCACTACAGTTAAAAGCTGACGCCAGTCGAGGTTTGCTGGCGCCAACCTCCCCCAATACCGAGCCAGAAATATGCGTTCTAATTTCACTACAACAAAAGGGTTAATTAGTAGCACCAAATTAATAGCACTAATGATAAAATGCTATTATTGTTATCAAATGATAGCACATTATTTTTTAGTGCTGTTAGAAAGATGCTATTAAAATCACCTTAGTTTTCATCATAGTTTTATATAGCGTTTATTCCTAAACGCTGTTAATTAAGTGCTATCAATTAAAATGGTTATATATAATAAATAAATAATAAAAAAAAATTATTCCTATTTCTTAGCCTAATTTCCCACCAAACTACTGGTATTAGAATACTAGTCTACTACTCACAATTACCCACGACTTCACTGCTCCCTCCACTTCACAAATTTTTTTATTTTTTTTTTGTTTTGCCGCTAGAAACTACAGCCCTCAATCCCAATTTCCCCAAATTGAGTTCCCTTCAATCCAAATCCAAATCCCAGTTTCCCTAAATTAATTAAAGAGATCCCTTCAGTCCAATAAATTGTTGAGCAATTCCTCTTCTCCGGCAAATTGTGGGCAGTTGAGCAATTCTTCTATTTCTGCAAATTGAGCACTTCATTGTCCTCTCTACTGGTGTTTGCGAGCTTCGTTAATTGAAATTATCAATTGTGAGTATTTTTTTTCTTATGTAATTGCATTTTTTAAGTTTGAATTTGCTGTTCTTCATGGGTCAATATTCAATGTTTTTGGGTTATGCTGTTTATAGGACTTTTAGTTATGAAATTTGCAATTTTGATTAAGGTTTTTTGAGGTTTAATCTGAATTTGCTAATTTGCATGTTAATAAATTGTGTTTTGTTCCATTTTATTCTGGTTGTTTGATATTTCATTAGGCTTATATGATCCCCATTGCCTATTTAATTGAGGTAGAAGGCTAACATGTGTTCTAGTGTTATATTTTGTTCTTAAAATGGAGAGGATCTGAATCACACAACGTTCCGTCCGTTTGAGCAGAGTAGATTTGCTGCAGTAACTGAAAAAATTAGGTAGGATTAAAAATTCAAACTTTCACATAATCATAAGTGAATACAACAGAATCTTAGTTTAGATGTTTCAAAAAAACAAATCTTAGTTTAGATGTTTAGGGTGCGTGTCTCTGTTGTATATTATGATACATAGTCATTCAATTGACAAGTTTAGTCATTTGGGTCGTTCAACAATCATTAGCTGTGGATCATACATATCTATGTAAGTAGAAAGTATGCATGTAGGTAGATATGGTTAATAATCAAATTAATTGCAATAAATGGAGAAAAATACAATAGCCAACATGCATAATTATTGAGTCAAAAATCATGAGTCTGTTAACTTGTACAATTTTTTTCATGAATTTATCTGGTCATGTCTATACCATGGATTCACTAAAAGAATACTAAGTGTAGGATTGGACCAAAGTATCTATGATCATTTGCAATAACTAATTTAATTGGGCACCAAAAATACTTGCACAACTACTAAAACAATAACAAGATACATCACAAACATGAAGTTTCTACTTTGTACACTTTCTAATTTTCTAGCTTGCTCAGAAAAACTGAGTAAAATAAGGGGAAGAGAAACCCGGACCCACAGATGTTGTAATCAATCATCAAGATATCAAATTCACTATTTGCTTAGTAGAGGAGTATTTTTGTTAAATAGTTTCCTAATAAACACTAAAGATAGGCATGGTCCACAATTACTTGTGAAATTAACAAACGATTTAGTCAATGTAAGCAAAGAAGAACATTTGGATACTCTCTAGCATAGTTAGTCTTAAAGTACACGTCTAAGTGTTAGGCACAATCACTTATTAATGATTTAACTCATGGAAATACCAACCTTTAATGAACATCTATGGTTCTTGTATCATAGTATCTTTAGGGACCTGATAAAAATCACTAAAGATACTAAAGAAAAGTAGTATTATAGTCACTTTGCTACAACTGCCAGCTAATTTAGGAGTTATCATGGATAATGTTTTGTGTCCCTACTTGAATTATTTCTAGTCCATATAGTTTAATAAAGAAAAGTAGTATTAATTGAGTATATACAAATAAACTTGAAAAGAAAAGAGGCTTGGTTATTGTAAAAAGGACCAACACATATGCCTTACACTAACTTGGTTTTCATTATAATCTTAAAGGTAAGTGCATTTAGAATTAGCAGGGCAAAACAAGTGAAAAGTATGGCCACATAATATGCTAATGCACGAATTGAACTTGGAACTCTTTTAGTCTAATTGAAATCTACTCCATGTACTACTATCTTGAATAGCTTGCTATACCTCAATTATTAATAATTATTAAATCATACTTTATTGTATAGTGGAATATAAAAGCGCTTCTATACTCCTACAATTTTTAAGTGTTACAACCTAACCAACACATAGTTTCATGAAAATCAATTGACTTTAATATAAAAGGTTATAAGTGGGTTAGTGGGGTATTATTGTAAGAAAATTTAGCTGGGTTAGTATTTATTGAAAAGTAAAGGACATGACAGGGAAAAAATAGTTTAAAAAAATTAGTAGTGTGTTAAAGAGGCGACCACAAGGAGGGAATTGTTAAGATATGCTACAAATTACTTGTATCGGATTAAATTTGAATATTACATATATGTATGAAATTAATTGATTTCATTATTGTTTATTTGTTGTTAATTGTGATTAGTACCTCACTCTATTATCTAATTTTATAAGGTTTAAAAGTCCATTAATGACTTTTTTAAAATTCTTTAAGAAATTTCATGGAAAAGGTTATCTTGTATATATACACAAACTATATTAACCTAAATTAGTATAATTATCATTAATTATTCCGATCCTTTTGTTAGTTATCGTAGTTTTACTTTTATGGTGTAGCAATATAAAAATGGATCGGAAATGGATGCTTGCAAGGCGTACTAGTGACGAGTATGAACAAGGGGTAGATGAGTTTATTGCATTTGCTATTGAGCATGCTGAAGATCCTTCTCGCATTTTGTGTCCATGTGTCAATTGTAACAACATGATCCGACACAATGTCGAGGATGTAAGAATCCATTTGGTGGTTAATGGAATTATCCAACAGTACAAGTGTTGGATAAAACACGGTGAGACATTAGGGGACATACCTTCTTATGTAGATACTGAGATGTATGATGAAATGAATGATGATGAAATAGAAGATAATTTCCATCTAGGCAATGAGCATCTAGAAGAAATGACGCGTATTTTAGAGGAAAACATTGAAGATAGTTCTGAAATGTTTGACACATTATGTAGTGGTGCAAAGACCCCTTTGTACCCTGGTTGTTCTACATTTAGCAAATTATCTGCTGTGTTGAAATTATACCATCTCAAAGCTCGTAGTGGATGGACTGATACAAGTTTTTCGAGCTTACTTGAATTAGTGAAAGAGATGCTTCCTATTGATAATGTGCTTCCGGGTCGTATTTACGAGGCAAAGAAGATGTTGTGCTCTATGGGTATGGGGTATGAAAAAATTCATGCCTGCCCTAATGATTGCATTTTATATCAAAAAGGATATGCCTCTTTAAAAAGCTGCCCTGAATGTGAGGCTCCACGATACAAGGAAAATAATGTGCCAGCTAAGGTTATGTGGTATTTTCCAATAGTACCAAGATTTAAACTCTTATTTAGTATTGTTGAAGAATCAAAGAATTTGACATGGCATGAAGATGGGAGAAAAAAAGACGGTTTACTTAGACACCCGGCCGACTCTCCACAACGGATCAAAATTAACCGCGACTTTCCTGAATTTGGTGCGGAGCATAGAAATTTGCGTCTCGCCCTTGCTGCTGATGGAATGAATCCTTTTAGTAATCAAAGTTCTCGTCATAGTACATGGCCAGTCATTTTGATGATATATAATCTTCCTCCAGAACTGATAATGAAAAGGAAGTATATGATGCTGACCATGCTAATTTCGGGCCCAAAACAACCTGGGAACGACATATATGTATATTTGGAACCCTTAATTGACGATTTGAAGATGATGTGGGAACATGGTGTAGAGGTGTATGATGCTTATTGCAATGAAGAATTTAATTTGAAAGCATTGCTTTTTGGTACAATAAATGATTTTCCAGCGTATGGAAATTTGGCAAGTTATGCTACAAAAGGCTATGAAGCATGGCCTGTATGCCAGAATAACACATTCTCCTTCTACTTAAATCATTCACTCAAAGTTGTCTACCCTGGAAATCGCAAATTTTTGCCAGTTAACCATCAATATAGAAGGTGGAGAAAAGCTTTTGATGGGACTTCTGAAGAAGGGACTCCTCCATTGCCGCCAACAGGAGAACAAATACTTGAGAAAATGGAGAAGTTGAATGTCAAGTTTGGGAAGTTGAATGCAAAATATGTTCCGAGCGCTGGTTACAAAAAGAAGTCAAGATTCTTTGACCTTCCTTATTGGAAGACCTTACATATTAGACACTTCCTAGATGTGATGCATATTGAAAAAAATGTGTGTGACAGTCTTATAAGTACTTTACTTAATGTGAAGGATAAGAGTAAAGATGGTGAGGCTGCTAGGCTAGACTTAGTTGACATGAAATTCAGACCCGAATTAGCACCAGCACCAATTAAGGGCACGAATCGTACATATCTCCCACCTGCCTGCCACACTCTATCAAGGAAGGAGAAAGTTTCTTTTTGCGAGTTTCTTTCTGGAGTTAAGGTTCCTGAAGGTTATTCTTCAAACATTAAAAGGCTTGTGTCAATGAAAGACTTGAAGCTAATTAGATTGAAGTCACATGATTGTCATATTCTAATGGAGCATCTTCTTCCAGTGGCTATTCGCTCTATTTTGCCAGAAGCTGTTCGAAATGCTATCACAAGACTTTGTATATTTTTCAGTGAGATTTGTAGCAAAGAGATTGACCCCTTTAAATTGAGTGACTTGCAAAAGGACCTTGTTGTTTGATAAGCCGTCTTATCAAGGGTTGAGAGAAGAGTTTTAGGGTGTGTTTTGATGTTGTGCATGAGTTTTTAATAGCTTTTGTGAGTTTCGGGCGGTGATCTCACTTGTGTGCAAAAGCCGGGATTTATAGGTGTTAGTGAGTGAGTTCGGGAACTAATGAGGAGGATTATAGAGTATGGACCTTAGCTCGTGATTTGAGAAGCGTGATGGAGCTTGGAAGAGCAAGGGAGAAAGCTTGAGTAAAGGTGAAGCAAAGCTAGAAGAAAGAGCAAAGAAGACAGCAGAAGACAGCAGAACCGCTGCCAGGGCCGCTGGCAGC
The DNA here is from genome assembly GCF_001683475.1 of Chenopodium quinoa. Classification (NCBI taxonomy): domain Eukaryota; kingdom Viridiplantae; phylum Streptophyta; class Magnoliopsida; order Caryophyllales; family Amaranthaceae; genus Chenopodium; species Chenopodium quinoa. The sequence continues at coordinate 3,015,731 of NW_018743197.1, read as the reverse complement.
TGGCCAGAGCCGCTGGCAGCGGGTCAGCCAGAGAGGACGAAGTGTTTTGCTGCTTTAGCCGCTGCCAGCGGGTCCCGAGCAGCTGGCAGCGGGTCTTCCAGATTTCGGGGCCTGTTTTGGTTATTTTTCAGTAGTTTGCTTTGTCTTGGCTCGTGTTTTGTATTTATTTATTATTTTTATTATTGTTTTATGTTATTTTAAGTATGGAAACATATATATAGTCTATTTTTATGAAAAGTTAGTGAGGGAGAATTAAGTTAGAGAGAAGTAAAAGTTTTCTAGGGTTCTTGGCAAATTTCAGAAATCTTTGTTTTTGAATTAGAATCCATGGAAGCTTAATCTTCCGGATTCTTGGTTAAAGATTGAAGCTTTTGGCTACGAATTGTGAGATTTCTCTTCTCTTTATTATCTATTGAATGTTTATTATTCCTTTGAATTATTTCATGATTTGGTTTAATCAATTGCTAGGTTAGAATTGTTAGATTCGCTTGCATCTAATTAATCTTTCCAAAGTAGCAACTTTGGGTTATGAATGCATGCTTTTGATTGATAACTTAAAGAGGGAATAATATTATTGAAGAAATTAGACCGCTAGTGTTAATTTATTCAATCCTTGTTGATTTCTCCGTTTATGTTCTTCTTGTGGATGATTTAGAGCGCTTGTCTTAAATTATACATTAGAAAGGGTTAGAAAGGAGCGCTTTGCTATTTCTAACTAGCTTATGAGAATTTAGAATTTAGAATTCTACAACAAGGTGTTCAATAGTGTTTGATTGAAGAGGCTTCTATGATCAATTTGTATGTTCAATTGTGGATTTCGCATAACCAAGACCGTTATTCTCATTGATTGCATACTATTTACGTTCATTGTTCTGATTTAGTTTAATTGTCACCATTGCTTGTCAAAACCCCCTTGTTACTTAGATTACTACGTTCCTAGAGTAATTCCACTTAGGTTTGCAGTTATTAGTCCCTTTTTCCCTGTGGATTCGAACTCGACTCCCCTAACTACGTTTATTTGCAGTTAGCTTAGTTGTGATATTTTTGGTTGCATACGACTGAGGCACACCATTGTTACATTGTGTAAGTTGGAGATGTATTTTCCGCCATCATTTTTTGACATTATGATTCATTTAACTGTTCACTTGGTTAGAGAAGTTCGATTATGTGGACCTGCATATCTGAGATATATGTATGCGATTGAGAGGTTCATGAAAATATTAAAGGGGTATGTTATGAGTGGGAGTCACCCAGAAGGTTGCATTGTCGAGCGTGCCTTAATTGAAGAAGCTCTTGAGTTTTGTAGTCAGTACCTTTCCAAAGTCGATGCAATAGGAATCCCAAAGACAAGGCATACAAAAGGGTATGAAGGAAGAGGAATAGTGGGGTAAAAAGTGGTCTCTTTATCATACAATGAAAGGCATCGAGCACACTTGTATGTACTTCACAATAGTGAAGATGTTGATCCGTATGTAGAGGAACACTTGGCGTTTTTAAGGGATTTAAATCCACGTAAGAGTGAAATATGGATAGCTGAAGAACATAATCGCTCTTTCGTTGAGTGGTTTCAACTTCGAATTGCTGATGAATTAGCTAAGTCACCTTCGCATGTTTCTGACAGAGTAAAATGGCTATCTCGGGGTCCTTGTTTTGAGGTTTTATCATATTCTAGTTATCAAATCAACGGGTATACTTTTTACACAAAGGACAGGGACAAAGAAACCACTATGCAGAACAGTGGGGTGTCGGTGTTGGCCCAAGCTATGCATATCTCTAGTGGAAAAGATAAAAACCCAATATATGCGGATATGACTTATTATGGAATCATCAACGACATATGGGAATTGGATTATAGGACATTTCAAGTTCCGATTTTCAGTTGTAATTGGGTTGATCACAATAATGGTGTGCATTTTGAGAACCCAGGGTTCACTATTGTTGATCTTACAAAAGTGGGTTACAAGGAGGAGCCATTCATATTTGCTTCACAAGCAAAGCAAGTTTTTTATGTGACTGACCCGGCAAATAAAAGGAGACATGTTGTTTTGTCATCAAATAAAAGAAATGTGTTTGGAGACCAAGATATAGATGACATGGAAGACCCTTCATTCTCATTACAATCTCATTCATTTAGCAACAATGTAGTGGAGAATGAGGCATACACAAGAGTTGATCATGGAGAGGGTATATGGGTCGAAAATGCATCAAACTCAAGTACTAAAAAGGAAAAAAGAGGAAAAAGCATTAATTTGGTAATCATACAACCATCTGTTTTTCCCTCTTAGCCCCCAATCTTTTACTGTTATATTAAAAATATTTACATATGCTTAATATGATTTTAATATGAATAATCTGCCCATGTGATTCTTTTTTTAGTGGCTTCTTTACATGTATATGTTATTTTATCTTTGTATGAGCAGGAATTACATTAATTAACATGTTTAAACTTACTAATATATATCTCATGTCCTAGGTTAATGGCTTCTTTACATATCAATCATGAGCATGGTGATGATGAAAATAATGATGCAAATGGTCATCCTACTTATAAAGGTAAAAAGGACACAGGTCGAGGTGCAACTAGAATGGCATCATTGGTTCGAGCTAGAAATAGGGGTGTGAGATTCAATGTTCAGTGGAATGCCGATGGTCAACCTATTGGGGATTATAGTGATAAACTGATGAGTTATTGGGGAGCTAGTATCCACAAAAATGTTCCAATCATTTACCCACACTGGCACAAAGTTCCTCAAAATCTAAAAGATGCACTTTTTGAGGTTCTGGAGGTAAAATTCTTTAATTAATGAGCATATATATATGTTTACATGGAGTTGTACATTGATTACTATTTACATTTTGTTACTTGTTCACTTTAGATAACTTTTAAGGTTACTGAAAGAGATAAAGATTGGTTTTTACGCAAAGGAGGGCGATGTTGGAGCAACTTTAAATCATATCTTTCAAGAAATTGGTTGTTTGATCAACAAGGAAATTTGCGAGAGAAGCCACCTTCAAAATATGATTTTATTGATGTCTCTCATTGGAAAACGTTCGTTAAAAGTCGTCTTTGTAAAAAGTTTCAGGTTTCTTTTCTCTTTTCTATAATACATGATTTATAAAGCAATTAGTCCAGACTTCAATAAACAAACTGAAATGTTAATGATATTTTGCCATTGTTTAATGCTTGAATAGGAGAAAAGTGCAGTTAATCGAGAGCGTGCATCGAAGAATGAGTATCCCAAAAAAAAAGGACGAAGAGGTTGTGCTAGATATGAACAAGATATGGTTAGTATTGAGGTATTATAGTGACATTATATAATTACTTCCAGCAAACTAAACTAAATTTTACTTTTGGTCATAAATCCAGATTAAAAAGCTGAAGAACGATGAAGGTAAAATTGTTTCATGTTTAGGTCGTGGTGAACTATGGAAACTTATGAGAACCAACCAAGATAATATAGTTATACCTTCAGCTAAAGCCAAAGAAGTGGCTGCTCGAATTGTATGAACTTCTAATCATTTTTAATTGTTTTGGAATGTGGAATGATTCAATCTCAAGATCTATTGTATGTTTTAAATATGTTACAGGATGATCTAATGCATCAATCATCTAATGGTGAGTTTGTTGATCATGGCCGTGATGACGTACTTAGTAGGGCTTTGCAGAAGAAAGAAGGAACTGGACGAGTTAGGGCAGTTGGTGCTGGAGTGACACCTAAAATATACTTTGGAGCATGTGACTCAAAGAAAGAAAAGATAACAGAAATGGAATCACGTATCAAATTCTTAGAACAAGAGCTACAAGAATTGAAAAAATCGAGGTTGGAGGAGAAAATGAAACATCTTGATGAGGAGATTGTTGAAAATTATAGCATCGATGAAGTAGCTTTGGAACATAATAAAACCATTCAAATTCCTGAGGTAAAAATTTCATTATTTTTCTCATTAAATTTTGATTAGATTGTTAAAGACACGTGTGAAGATGCCTTATATGTAGTATAATTAAATATGTTAAAGTGATGCTGGTTGTGAAACTTTGAAGTTAAAATACATTGATATTGGTGTTGCCTTTGGAATATAAGCTTTACATTAATTTATATCGTTCTCACACTGCAACTCTTTTTTTCCCTATCATATTCTCTGGGAATTCAATACTACAACTCTGGGAATGTCATGTTGCTAGAGGTATATTGAACCTGATGGAGGTTCTATCTTCCCACTGGAACTCTTTCTAGCACTCTTATGATGAGTCTTATAAATTATATCATACATATCTAGTTGTCTAACAACAGGATTTAGCAAAATTACTAATTGAAGTGGTTAGATAACTATAAAGACAATTATTTGAACAAAATAGGGGCAAGGTATAATGTTTCAGACTCCATCCCAAAGTTCCTTACATTAGTGTTGAAACATTTATATTGCTATATTGTTAGGTCTTAGTTGAGACGAATTATGCTAAATCAATTTTTACTATTTATTATATAGGGAATAATTGCATGCCAGTTAGCTTTATCAGATCCGAGTTATAGAGTGGTAGCTACTGGAAAGGTGCACAATGTTAACAATGGTTCTGTGGTACATAATAAATCATTACCATCGGGTTACATGCGAGTTGCAATAGATTATACAACTGAGGAGCATACACCTTTGCCCGTCCCTCTCGATGATGGTGAAGCATTCGTCCTTAAAGATGCCATAAACACAATCGTATTGTGGCCCACACATCTCATTATTACAGATGTTCCGGTTTAAATCCATTTTTTTTTTAATATTATTTCTTGATGATTGCCACTTTGCGTTTTTTGGTTATAAAATTTTTACAGTTTTTTTTTTTTCTGAAAAAAAACTTTGGATTACTAGTGTTCACAGGGTCATAAAAGTTCTTCAGATCCCAAAGCTAAGAAGACCAAAGCTTCTGCATTGAATACCATATTAAGAAATGATGAACCTTCTCATGCATCATCTGAATATCAACCACAAAAGTTGGATGATAGTATTGAAACAATCCCATTCCCGGACACCCTTCCGGCTGATCTTCAAATAATGCACAAGTACACTTTGAAGATGGCTCAGAAAGAACAAATTCACATCCTTATTGACATGGGAATTCCTGGTCAAAATAATGAGATCTTCATAGGTCGTGAAGAGATTTTTCAATTTCTTGCCCAAGCAAAAATTGGTGTCTGTCATATCGTAATTCACATGTCGTGAGTGTTTATTAGTTGTTTGTTTATACTGTTTTTTTTTTTGTTTTTTTTTTTAAGGAAATATGTTTATGTTGGTTACATGATATATTTAGTTTTAAAGATCCATTTAGTCATATATCTTTCATGATGAATTCGTTAGGTTATTGCATCGTCGTTGCCAAATGCTTGGTTTAGTGGGTTTATTTGGCTTTTTATGTCCAAGTGGGATATCTCTCGTAGCAAAATTTAAGAAGGGAGAGATAAAGAAAGTTGAAGAGGATCAAAGAGCTCGTTCTGAATACATCAAGAATACATTATTTAAAGTTGAGGCAACTAAAGGAAGGGTCTTTCTAGCACCGTATAATGTTGGGTATGTATATTATTTTTTTATATTATATTTGTCCATGGTGAATAATTTAAACTACTAAGAGTTGGTTTTTACGCCTTACTACATAGGATTCATTGGGTGTTGTGTGTTATTGATCCGTATAATGACATCGTATATTTTCTGGTTCCTCTACACAATGAAAATAACAAAGGCACAGGAAATGGAATTGGAGATGATTTGCGTTCAATTGTCGACAGGTTAGAGACTTTTTTCAATTTCTTTTAATGAATATTGGTGCAAAATTCCTCTAAAAAGTGCCAGATTTCATATTTTTAGGTTGATTGTATAATTCTAAGCTCATTGTCATTTTCTTGTTTTAATTTCTTATATGCTGCTTCTTAAGATTTGGCATGTGAGTTTACTCCTAGATTTCTAATGGTTTTCTAACGAACAATTCGGTAAGAAGATGTCTTGTTGAGTTGTGCAATTATATACCATAGGAGTGCAGACAATACAATATTACCTTTAGTTGTGCAACTGATGTAGTGTCAACTTTGGCAGAAATGGTACGGAGTTGGAGAATTATGTAGGAAATGTATAAATAAGGACATAAGTGTAGTGTAGCATCTTTTATTCATCTACAATGGTCATCTCATCATCGATCTATTACTTGAAATCAAGTGTAAAATGCAAAAGTTAATTAATGCAATTTTCAAGGAGACATAATCAAGTGTGAAATGCAATGGTTAATTATTGCAATTTTGTTGTTATGCAGAGCACTCTTTGGTTTTCGAAGTGAAAAAGGATTGTTAAAGAAGATTAAAATGAGCACCAAGTGGGTGCAGATACAAGTATGTTGTATGACTGTAACTTTTGTTATATTTTACAATTTTTGAAATTATTTATGATTATTTTTTTGTCATGATTATGCAGTGCCCACGACAAAATAATGGCGTTGATTGTGGATATTACGTTATGAGATTTATGAAAGAGATCATTGACCATAAGCAAACCCAAATTTTTGAAGATGTATGACCTTTTCTTTGTTTTAAACTTAATATGCCTACATTTGATGCTTATTATGTTAATCAAAATTCTTATTTTATTTATTCTTTTTTGTCCGGTCTTATTTTATATTTTGCAGTACTTTCATGATTGCAATGTCTCAAGGTATGATCAAGACCAAATTGATGAAATCCGAACTCAATGGGCTTGTCATGTTCTTCTCATGTGAATATGTGGTTGATTCACCATGTATTTTAATTTGTAATAGGCCACAAATTTTTAATTTAAGAATTTTGTAGTGACTTAATTAGGGTATGTATATATTTGAATTGACATATATTATACTGTAATTTTTTCCCTTTCTTGGAGAGTGTTACCAAAAATGACTATTAATATTATTTGTATTTTATGAGACCTTAAGACATTTATTTCATTTGGAAAACTAAATTTAATTATGTTCTAGATCTTGGTTAGTTTGTACTGATTTGTTTAGCTACATATTTATTAATAATTATAATTAATGCATTATAAAGATTTTGAATTTAAAATATTTAACAATGCTTTCTAATAAATGCTATTGATTAATTCAAAATAAACCAATTATGAATGTCATCAACCTTCCCACCATTTTAATTGATTTTACAGCGGTTTATATTCACTGCTGCTAAATTGAACACTTTTAATGGCGCTTAACATAAGCGCTATAATTGTTTTAGCAGCGCATATATTTAATAGCGCTTTACAAACGTTGTGTTTTATAGAAAAAAAAAGCGCTGTTAATTAATCCTTTTGTTACAGTGCCCCTTTCGACCGGTTTTTCGTATTGTTTGCTCGATCCTACTTCCTGATTGAATTTTTTCTGACTTTTCTGAAACCCATATGTGTTCTACATATGGACATAACCCTCAGGGAATTCATGCTCCATCTACCCGATTGAACGCTCCGTGCAACAAAGGGTACATCCGAGATGTTGAATTCACCAAACCATGGAAGCGAGTTTTTTCTAAACTAGCGGTGTCCCATCCACTCGCGCCAACCCTTCACGGTTAGGCTTCCGCGCGGTGCATCTGGAAAATTAACCATGAACCCTCTATTGACTAAACCATATCCCGAACTTTAGAGAACTAGAGCCATGGTTAGGTTGCAAACTCATTGCATCATATTGTGCCTAGTTGACTAATTGTGCATTATTTGTTGTGCGTACTCTATGTGATTTTTCCTAACCGTTTGTTTGACTTGTGTTAAGACTAAATAAACTGATTAATGACCAAAGGACTTTGTTTAATTAATTAATCAATTAATTAATTAGAGCTAATAAATAAACATAAAATCGAGTCATAGTTCCTTTAAGTCAACCCGAATTTTTATTCCCGTATACTGCACAAACGTCAACTTGTTTTGGTCATAGCAAGAGTTCTAGAAAAAACTAAGAGTCAATGGAAGCGCCGACGTACAAGCATAGCGGAAGCAAAGTTCAGGCGAACTTTTAAGGATCGACAGATGGAGGTCTTCGGTAATTTCCTTTGGAAAATTATCGCATCAAATGAGGACGACTTCAAGTAAAGTTATTTTCGACGGCATTCGCTAAGATTGTGGAAGTTGTCACCAAAGATTTGAGGAGATTGTACGAGATGGGCGGTCTTTGACGGCATTCACTAAGATTGTGGAGGTTGTCACCCAAGATTTGAGAAGATAGCACGAGATGGGCGGTCTTCGACGACGTTCGCTAAGATTGTGGAGGTTGTCACCAAGATATGAGAAGAGCGGTTCATGATGAGGCGGTCTTCGACGACTTTTTCTATGATTGGAAATGTTGTCACTATGACTCAAGAAAAGGCTCAAGATGTAGCAACGTTGATCGACGGGGTTCCCTAGATTGCAGAAGATCGTCAAAACAAACAGCAAGATGACGTTCCATAGATGGTGGGAAGTTGTCAAAAATCAACTGAAGGTGATTTTAAGTAAAATAATCTTGGATAGTATTCCCTTGGACGCAAAATATTATTAATGCGGACGAAGGTTGTTTCAAGAGAAATAATCTTCGATAGTATTCCCTTGGACGTGGAATATTATTTATGTGGATGAGGATTGTTTCAAGAGAAATAATCTTCAATAGTATTCCCTTGGACGTGGAATATTATCAATACAGATGAGGATTTATTTCAAGAGAAGCAATCTTCGATGATATTCCCTTGGACGTGGAATATTGTCAATGCGGAGGATCGTTTTAGGCGAAGCAATCTTCTAATTTGGAAGTAGTTACGGGCGTAGCGATTTTCAAGCGGAATGGCATTCTCTAGCTTGCAGGAGGTCATCAAAACAATCGGTTACTTTCTGAGACGTGTGCTCGACGGTGCAAGATACACGTTTCTTAACTCTTTTATTTGTTTGACTAACGCTAGTTTTGCAGGTATCGGCGTTACAAGTTTGATTTAGGATCGCATAACGTTCTGAATCATTCTCCGTCCCTATCGATACTTTGACTTTCGTTTTTGAAACTTGCGTTTCTCCAAACTCAGTCAAAGTGGGGGCTTCTGTAGACACCCATTTGTGTCTCCTTAAAACCAAACCCAGTGATGAGTACCTTTTGCGTCGAATCATAACCGAATGAAGTGAAAGTGTGGAAAGTCTAGTGTTGCGGATAGTTTTAATTTCTTTTCTTTTTTCTCTGTTTTTGAAAACTTATTTTTAAGAAAACAGCCAATACAGTTTGGTTGGTCCATGATATGGGTCCAACAGTAGTGTAGTTGGATGGGGCTTGCAAAGATATTTCCAACGATATATTATAAGCCCAATTCCGATGAATGTTGAGGAAGTTATGGCCAATTTACTAAACTGAGTCCGGTTTGAGCCTTACATGCGGCCCAATGATCTAAGGGAGGGCCTAATACGGATTTATCATTCCTAATGCAATTAGGCATGGTTTTAGTCTTCTAGAATCTTCTAGAAGGTTCTTTTCATTCCTAATTCAATTAGCATTGATAAATTGACTTTTGACTTTTAAGAGTTTTAATCAAAATCAAATAGCATTTTTGAGGAAATTATATGATTTTATCCTCCAGTATGGCAAATTGATCTAATTTTCGAAAACGCGTTAAAATCAGGCTTGGCGCCTGGCCCCTGGCTTTGGCGCCTGGAACCAGGCTTGGCGCCTAGCGCTAGCCATTGGCGCCTGGCGCTAGTGTTGGCGCTTGGCGCCAGTTAGCCAGGGTTGGCGCTAACTATGTTTTTTGTGCGTCAGACTCTGTTTTGTTTATTTTATCTTTTTGGCTAATTTTCTCTATAAATATCGTATTAAAAAACTCCGTTTTCATTCACCAATTCTCACCAATAATCATCTACAATCAGTTTTAATTAGCATTCTCTAATTCATTATTCTCTCTCTTTCTCTCTCTTTTTCTAAACTTTGTTTTCAAATACAAAATTCCGCATTCGCAAGATCTAGAAACACCTAGCCATATTCGAAGTTGCCTTCGCCCTAGACGTGAAAGCTTTTAATTTCTGAGGGTTTTGTCCCAAATCACTATTTCAATTATTTAATTTAATTGTTTGATTAATATTTTCCTTGAAGTTACTAACGTGTGTATTTTGTTATTAGAAAGAGGTACGAAGTATCAAAGTAAGTACTTTAATGGTTTTTATTAATATTATGATGCAGAAATCATGTTTATATTATTGTTATGATATTCCTAGTATCATGTCTAGGGTAATTTTAATATTAAATATGATTGCTATGATGCCTTTTATTCTCTGCCTAATATTTATGAATGTTAGTATCATGTTAGGGCTCAAGATTTAATTTTTATTGCTTAGTGACATGCTAGGGTTTGTTATTAATCTTGTTTGTATCATGCCTAGGATCTTGCTATTTTTATCATGCTTTAACATGATTAATGATTATTTTTATATTTGTTTTGATTATGATTATAATTTTATTATTATCATAATTATTATTATTATGATCATGATTATTAATATGATTTTTATTATGATGATTATAATTGATTATGATTATGTTGCTTGATATTTATTTATTTATTACTTGATCACACCTTTATTGCATGTTTAAAGGGAATTTGTACTTGTAATCACGCTTAATAAGATATTTAATAATCTTGTTAAGGTTAATATGATTATAATTTCAAGTGATCGCCAATAATAGATTTATTTGTGTATTAATAGTCAACCAACATAGATAAACAAGTTTAGGGTAATCCTATTGATTGCATGTTAATCAGAAAGCGCACATGAATACGATCAGAATAAAGTAGAGGCCTATTATTAGGGTAGGTTCAATATCTTTTAGGTTGGATTTGTACCTTCATCCCCGAACCCTTATTTGGTTCTAGACCTTATGGAGTTGACGATCTCTTGGATCGTTAAGGGTGTAACCTTCATCCTATGAACGGTTTACAAGTTCCTAAAACTTGTTGGCGACTCTTTTGCTCTATCTTCTTCCCTTTTGGACTCCACCGTACTTTAGTGTATGATCATAGTGGGGTTCAAGATAGGGGTTTAATGCTTGAAAATATTCCCTACAGTTTTTGGCGACTCCGCTGGGGAGGATTTCTATTTTAATTCCTGAAATTATTTCGGAAATGATTTAGAATGAGTGGATGAGACTCGAAACGTTCTAAGTATTTCATGTGCGTAATTTTGATTAACATTATTGTCATATGCATAAAAAAGATCTCATTGGAAAGACCATCTGTAATGAGTTAAAAACATAGGATTTTACAAGTAGGAAATTTGAGGAATATCTTTCCCAACTAGGACCGAAATAACACCGCGCGAAACTGGAAAATTTTATCGAGCACAAAAAGCTGCTGAGGCATGTGGGAAGTAGCGTCAGGGGCCAGAGCTTGGCGCCAGAATTTTAGCCGTAGCGCCAGACGCTTGTATTGGCGCCAGGCGCTACAGTTAAAAGCTGGCGCCAGTCTCTGTTTGTTGGCGCCAACCTCCCCCAATACCGAGCTAGAAATATGCATTCCAATTTCGACCGATTTTTCGTATTGTTTGCTCGATCCTACTTCCTTATTGAATTTTTTCTCACTTTTCTAAAACCCATATGTGTTCTACATATGGACATAACCCTCTGGGAATTCATGCTCCATCTACCCGATTGAACGCTCCGTGCAACAAAGGGTACATCCGAGATGTTGAATTCACCAAACCGTGGAAGCGAGTTTTTTCTAAACTAGCAATGTCCCATCCACTCGAGCCAACCCTTCACGGTTAGGCTTACGCGCGGTGCATCCGGAAAATTAACCATAGACCCTCTATTGACTAAACCATATCCCGAACTTTAGAGAACTAGAGCCATGGTTAGGTTGCAAACTCATTGCATCATATTGTGCCTACTTGACTAATTGTGCATTATTTGTTGTGCATACTCTATGTGATTTTTCCTAACCGTTTGTTTGACTTGTGTAAAGACTAAATAAACTCATTAATGACTAAAAGACTTTGTTTAATTAATTAATTAATTAATTAATTAGAGCTAATAAATAAACATAAAATCGAGTCATAGTTCCTTTAAGTCAACCCGAATTTTTATTCCCGTATACTGCACAAACGTCAACTTGTTTTGGTCATAGCAAGAGTTCCAGAAAAAACTAAGAGTCGTAAAACCTATGGATCTGTAGCCCCGAGTTTTATCTTTAATTTGGCATTGGTTTCATCCAAATCACAGTCACAGATAAAATGTTATGACTAAAATACCACAGTCTGTCAAGTTTAATGAATATACATGAAGTCTTAACTTAGTCTTTGCTTGAGTCTAGTCGCATAGTCTAGCCACATGGTCATGACACGAGTCTTAACGTACCATTTACACTCACTAGTCTTAGCACACACTTTGAGTATATGTCACCATGACCATGTCTTATGTCCATGCATGGGTCATTCTTTTCCGTCATTTAAGTTGGGGGTATATTCTATTTCTAACTCTTCATATCCATCCACCTCCATCATCTTCTTTCACATCCTATTCCAATCTTTCTTGATCACTTCCTCCATCAATTGCATGTCGAATAAAGCTTGAATCAAATAATTAACAATAAATATCCCCAATTTCCTTTTCCACGGTACTTAGTCGAGGAGAGAAGGGCGATTAATCAAGGACAACCTCTTTGTTCAAGTCTCACTTTTTGATAAACCGATTCGTCAAAAGAGGAAGGCTAAGAAGATAATGGCAAGTCAAGAAGAAGTCAATGAACTTAGGAGTCAATTGACTAACGTGACTGAGACACTGAAGCTACTAACACTCAAGATCGATGATCCCGTGAAGCAACAACAAATGAACCTCATGCAAGAAAGCTTGAGCAAGCTATCTAGTGACTACAAATTTCAGGGCATGAGTTCACAAGGGGTCTCTCTGGACAAGGAACTTCTTCCACATAAGTTCAACGCCATTGACATCCCTAAATTCAAGGCAACAGATAACCCTTACTTCCATTTAAGAGCTTTCGAAACTATAATGAACATTAAGGGTATCGATAAGAAGGTTTTCCCCTCTCTGTTCCCACTATCTCTTGAAACCGTTTGCCAACAATGGTACTTCTCCTTTGACAAGGAGAAAATCTCTACCTGGGAATCGATAGTGAACGCTTTCATTGATAGATACAAGTGCAATATCCAAGTTGAAACCAATCATAGACAACATGAGATGCTAAGACAAAAAGAGAATGAAGGTTTTACTTCTTTCTTTAATAAATGGAGGGAAACTTCCGCTAAGATGATTGAAGTCCCCACCGAAAAGGAATCTGTGAGGATGTTTATCAAGAATCTCCAAGAAAAGTATTCAAAGCACCTAAAATATCAACACAATTTGAATACTTTCAAGGCCGTTTATGACATCGGAATTGAAATCGAACATGACCTCGCAAAGCAAAAAGCTACTAACAACAATAACCACGGTGGCTGGAAAGGAAAGAAGAGCGACAATCCTTCTTCTTCCAAAAACGCCCACTCTAGTAACAATGTTAGTACCTTTGATCTCAGTGAAGTTTTAGAATGAATAATCAAGGACTAAGAAGCAACTAAGGAAAGACTTCACCCCCATTGGGATGAGCTACGATACTGCCTTCGATTGACTCCATGCCAAAGGACTCATTACTCCCATTGGACCTATTCAATATCCCGCACCTGAAAAGAGATTGCCTAGTTGGAATCTAGACGAACACTGCAAGTACCATCAAGGTAGGGGTCATAATACTTAAAGCTGTTGGAAGCTAAAGGAGGCTATCCAACATTTTATTGATAATAACAAGCTTCCCATGCCTCCGGTTAACAAGAAGAGCGAGTGATGATAAAGGAAACAACACAAGACAAGAGGCGAGCTTCAACGACAAGATTTCGTGACCTCTTTTTTTATTTCTTCTTTATTTTTTATCCTTTCCCCAATAAGTCTAGCATAGGCACCCTTTTAATCTCCTTAGATTTATTTTGTAGGATCATTATTTATTTTCCTTTAATAAAATGAGCATTTATTTCCTTATATATGATCATTTCATTTTATTACAAAAAAAAAAAAAAAATCCATGTCCGATTGAGCACAAGGTATACCAATGATTTGAGGCACCCCTTGTAGCCACATCATATCTCCTTTCACCTTTCTAATATACAATCCTTTCTTCATAAACCACTTTGAGCCTCGTCTAACGATAGACCCTTCTTCTTTCAACCTACATCTATCTAATCTTGGGATGGGACAGTGCGCAACTTATGAAATTCTAAAGAAGGCTTGAGTAATTCAAAAGATAGCAAAAATAGAAAAAAAATAAATAAAAGTGTACAAAAGGATAAGTGTTCCAATGTCTTTGATGTAAAAATATCTTTGATAAGAACACGTCTCAGATTGCGTCTCTTATCGAGTGCTCGGTACTGTGCCTGAGAAACATGAATGCCAAGTGAGTGATAGACCGCATGATCGAGATTGATCACACTTATAAAAATGAAATAAATGCTAAAGCAAAAGAAAGAGCTAAAAAAGGAGTAGAAAACATCAAGCATGAAAATACAAATATTCAAAAGCAAGGTTGCACACCTTGGGGACTTACCTAGGATCTTGAGCCTTTATCCCTTTTTTCTATAACCTTTAGCCTAACCACGTTACAACCCTTAAAAGACCTTTTTGAGGTATACACACACTTGTGCGAAGTTCGGCTAGAGCTACGTTCGGCCTGATTCCTAACGGATACGTAGGCAACCTCACATCGAGGTGCGGCCGTAATAAAAATGCATTCATATTCACATTCACACACTTACACCATGATCATATCAAGGGATTTCCTATGCTCATCCCTATTCATTTAGAGCTAGACTTGAGGGCTTGATCCCTACATCATTAGATTACCTAGCCTAAGAGTCACCACCATTTGACTCTTTTAACAAATAATATCTTTCCACACACTTAGCTCGTGAGGCCTAGCTTTAGTGTCACTATCACACAACTCACACATACATGACCAAATATACTTCCCTTAGGAACCCTTTGTCATGAAATCTTAACACAACGTTGAAGCATACCTTATCATATCAACATCACTCATAATTGTCATTGCATCACGAAGTATGAAGTGCTTAGCCTCCGTGCCTAAGTTACCCAAATACTTTCATCATGGAGTCAACCATTGAGATAGCCTAGGATGGATTAATCCTTGCACCTTCAGAGATAGTATCAAATGACATTTGACTAAGCACATTCAACATGCATCTTCAAACTTTCGATTCTTTTTCGCGTCTTTCTTTTTCTGGAGAAAGTCGGTACCCTCCACAAAATGACGGAATATTTTTGTTTTTTTGCATTTTCGAGTCACACGATCACATTACAATGAACACACGAGTCATGTACAAATTGAGTCATGTCATGTCATATCACTTTGATTTGAGTCACACATGTCATTTCACTTTGAGTCGAGTCAACCTCGAGTCAGTCAATCACATCGAGTCAAGTTTATACCTTGAGTTGTGTCAAGTAAACGAGTCACGCAATGCTAAGCCTTAGTTCAACCCTAAGATAATTAAAAAGATTGGCAAATTTCTATAGAAAAATAAATACAGGTGAAGCAGAACAGGGAAGACTCTATCACAGTGTTCAGCGACAGAGTCAATTCTTGGAGTCAGAGATTTTTCAGCAACGACAGAGCTCGAAACCTCTCAAAAAGGTGATTTCGACCTCATAAAACAATTTTGGGTTCCTTGGTACGCTAGTTAGCCTCTAAGAAATTTGACATGATTTAGTAATCGGCTTGATTACCTAAAGTGATCGACCTGATGAAAGATCGTCTCACTTAGCTTAAAGCGCCTAAGCATTGGCTCACTAACAAAAAGCACCGACATACTGGTTCATTCGCAAAAGGACACCGACGTACAGGTTCAAAGCAATGGAAGCGCCGACGTACAGGCATAGCGGAAGCAAAGTTCATGCGAACTTTTAAGGATCGACAGATGGAGGTCTTCGGTAATTTCCTTTGGAAAGTTATCGCATCAAATGAGGATGACTTCAAGTAAATTTATTTTCGACGGCATTCGCTAAGATTTTGGAAGTTGTCACCCAAGATTTGAGGATATAGCACGAGATGGGCGGTCTTCGACGACATTCGCTAAGATTGTGGAGGTTGTCACCCAAGATTTGAGAAGATAGCACGAGATGGGCGGTCTTCGACGACGTTCGCTAAGATTGTGGAGGTTGTCACCAAGATATGAGAAGAGCGGTTCATGATGAGGCGGTCTTCGACAACTTTTTCTATGATTGGAAAGGTTGTCACTATGACTCAAGAAAAGGCTCAAGATGTAGCAACATTTATCAACGGGGTTCCCTAGCTTGCGGAAGATCGTCAAAACAAACAGCAAGATGACGTTCCATAGATGGTGGGAAGTTGGCAAAAAGCAACTGAAGGTGATTTCAAGAGAAATAATCTTCGATAGTATATCCTTGGACGCGGAATATTATCAATGCGGATGAAGGTTGTTTCAAGAGAAATAATCTTCGATAGTATTCCCTTGGTCGTGGAATATTATCAATGCGGATGAGGATTATTTCAAGTGAAATAATCTTCGATAGTATTCCCTTGGACGTGGAATATTATCAATACAGATGAGGATTTATTTCAAGAGAAGAAATCTTCGATGATATTCCCTTGGACGTGGAATATTGTCAATGCAGAGGAGGATCGTTTCAGGCGAAGCAATCTTCTAATTTGGAAGCAGTTACGGGCGTAGCGATTTTCAAGCGGGATGGCATTCTCTAGCTTGCAGGAGGTCATCAAAACAATCGGTTACTTTCTGAGACGTGTGCTCGACGGTGCAAGATACGCGTTTCATAACTCTTTTATTTGTTTGTCTAACGCTAGTTTTGCAGGTATCGGCGTTACAAGTTTGATTTAGGATCGCATAACGTTCTGAATCATTCTCCGTCCCTATCGATACTTTGACTTTCGTTTTTGAAACTTGCGTTTCTCCAAACTCAGTCAAAGTGGGGGCTTCTGTAGACACCCATTTGTGTCTCCCCAAAACCAAAACTGGTGATGAGTACCTTTCGCGTCGAATCATAACCGAATGAAGTGAAAGTGTGGAAAGTCTAGTGTTGCGATAGTTTTTATTTCTTTTCTTTTCTCTCTATTTTTGAAAACTTATTTTTAAGAAAACAGCCAATCCAGTTTGGTTGGTCCATGATATGGGTCCAACAGTAGTGTAGTTGGATGGGGCTTGCAAAGCGCTTTCCAACGATATATTATAAGCCCAATTCCGATGAATGTTGAGGAAGTTATGGCCAATTTACTAAACTGGGCCCGGTTTGAGCCTTATATGCGGCCCAATGGTCTAAGGGAGGGCCTAATATGGATTAATCATTCCTAATGCAATTAGGAATGGTTTTAGTCTTCTAGAATCTTCTAGAAGGTTCTTTTCATTCCTAATTCAAATAGCATTGATAAATTGACTTTTGACTTTTAAGAGTTTTAATCAAAATCAAATAGCATTTTTGAGGAAATTATATGATTTTATCCTCCAGTATGGCAAATTGATCTGATTTTCGAAAACGCGTTAAAATCAGGCTTGGCGCCTGGCCCCTGGCTTTGGCGCCTGGAACCAGGCTTGGCGCCTAGCGCTAGCCATTGACGCCTGGCGCTAGTGTTGGCGCTTGGCGCCAGTTAGCCAGGGTTGGCGCCAATTCTGTTTTTTGTGCGTCAGACTCTGTTTTGTTTATTTTATCTTTTTGGCTAATTTTCTCTATAAATATCGAATTAAAAAACTCTGTTTTCATTCACCAATTCTCACCAATAATCATCTACAATCAGTTTTAATTAGCATTCTCTAATTCATTATTCTCTCTCTCTCTCTTTTTCTAAACTTTGTTTTCGAATACATAATTCCGCATTCGCAAGATCTAGAAACACCTAGCCATATTCGAAGTTGCCTTCATCCTAGACGTGAAAGCTTTTAATTTCTGAGGGTTTGGTCCCAAATCTCTATTTCAATTATTTAATTTAATTGTTTGATTATTATTTTCCTTGAAGTTACTAACGTGTGTATTTTGTTATTAGAAATAGGTATGAAGCATCAAAGTAAGTATTTTAATGGTTTTTATTAATATTATGATGTAGAAATCATGTTTATATTATTGTTATGATATTCCTAGTATCATGTCTAGGGTAATTTTAATATTAAATATGATTGCTATGATGCCTTTTATTCTCTTCCTAATATTTATGATTGTTAGTATCATGTTAGGCTTCAAGATTTGATTTTTATTGCTTAGTGATATGCTAGGGTTTGTTATTAATCTTGTTAGTATCATGCCTAGGATCTTGCTATTTTTATCATGCTTTAACATGATTTATGATTATTTTTATAATTGTTTTGATTATGGTTATAATTTTATTATTATTATAATTATTATTATTATGATCATGATTATTAATATTATTGTTATTATGATGATTAAAATTGATTATGATTATGTTGCTTGATATTTATTTATTTATTACTTGATCACACCTTTATTGAATGTTTAAAGGGAATTTGTACTTGTAATCACGCTTAATAAGATATTTAATAATCTTGTTAGGGTTAATATGATTATAATTTCAAGTGATCGCCAATAATAGATTTATTTGTGCATTAATATTCAACCAACATAGATAAACAAGTTTAGGGTAATCCTATTTATTGCATGTTAATCAGAAAGCGCACATGAATACGATCAGAATAAAGTAAAGGCCTATTATTAGGGCGGGTTCAATCTCTTTTAGGTTGGATTTGTACCTTCATCCATGAACCCTTATTTGGTTCTAGACCTTATGGAGTTAACGATCTCTTGGATCGTTAAGGGGTGTAACCTTCATCTTATGAACGGTTTACAAGTTCCTAAAACTTGTTGGCGACTCTTTTGCTCTATCTTCTTCCCTTTTGGACGCCACCATACTTTAGTGTATGATCACAGTGGGGTTCAAGCTAGGGATTTAATGCTTGAAAATATTCCCTACATGTGGTGTAAGCTTTCCTTTTTCCCTTACCTTTTGTAGTACTTTTCTTCCTAGGCATTGCAGGTGTTTTGAATTCTACTCTTTCACCTAAGCGTTCTTTGGCATGAATCACCCTGTCACCTAGACGACTCTTCACATCAGTTTTACCCTGATTTTTCTTCAAGTCCTTTGAAGGTTTCTTCAGCAACCACTTCTTCACATCATTGGGCAAGGAAGGAGGAACCTTTTGGGTAATTACTTCCCACAAAGGTCTAGTACTCCAATAAGCATCAAATTTGTCTACTTCATGGGAGACAGGAAACTCGTAGAGAGGACGAAGATCTTCGGAAGGAATATTCTGAAGTAAGCCGTATTGTCTTTTTACCCTGCAGGGATAGTAATAAGTCATACGAGACAAAATTGGAAGACGGCAGAAAGGTTGCTTGTTGACACCAACCATCCTTTCTATTTTCCACCATGTGATGACCCACTTGATAGCAAAATTGAAAGATTCGAAGACCTTTCTCCACTCATGGCGCCCCATTTTAGAGAAGCATTTCTTCCTCCTCACGAAGCAATTTGGAGTGTATTTCTCAATGTTATCCGGTGGGCTAATTAATTCTAGCCTTTCCATTAGCCACATCTGTAAAAAATTGCATTGCAAATAAATTATTATTACTATACAAAAATATATTTTTTGATTTCTGTAATTAAAAATATTATTTTTCTACCTTTAATAAAATTGGAGAACCCCGAAAAGGTGCTTTTGGGTTCCTTTTCAATTCATCAAGACTAATCATAGTCTCTCCAACTATCAATGGCATTGGATTTCTCCCTGATTCAATTTGTTCTAGTACGGTGGTTATAATTGATTGACCCTCATTATTTTTACCACTACTAAGGAAAAATTGATTAAGCATGCAAAATAAGAAAGCCCTTCTTCTATAGATATGAAAAGATTCAGAGAGAGGTTTATCAAAATAATGGCGATCAAATTCTTTCAAATTAACTATGTTGCCATCTACTATTTTTGATAGATCCCTTTCTTTTAAATTGAAGAGGCGTTCAAAATCCTTGTAATAATATGCATCTATTCTAGGGATTACTACGAGGTCTATTGCAGGGAAACCTAAAATAGCACCAAAATCTTCCGGCAAAGGGATAATTTCATCATACCCTATTCTAAAGCAATGAGTATCAACATTCCAATATTCTAGAGCGGTATGAATAAAATCTAAGTCAAAATTTATCCCTTTGGCATTAAGAGACCGACACCATTCATGGGTGTATTGGGTAAAAGTTTTGGTGAATAGAGACATGATATTATTTTTCTAAGGCCAAGAATTATTTTATTTGCCGAAATTATGAAAAGAATCGGCTGGGCAGGGGGCTATTTATGCACGAATTAGGAGCAGTTTTAATCGGGGTAGAATACGGAGTCAGCGCTCCTTGGCGCTAGACGCCGCAATTGCACTAGACGCCAAAGCTTGGCGCAACACGCTAAGTGTAGCGCCTAGCGCTACACCCAATTGCGTGGCGCCAGCTGGCGCCAATTTACCTCTTCATACGCGCTTTCTAAAACCGCGTTTTTACCTTAATTCGAGTCTACTAATGACTTTACGGCTCCTTTATCTTTTCTAAACATCTTTTTATTCTTTTTTTTAATTAATATAGCTATTATATTATTATATTATTCTTTTTTTGATTTTATTTAGGTTAATTTCCTAGTTTTTTATAAACCCAAGTTTTTATTTGCCTTTTCCTTTTTTCATTTTTCTATTTGGGGGAGAAAGTCGGATACCCTCCATCAATAATAAAAATGATGACGGAATTTTTGCGCAAAATTACTTGTCACACTTTCTTGCACACACAAACATGCACATAATAATATAAATAAAAAATAAAAAAAACATGATTAATAAAATAAACTAATAATAGTATGTATATACAAAATATGTCTAAAACATGAGTGTAACTAAAAGGCAAAGTTCTATACAAAGTCAAAATAAAAAAAAATAAGAAAAAAAGCACAGGAACAAACTACGGCGCCAGGGGACATACACCCATCATCTCATAAAACTGCGTTGTACGAGGAGTAACCTCTCCACCATCTTCGGCTCCAGCTCCAGTCTCCTCGGGAGGAGATAAACTCAGCACGGGTCCACTCCACCCAAGATCAACCTGAGGCTGAGGCTGCGGAGGCTGCTGCGATGACGAGCCAACCTCGTACATCCCACCACCTCTAAGAGCCGAGGTAGCCTCTCCCTGGCCTACCGGTGCAGCATGAGCACCCTCAGAGGAAGAACCCGAGCCCTCTTCCACATCAGCACGAGCAGCCTCAGAGCGACCGCCTCTACCCCCTGACGTAGTGCGGCGACGTCTCGAGCTAGACCTCGCCGGATCCCTCCGCACCTCATGTCTCGTGCGGGTATGAGAAGCAATAGCTGACCCTGCAAAAAGAATTAAAATCAGAGACAAGGCAAAATTGAAGCGGTAATGCAAAAACATATGAAAGGGAGACTACCTCCTGAACGGCGTCGTCCCGACGGCAGGTAGCCAGATTCCTCATCCGGACAAGCTGGCTCCGGAAGGCATCTATACATCGTGCCATCGCCGAAACCACCTTGCGCGAGAACTGTCAAAGAAATAAGTCAATAAACATGCATAATATATATGGACAAAACTTGCAAATAAATAAGCTTACCCGAGTTTGGTGGCGAGGAATCGACAGCTCTACGAAGCGCTCGTCCTCGGGAGCCAGAGGAATCATCTCCTCAATCGGCCCGTATGTCCCCTGGTAATGGATAGACTTACGGGGTGGCACGAACTCAGCAGCATCGTCCTGATAAAGCAAAAACCAAGTCAGTAAAGCATTACTTGGGGGCTAATAAACAAAAAGTAAAAGCTGAAAAATGTTACCGCCACATCCTCAGCCGGTACAGGAACTGGAGCTAACAATGGCAGTAGCTCCTCCGTATAGCATCGCCCAGGGATCGTGCAAGATCACTAAGGGGTACCAACTCCCTTTGACATGCTCAACAACCTCGCGGCGTCAAACATGTGACGTGGTGGAGGAGCAGGAATGACAAAGGTATCAGAGGAATGTTGTCTAGAAACCCTCTCTCCCAAGTATGCGATCGCTCCATAAGTCCCTAGGAAATAGCGACGCTCAGCAGAATATTGTGCGGCTAACCCATGGACTGCCAGGCCGACCCACGGTCGGTACACCACCTCAGGCTCCTGCAAAGAGCATCAAGTAGGCGAGAGTCTACCTAAAGCATCACAAAATGGCAAATAAGAAAAGAATCATACCGCGATGATCCAGTCTCGGACATACGTAGTGGACATCCCCGCACGGCGGCTTCCCTAAGAAGCACTCACTGGAAACCTGCGCGGCGACGGTCTCGCCGGCGCAGCAGAAGGGAAGTACTGGTAGAACCAGATCTACAAGGAGTTAAAATTATCAGCAAGTGCCAGCTAAAATGTAGAGCTAAACTTTATAGAGAATAATGTTTACCTCTACGACCCTTCAAAAGCCGGACAAATCAACATTCGTCCCAAAGGACTGGTGTCGACACGAGTCCCTCGGCGCACGAATGAAGTCAGCATAGGCCAAGCTGGCCCAGTCATAATTCCTGATCCGGTGTAGATCGCGGATAGCAGGAAGGTAGTAAAGCAGCGCCCTACTACCCTTGTCAGGAGAGAACGTCCCTGACAACGAAATAAACGCAAAGATGCGCACCCGTTGCTCTCGAGTGGTCGCACCATCATCGAATGCCGCTGCCAGAGTCGAGCGGCGAATCCCCCTAGCACTAAACTAAGACGACTCGACCTCAGCTCGAGCCCGAATGGTAATCGTCCCCAACAGCTCCTCGACCTCAGGAGAAAAGACCTCGATCCCACTGTCGAACGACAGTGGCACGGAGCTGAACTCCATTCCTGTGATGAGACTTAAGTCGGTAGGAGTGACCATCATCTCACCCCAAGGAAAGTGGAAAGTATTGGTGGTGTCCCTGAAGAACTCCACCAGAGCACGCACTACATGGTGACCTCCGCTGGAGCCAACCATCGCCTCGGAGGTCTCATACAATGCAGCGAGACCGCAGGACTCCCATAGGAGTCTCGTCTTGACATCCCGAGCAATGTACATCTTGTACAGGTCGCCCAAGCCGTCACAACCAAAGCCGTGACAGCGAGTCCTCCCAACAGTGATGCCCCGTCTCACCCTCTCAGAAATATGGTGGACGGGGGCAAAGAACAAGGTCCGCTCATCCCACTCGGGGAGTCGACCAGGCGAAGTGGACGGCGCGGCGTCGTCCTCCACGGGCTCATGCTCCCTTCGAGTGTCTCGGGACCGTGAACCAGAGCCTCGCTGTCTAGCCATGCTACATTGTGCAGAATTATCATAAATTAAGGTTCTATAGTATCTAAGGTTCGCCTAGCCGCATGATACTATGTTAGCAAAAAAAAAAAAACAGAGTACGTAGTACTAAAACAGAGCACAAATTCAAATTCAGCATAACGACATTTTTCAAGCAGTCAAACAATTTCTTGCAATACTATAGTAATTATTGTGACAAATTGGACAAGAATTGCTAGTAAAAACAACAAGAACAAGTCACATTGCATTCTCGACCTCAAGAGGTCCAACAATGTCAATTCACTCATTTCTTCAACAAATTGAGTAAAACAAGTCTCAAATTACTCCCAAGGAAATATATAAACATAATCAAGCAATTTCATGGCATAAAATTTGATAAATAAAGAGAATTAAGCATTCTAAATTTCAAAATTTCATGAAATTCGAATATAAACATGTGCAAAATTCATAAAAACCGGTGTGAGTTTGAAGAAAACTTACATAGATCGGGAAAATGGATAAAAAGAGCTTTGATTTGCAACAAATTTGAGTGAATTTGGTTGAGAAACGAGCAAGAACGAAGCAAATGAAATTCTACGAATTTTCGAGCAAACACAACGAGCAAAACAGCGAAAATGAAGAAGAAAGGGGTATTTAAGGAAAACCCCGTTCTAGCGCCAAGCGCTAGGCTTTGGCGTCAACAATCAGGCTTTGCGCCTAGCGCCAATCTCAGCGCCTAGCGATAAGGCTAGTTGTGTGGCGCTGATGCTTTTTCAGCGGCGCCAGGACACTCAGCCGCTCAATGGGGTTGTTCTACCTTTTTGCAATATATTTTGTGTTTCTTGGTATGCCAGTTAGCCCCTCTAAGAAATTTGACATGATTTTTAGTAATCGACCTGATTGCACAAAGTGATCGACCTGATGAAAGATCGTCTTACTTAGCTTGAAGCGCCTAAGCATTGGCTCATTAACAAAAGGCACCAACGTATTGGTTCATTTGCAAAAGGCACCGACGTACAAGTTCAAAAGCAGCAAAAGCGCCGACGTACAGGCATAGCGGAAGCTAGCAAAGTTCAAGTGATCTTTTAAAGATCGACAGGCGGAGATCTTCGGTATTTCCTTTGGAAAATTATCGCAACAAATGAGGATAGCTTCAAGCGAGGATATCTTCGACGACATTCCCTAGAATGCGAATGAAGGTGATTTCAAGCGAAATTATCTTCGATAGTATTCCCTTGGACGTGGGATATTATCAATACGGAAGAGGATTGTTTCAAGAGAAGCAATCTTCGATAGTATTCCCTTGGACGTGGAATATTATCATAGCGGGAGAGGATCGTTTCAAGCGAAGCAATCTTCTAAATTGGGAACAGTTACAAGCGTAGCAGTTTTCAAGCGGGATGGCATTCTCTTGGCAGGAAGTCATCAAAACAACAGTGAAGCGGCAACAAATCGGTTACCCTCCAGAGACGTGTGCTCGACGGTGCAAGATACGCGCTTCTTAACTCTTTTATCTGTTTTAACTAACGCTAGTTTTGCAGGTATCGGCGTTACAAGAATGAACGTTATGAATCATTCTCCGTCCCTATCGATACTTTGACTTTTGTTTTCGAAACTTGCGTTTCTCCAAACTCAGTCAAAGTGGGGGCTTCTGTAGACACCCATTTGTGTCTCCCCAAAACCAAACCCGGTGATGAGTACCTTTCGCGTCGAATCATAAACGAATGAAGTGAAAGTGTGGAAAGTCTAGTGTTGTAGTATAGATAGTTTTAATTTTTTTTCTCTTCTCTCTGTTTTTAAAAACTTATTTAAGAAAACCGTCAATCCAGTTTGGTTGGTCCATGATATGGGTCCAATAGTAGTGTAGTTGGATGGGGCTTGACAAGAGCTTTCCAACGATATATTATAAGCCCAATTCCGATGAATATTGAGGAAGTTATGGACAATTTACTAAACTGGGCCGATTTGAGCCTTATATGCGGCCCAATGATCTAAGGGAGGGACTAATATAGATTTATCATTCCTAATGCAATTATGAATGGTTTTAGACTTCTAGATTCTTCTAGAATTTCATTCCTAATTCAATTAGCATTGATAAATTGACTTTTGTTGACTTTTCAGAGTTTTAATTAAAATCTAAGAGCATTTTTGAGGGAAATACGATTTTATCCTTCTGTACGGCAAATTTTATCTCATTTTAAGAAAACGCGTGATTTTCTGAATCAGCGCGAAACGCCAGTTGTAGCTAGTGTTGGCGCCTAGCGCCAATAGCCAGCGTTGGCGTTGATCGAGTTTTATGTGCGCTAGAACTCTGTTTTGATATTTTATCTTTTTGGCTGATTTTCTTTATAAATAACGTCGTAAAAACTCTGTTTTCATTCACCAACTATCATCAAGATTCTCTTGATTACTCTCTCTCTCTCTTTTCTAAACTAGCTTCTCTCAAATATAAAAATTCCGCATTCATTAGATCTAGATACACTTAGCCATATTCGAATTTGCCTTCGCCCTAGACGTGAAAGGTTTAATTTCTAAGGGTTTGGTCCCAAATCTCTATTTCCATTATTTTATTTAATTGTTTTCTTTATTATTTTCCTTGAAGTTACTAACATGTGTATTTTGTTATTAGAAAGAGGTCCGAGGCATCAAAGTAAGTACTTTAATGGTTTTTATTGATGTTATGATGAGTTCATGCTTAGATTGTTAGTTTGATTCCTAGTATCATGTCTAGGGTAACTTTAATATCAAGTATGATTAAAAGTATGATGGTTCCTATGTTCTTCCTAATATTTATGACTGTTAGTATCATGTTAGGGTTAAGGATTTGATTTTTATATGCTTAGTGACATGCTAGGGTTTTTTATTAATCTTGTTGGTATTATGCCTAGGATCTTGCTATTATTATGCTTTACCATTATTATGATTATTCTTTAGATTTATGATTATAATTGTTATAATTATTGTTATGATGATTATTTTTTAATTATTATTGTTATGATTATAATTTTATTATTTATGATTATTATTAATGTTGCTTGTTATTTTTTTTTTATTGTTTGATCACACCTTTTAATGCATGATTAAAGGGAATTGGTACTTGTAATCACGCTTAACAAGATAATTAATAATCTTTTTAGGGTTAATTTGATTATAATTCAAGTGATCGCCAATAATAGATTTATTTGTGCATTAAATTCAACCAACATAGATAAACAGGTTTAGGGTTAATCCTATTGATTACATGTTAGTCAGAAAGCGTACATGAATACGATCAGAATAAAGTAGAGGGCTATTATTAGGGCAGGTTCAATCTCTTTTAGGTTGGCTTGTACCTTCATCCCCGAACCCTTATTTTGTTCAAGTCCTTATGGAGTTGACGATCTCTTGGATCATTAAGGGGTGTAACCTTCACCATGTGAATGGTTTACAAGTTCCTAAAACTTGTTGGCGACTCTTTTGCTCTATCTTCTTTCCCTTTTGGACGCCACCGTACTTTAGTGTATGATCACAGTGGGGTTCAAGATAGGGGATAATGCTTGAAATATTCCCTACAATATCGTATTTAGATTAACATAATTACATGACAGAAAGCAATCCATATTTTCTATTCTAATCGGGCCCCACTAGTTGCCATTTTTATAAAACCTGCGGGAGAATCACTAGGTGAAAAAAGAAGATTGACACCGAGCTAAGGCCGGTGGGGAAAATAGGCGGATTTTGAGGGGAGGTTTTTGCCACCGTTTCAAACAGAACCGGTGGGAAAATTGGTTTTTCCCATCGGTTTGCACCAAACCGGTGCCATTTCATAAAAAAAAAGCCCCCTATTTAAACCCTAACCCTACCCATATTTCACTCAACGACCTCCGTCCTTCTTACATCTTCTCTTTCCTCTCCTCCCTCTCTCTGCTCTCCCTCTCTCTCCTTCTATCTCTCTCCTGCTCTCTCGTCTCACCACCACCACTGACTTCCTCTTCTCTCTTCTCTCCTCTCTCTCTCGTCTCTCCTTCTCTTACCTCTCCTTCAACCGCTACTAACCACCCACCTAAAAACACCACCCCCGTCACCAAGACCGAAAACCCTTAAAGCCCTTCGACAACACCACCGTCACCCTCCTCGTGATGAAAATATAGGTTTTCAGGTGGTCGAATGAAGGTATGTGTGTTTTTTTTTATTTTTTTCAAATTTGTTTGTTTTTGTTAATTTTTAAGGTGTTATTTGCGGAGGCGGTGGTTTTATGTGGGTGGTGTGGTGGTCTTAGGTGGGTGGTGGGGTGGTTCGTCATTTTAGGTGGCTGGTGGGGTGGTTTTAGGTAGGTGGTGGGGTGGTTCAGGAGTCGTGGGTTCTGGGTGGTAGGTCGTAGGGCGTGGGTTCTGGGTGGCTCGTGATTTTTGGTTGGTTTTTTTGTTTTAATTTTTTAGATTTTTTTTTGTTAACTTACAATTTTGTTTTCATTTTTTGTAATTTTTTGCAGATTCAAGAACAATTGGAGTTCAAATTCTGTCAAAAAAAGAACCATTTAAAGAGCGAAATTTTTTTATTAAAATTGTAAATAAACAATTTGTTAATGAATATATATATGTGATTTATGTATAATTTGATTAGATGTATTTGTATCTTGATTTTAACTGAAAAAATGAAGAAAAAAATTATTTTTTTATTGTATAATTGCCACCGGTGAACCGGTGGCCATAATGGTTTTTGCCACCGGTTTTAAACCGGTGCCTTTTTTATGGAGAATTGTCAACCCCCAAATGCCCAGCAGCTCAAAACCGGTGGCGTAAGGGGGTTTTGAATCTGTGGGGATTTGCCTTTTTCTACTAGTAAATATACATTTCATTCATCCATTCACTATTTGTGAATGCCCATGCATTTTACAACGATAAACAAGTAACAAGGCATAAACACACATACACTAGT
This sequence comes from Chenopodium quinoa, assembly GCF_001683475.1. Taxonomy (NCBI): domain Eukaryota; kingdom Viridiplantae; phylum Streptophyta; class Magnoliopsida; order Caryophyllales; family Amaranthaceae; genus Chenopodium; species Chenopodium quinoa. Next base: position 2,987,465 of record NW_018743197.1, on the reverse strand, counting down.
AAAGTAACTTATTTAGGTGGTTAATCTGATTAACGCACCTAATTAAAACTAGTCAAAGAGATTTAACCGATTATGTGATTTAGCGTAATTAAAATTGAAGCTCCCACTAAATTTCGCATCCATTTTGATTAATCTAATTAATTAAGCCGATAAACCCAAAACTTTTCCAAAATAAAACTTTGCAAATGCCGCACAAAACCGAGGCTTAGCCTAATAAATTTTACTTAAAATTAATAATCAAATTAAAATAATTAAAATAAATAAAACCGCAAAACTAACATAGCCTTAAAACGGGGCTTAAGTGCCAATTATGGGGGTGTGCGCATCGTGCCGCAAGCACACAACACACCCTACACGCACAGCCCATGGCTACACCAAGCACTACACGCACACAGGCCGCACCAAGGTAGAAGCATGCGTACACAGCCATGACAAATGATATAACACGTCGTCGAGTGCTTAACCCTAAATCAAATAAGATTTATATAACCTAAACGAACCAAATACAAGTATAAGGTAAGCAAAGGGTCAAACCGCAGGAAGAAGCTAAACACTGTGATCATTATTAATCAATTAAGCTATCTCGGGACAAAGAATGGAATTATCTAACAGATTAAACTAAGACTGAAATGAATTAAAGTCAAAATAAAGAGAACACCAAGGGAATGTTTATATGTAGGATTCACTTGAACATGCAATAACATGGGAACAAATCAATAATTAACTAAACATACAAGTATATCGACATAAAGGGGGTCCAATCTAGCCACCTTTCGGGGTCACTTGGCATCTCCTAACATAGCCTCTATGCTTCCACATTAGAACCATATTTTAGGAGGTGCAATCAAGTAACAATCAATACAAATGAACTTACCTAAGTCAACTATCATTTCATTTAGCAAAGATTTGCCTTCAATCAACAAAGAACGTGCACTTTGCAAGAAGATCAAAGAACAATCAAGCATGTAAAGACATTAATCACAATCAAATTGAATCCCAACACTATAAACATGAACAAATTTCAACTACATCATCCCTACACCCTTGGCTAGATAACTACTCACTATCCATTTCAATCATAAAGTCAATCATGAAATTAACAAGCAAAAGCATGATTAAGGCGTGATTAACAAAACAAAAGCAATCTAAAACAAAATCAAATATCAAAGTAAAGAGAAAATAGTAAGGAAATGCTCATTCATTGAAGTTAAAGTTCTACAAAGAGGTTGGTTAAGCTTCTTCTGCAAATTCCAAGCTCAACAATGGAGTAATCCACACTTTCTATCTCTAAAATGCCAAAACTAATGGTGTTTCCTCTCTAGATTAAGCTAAAAATCTGAAAATTAAGCTAAGCTAATCTAATCACATCCAAATGAGAGTATGGACTACATATATGGGTGCTTAGAAAAAGAAGAAATTGAAGAAACAAGGCGAAGTAAAAAAGCTAGAACCCAACGATGCGCTCCCGCACACGTAGAATGCGCGCCCTCTCCAATTATTGTGTGCCCGCAACTTTGTGGGTACGGAGAAATGAAACCCTGAAATACACGCCCGTACAAAATTCTACGCCCCCGCGCAGGTAGAATGCGCGCCCTCTTTAGGGTCGTGCAGCAGACGCGCAAATCTCTTTAATTTTGTTCTGCTCCTCATACTCCGGCTGCGCGGTTTCTAGCAGGGCTGCACGCCCACGCAGCATTGGTGCGCTTCCTCTCCAAGGTCGCGCAGTGGTCACACAAAACATCCTGCTTACCCCCCCCTTAAAATCTCCCTTTTGCGTGCCTTCTCACAAAGCTGCGCGCCCACACAACGTTCATGTGTGCTCTCTCAAGTGGGCGCACAACGCTCTCTTCTTGGCCCAAGGTCTTCTTCTTTCAACACCATGGTTTCTAATAAGAATAAACAAGAAAACCAAGGTAGAAAATAGACAAAGGAGGCAAAAATTAGGAAAGAAGACAAAGAAAGGAGACCTAAAGGTAAGAAAAAGGGTATAAACAAGATACAAGTACGGGGAAAACCTATTAAAATGAGCCCTTAATCGTCGCATAAATGTCGCTCATCAACTTCCCCCACACTTGCCTCTTGCTTGTGCTTCTTGCTTGTCCTCAAGCAAAGAAAGCTAGAAGAAGCTAAGGCTAACAAAGTAAAACCGAATTTTCTTATAGCGTAAGCAACAAGCCATTTAAACCTCAAGGTCCCCGGTGAGGACGAGTTGTGATCTCGTGAGGGTTTCCAAAGAGCTTACCCCAAATCTCTCACAAAATTGTGTCCAAGACAAACTAAATGAGAAAACGAGAAGATGAATCGACAAGCACACATGCAAATCATAATCAAATCAAGATTTTATAGAAAACAAGCATAAGTGGATGTCAAACTTTCTAAATAGTGAAAGTAAGCACGCAAGGGGATGCCAATGGTTGATTGAAGGATAAATCATGTTAAGCATAGGGAACTCTAACATGCACCACTCCCCCCACATTTCATATAATCTTACCGCGTTCCCTCATCTAGATTCAAATCCACCCTTGGAGGTAGCGCTCATGACTTCACGAAGGAGCCTGAGCAAAGATAAAACAATACAAAATAGGTAAACCCGACATCTTACCAAGTCATGCTCTCTGCATATGCTTGAAATCTAGCTTCCTCCACCAACTAGTGACTCCACTACCCTAAGTTAAAAGAGCATTAATAGGGTTGTAATGTTGGCTAGGGGGTAAAGGTATGGTAAAATTTGGAAATTGGTGCTTAGCCTAATCGTGAAACAAAGGGTGATCAAGCCTCTTTTCCAAAATCAAACATCTACCAATTTCAAACTGCATTACCACAAACTTGAATTACATTGCCAAACATTTTTGAACTTTCATCTTCCTCTTTCATCATCATTCAACAACTCTTTATTCTGTCTCTTTTTTTCATTTTGCAAAATTGTCTCTGTTTTTTTCAATGTCCACGCCTTTTATAACTATGGACCGCTTTTTCTAGGATTTGCACTTTCTTTCATTTGAACAAATATTCACAACATCACTATTTCACTTTCCATTAGAACCATTACCTTCCACATTTCAAATCAAAACATCAATAAGCTTTCGTGGCTTGAGTTTCATGATACTAAGGGTGAAAGTAAAATAAAAGGCCATGGGCTTGTAATGTGCAATACTCAAGGAGGGGAAGACTCAACATAGCAAGAAAATAGGGTAAATGCAACCAAAAATACAAGAGAAAATAAAATAAAAGCTAATCCTAGAAAAAAAAAATAGTCACCGAACGAAGAATGCTCTTTGTCATCCCTAAATTAGTTCAGTTGCGATCTCAGGAAGCTAGACGCCAAGTTCTAGATCTAAGCATGCCTTGGTAAGGATCCTATGCCACTCATACAAAAATTTTTGGGGGCTTGAACAATGAAACTCACGTCGAGTTTGTAATACCTTGTATTTTTATACGTATTTTAATTAAAATAAGTATTTTGAGAAGTATTAAATTGAATTGAATTGTTTTATTTACATTATTTTAATTATTTACTTTAAATAAGTTTGCGAATATTTATAAAAGGAAAGTTTATTTAACTAATTATTTTTATTAATTTGGGGTTTAATTTAAAGAAATTTTTATTTTAGTAAAGTTTATTAGGGAAGGGATTAGGAAAATTAAAAGAGGAAAGTTTAGGGAGATGGGTTTCTAGAGAAGGGGTATAAATATTCAACACTTGAGGCAAAAAAACTTTGCCCATAGTTGAGAGAAACCAACGTAAACCTCTCTCCCTTTTCTCTTTATTTTTCTTTTTCTTTTTCTTTCTCTTTTTCCCCTTCTCCTTTTACGGCTTTCTTCACCGCCGACCACCACCAGTAGCGGTGGCTGCCAGCAGCCAGCAATGCCAGCCGCTGATAGGTTGTCGTACACCTGTAAAAAATAAATTCCTAACAAAACCAACTAACAATGTAGTAGGGTAAGTAGGGTCGAATCCACAGAGAGATGGCTATTCAATCTAGCATTTAAGATATGGAGAAACTAAACTATGTCACGAAATTTGGATAAAAATATAGTCTAAATTAAAAGAGGGATAAAATAATTAATAAAAAGACCTAGGGTAATGGTTTACCATGTTTTTAGTTCTAAATCTATCAAATATCAATAACAATTCAATCAATCAATTATCTAGAGAAATTGCTAAGCTTACGATCGGGTCTTAACGCTCTCAATTCAACATATGTAGTTCGGTCGCTGACATAATCAGAATTGCTAGTTGTAGATAAGCCTCTAAAAGTAAGATCTTTCAATTCAAACTCTTATTAACAAGAATAAATCAAACAATTGATCATGATGCAAGATTAACAATAGAACACTATCAATTAGAGAAATGAATAATCAAAATATTAAAAATACCAATTAAGATTCATCATATAATCATGGATTTCCAAACCATAGAAATAAACTACTCAAACATGGAAGAATTAATTAAAACTAGATCTAAGGAATGAAACATAATTAAAAACAAGAAATAGAAATAAAATACATCAATGAATTGAAATAATAAACCCAAGAATCATCCATGGAAGAATCCATAGAGATGCCATGAGAAACTAGGGTTCGAGAGAAAACTAAAAAGTACGTAAAATAACAAAAGTTATAAAAGGCATAAGGGAAAATAATAATCCCTTGAAGTATTTATATTATCCTAAAACTAATCTAAAGATAAATAAATAAATAAATATATAAATAAAAAGATAAGAAATTAAAAATAACAAATGTTGTTCGATGATTGGACAATTAAAGGAGTCCTCGTCAATCAAGGATTGTTGCGATGATGGAAAACAAGGCTCGGGGATGACCTGTTGTTGTTGGGCGCAGAAACCAGCGGCCGCTGGGTATATATCCATCGGGCCAAACAGAAGCTGCTCGTGGCCTAGGAGTGCCGAGCTTCGGGCGTTGGTGGTCTGCTGGTTCGCAGGATAGTCTTTCAAGGGCTATATTTAAGGAAGCGTATAGGGACGTGTGACCTATCGTTGGAAATCTCTTCAAGTCTAGTTTCCAAATAAATTTTAATCGCTTCAATCCGATTTGTAGAACTCATGTTATGATCAAAAGAGTGACCAAAGGTTTGTTTTGCCACTTTGTAAAACATCGTTTAACTTCGTTTCTAACTCAAATTCTATTCCGAAAAGTGCATAACAACCCTAGTGGATGCTATATTCATTCCTCGTGCGTATAAATCTCAAAATAATATTCCATAAATGCATATCCTTCATTGAGAGACATCGATTCATCGACGTTTCATCATTTCATTGTCCAATTCTTCTAAAACTACTCCGAAAGCGTCCAAATAATTATAAAAACTACCTGACACATTAAGAAAACACAAACAAAGCATAATAGAGTATAAAACAAACAACTTATGCATTTAAGACCTAAAAAGCGACAAAAGGACCTAAAAAAAAACTATAAAACTAGCATAAACATGCCTACAAATCCTATATAAATGTGATTCATCAAATTCCCCCAAGCTAAACCGTTGTTTGTCCCTAAGAAACACTAGACTCAAGACGGAGAAACAAGACAAATAAGACTTCTAGGGAACGAGAATAAGACCGACCTGACTCTCGAGCAAACAATCAAACCAAAGTTATTAATACCAAGATCTAGCTCGGATACAAATAGAATCACTTAACATCACGATCCACAATTAAACCAAACTTGGCCACAAACGATTTCCCAATCAAGCTAGTCTTCGCCGCACACCTTATAGAATATAAATATTTGATGAAACATAGGGTAATTTGACGATAGCAAGAGATAATGTTCACTTAATCACAAAACAGACATACCGATCAAAAGGACTTTATATGCTTGTAATGAGGCTAAGGTAAAGAGGTAGGATAATATTTTTTGGAAAATGTGAGTTAAAAGCCAACTTGGGCAGCAAAAACATAAACGGGATCAAATAATGATCTAACTCCGATTGACATCACCAACTTTCTCCAAAACATTATATCGAACCAAGATTTAAATTAATTATACATCGTAATGAATAATTTTTTCTTTCTTTTTTCTTTTTCGTTGCCTTTTTCTTTCAATTCTTTGGCTTATTCACTGAAGTACACATAAAAAGCTTTTTATTTTTTTTTCCTTTCTGTTTTTTTTCTTCACATCTTCAAGTAACACTTCTTAACTATAAATACAACTTTTTTTTTCAATCTTTATTCCACCATGTTTTGCATAAATTAAAGCTTAACACTCAAACAACAACACCAAATCAATAAGCTCCCCAAGCTAGCTAGAATTCGGAATAGTAACCAATGGGGCTAAAGAGGCTTGTAATGTAGCTATATATCAATGAATGGGCAAGGCAACAACATAGGTGAGCAAAAAGGGAATAAATGTATCTAAACATATGAAGGCTACCTAAAGAACATGGACTTTATCATATGCGGCATGTGTGAATCATAATCAAATTACTAATATATCTCAAGCTAAAGTCATTGAAATAACAAATTGCATCAATCACACAAACACAAAGTAAGGTGACCTAGCAACAGAATTGGCTAGCTATACTTGATATGGGACAACCAATCTTCCACAAACCATTCAATTGATTCACACAATGTCAAGCAGTTAATAATGTATATCACAGACCGACTGAATTTTAGAATTATAACTAAGATCAAAAGAAGCTCAAGAGAGTCACACCAAATCCTCACACGGTTTGAAGTCAAAAATATGAAACCACTTAAAAAAAACTAAGAAAGCAATACATTTTTTTCATTGTATGTAAACTCCCACTCCTAATGAATGTTACAAACCATACAACACCTAAAAAGCAATAAAAAAATCAACTAAACACAACTAACATGCACAAAGTGATGATTATAATCATCCTCCCCCAAGTTATACATCACATTGTCCTCAATGTGAACAAAGAGGAACTAAAGCATAAATAAGGGAGAGGTACAACTCACAAAGGGGTGGGTAAGCGAAGGGAGCGTCAAAGGGTATAAACACCTCCACCACGCACAATCGGTTGTTGTAATACGGTAGCCGACATAACCAAGGAACTTAGCTATGTTTGTACCTAGCAACAAAGTTCATCATTTGAACACACATTAGCATTATTATTTAAATAGCGAAAAAAAATGAAATAAAAATAGGAAGTAGAAAAAAAAACAAAAAGAAAATTGGGTTACCTCCCAATTAGCAATGGTATTTAAGGTCCCGCACGACCCTACTCAATTCGTCAATCGGAAGAATCCAATGCCTTGAGTAACTTATCATATGCCCCTGCAAACATATCATTGAGCACCACATATGGCTTGAATACAAGCACACCAATCTTGAAATACAGGGGGTTAGAAAAAAAGAGAAATTAAAAGAAAAAGAAGAGTAAGAAGAGGAGGAATAATCAAAATAAAAAGAAAAGGGAAAGAATTTACAACTTCTCTCTACTTGCTCTTTGGGCAATATAAACCTCTTTGAATGAACATCAAGGTCCACTTTGCCACTGTCATGCAATGGATATATTTTGAGAAAGTTAGAGCAATAAAGTATAGAGGATGATTCACAAGTTTAAGACTCTCTACACATGGGACATAAAGGGAAGGTAGGGTTGGCTCAACATCCATGAATTTACCATTATTAATTGAACCCTCTTCTATAAGCATATTTGCACAAGAGTCTATAGCTTGAATTTTCATAACTAATGGTTCCTCAACCGCAAATTCATCATATAACGGTTCATCATCCTCAAAAATATCTAGCATATCCACTTTGTTCTCATCTTAAACATTTATTAATTCATAAACGCTCTCTTGAAAATTTTCATTCTTAATCCATCCTTCATCATCATCATCATAAATGTATGGTAAGGCACTAGATTTTACAATCGAATGCAATTCATACTTAGGAGAGGGATTCAGAACATGCATGAAAGAGTTATTTTAAGAACAAGAAGAGGCATCATTATCATATGAATTGCAATGGGGACAATATCAAAGGGATGGAGTATTGGTCAAATTAGTGAAGGAAAAGAAATTTTCTAGAGTTGATTTAGCATACAATGTCATTTCCCACTCATATATATCTCTAGCTAACCACTTAATAAAATCCTAATCAAAAGATCCTCCACTACATAATATAGACTCAACAATAAACCTAGTTTCTTCATTTAGACCCTCATAAATCACTAAGCACATATCCCATTCTTCAATTCCATGATTAGGACCAACAAAATCACCAAGCCTATAATAATATCTCCAAAATACCTCATTCTCAAATTGTGGAAAATAAAAAATAGCCATTAAAATAAATCCACAAATGAGAAAGAGAAACCTACAAACACAAGAATTAGTAGGAAAAAAAAGAAAAAAAAAATATATTTATATATACAGATTAGTCTCACCAAATAAGAAAGTTAAATAAAATTAAGCCGTCTCCCTGGCAACGACACCAAAATTTGATAAGTTGTCGTACACCTATCAAAAATAAATTCCTAACAAAACCAACTAACAATGTAATAGGGTAAGTAGGGTTGAATCCACAGAGAGATGACTATTCAATCTAGCATTCAAGGTATGGAGAAACTAAACTATATCATAAAATTAGGATAAAAATATAGTCTAAATTAAAAGAGGGATAAAATAATTAATAAAAAGACCTAGGGTAATGGTTTACCATGTTTTTAGTTCGAAATCTATCAAATATCAATAACAATTCAATCAATCAATTACCTAGAGCAATTGCTCAGCCTATGGTCGGGTCTTAATGCTCTCAATTCAACATATGTAGTTCGGTCGCTAACATAATCAGAATTGCTAATTGTAGGTAAGCCTCTAAAATTAAGATCTTTCAATTCAAACTCTTATTAACAAGAATTAATCAAACAATTGATCAAGTTGCAAGACTAACAATAAAACACTATCAATTAGAGAAATGAATAATCAAAATATTAAAAATACCAGTCAAGATTCATCATATAATCATGGACTCCCAAACCTTAGAAATAAGTTACTCAAACATGGAAGAAATAATTAAAACTATATCTAAGGAATAAAATATAATTAAAAACAAGAAATAGAAATAAATTACCTCAATGAATTGAAATAATAAACCCAAAAATCATCCATGAAAGAATCCATAGAGATGCCATGAGAAACTAGGGTTCGAGAGAAAACTAAAAATTACGTAAAATAATAAAAGATATAAAAGTCATAAGGGAAAATAATAATCCCTTGAAGTATTTATATTATCCTAAAACTAATCTAAAGATAAATGAATACAAAAAAGATAAGAAATTAAAAATAACAAATGTTGTTCGATGACTGGACAATTAAAGGAGTCGTCGTCGATCAAGGATTGTTGCGATGATGGAAAGCAAGGCTGGGATATGACCTACTGCTTTCGGGCTCAAAAATCAGCGGCTGTTGGGTATCCATCGGGCCAAACAAAAGCTGCTCGTGGCCTAGGAGTGCCGAGCTTCGGGCGCTTGTGGTCTGCTAGTTCGTAGGGTCGTCTTCCAAGGGCTATATTATATGAAGTGTATAGGGAAGTGTGACCTATTGTTAGAAAGCTCTTCATGTCTAGTTTCCAACTCAATTTGAATCGCTTCAATTCGATTTGTAGAAATCAAGTTATGATCAAAAGAGTGACCAAAGGTCTGTTTTGCCATTTTGTAAATTATCGTTTAACTTCGTTTCTAACTCAAATTCAATTCCGAAAAGTGAATAACAACCCTTGTGGATGCTATATTCATTCCTCATGCATATAAATCTCAAAATAATCTTCCACTAACGTATATGCTTCATTGAGTGACCTCGATTCATCGACGTTTCATAATTTCATTGTCCAATTCATGCAAAACTACTCCGAAAGCGTCCAAATAAATATAAAAACTACCTGAAACATTAAGAAAATACAAGCGAAACATAATAGAGTAAAAAACAAACAACTTATGCATTTAAAACCTAAAAAAGACAAAAACACCTAAAAACAACTATAAAACTAGCATAAATGTGCTTACTAATCCTATATAAATGTCATTTATCAGCCGCCAGCAGCAGGCAGCGACCCGCGGTGGCAGCAGCCATGGTGGCCGTCGACTGCCATCTCTTCTTTCGAAAAAAAAAATAAAACTTTTTTTTTAGAAATCAATTTAATCCTAGATCTAATTGTTAATTATGAGTTTTGGGATTTGATTTTTGATGTTTGATATTGAGTATTATGTTAAATAGTTTTCAGATTTTGTTTTTAATTAAAAAGCCCTAATTTTTGAAACTTTAGGTTCTTGAATGATATTATTGAAAGGTTATGAGGTATAATGGTTTAAACCTTTGATTAAAGTGTTTTAAGGCTTAATTACAGCAAGTTTTCATTAATATATAATGCTGGAATTTTTGGTAGCGCATTAAAAATCATGTTTCCTTAAGGAATTTTAATTACCCATTAATTGGGATTAAAGTATGATATTTTAAATATAATTTCAGCTAATTTTAATTAAATTGGGATTTTATAATAGTATATAATTGCTGAAAATTTGTATAGAGAGGATTTTAATACTCTTCAATGATTTTAAATTGTAGGAGACTTTGAAGTGAGAGATTTCTATTAGTCGTGGCGATTTTAAGATCGTATACAAGGTACGTTCGCGTACTTAGCATAATTTTATTGATGTAGTAGCATGCTATATGTGTTTAATTGATTACAAGTAGTATCATGCTAGATTTGGGATGGGAATTATGATTTGGATGTTATTGGTGTTTCGGGGTTTTCTGATGTCCTGCGGGAGAGTTACAATTCCGAGACTGGAACCGGGCGCCTGTACCTGCAAAATAACGGAGACTCCTGAGAGCTCCGCCTCCAACGGTCAAGTTAGTACCTGATTAAGGAGTAATTAATACGGAAATTAAAGTAATAAGATCTCTCTAGGTGAGAGTGTTTAATGTTGGTAATCTGCTTTGTTAGCGAGATTAGCCGGTTATTAGTGTCTTCCGTAACGTTTCTGTTCTGTTCCGTTCTTCAGGTGAGATTAATTGCTTGATCCCCTTTAATGAGGATTAATTAAGTATTTATAGTCTTGAGAAGCGTGCCACTCTCTAGGTTTAGGGTAAACCTAGGGCTGACCGGGCCTCTAGACAGGATTGGGCCTTGTTGGCCGGTTTTCCCATTTGGCAAGGGTGGACACGTGGCGTGTCTCAATTGGTCCGTAGAGGACGTATCTGTGATTGACACGTGGCAGGCTCCTATTGGCCTACGTGAAGGACACGTAGCGGAACCTGGTTGGTCCACTTGTCAAACGGTGATTGGTGGATAAAAATCCCCTAATCATTTGCCCCTCACAGGTGGCACGTGACTGGTCACGTGTCGCCTGTGACAGGTGTCGCACGGTGACAGGCGACGACCTGCTACAGGTGTCACCTTGCAAATGGCCGAGAGATATTCCCGCCCAAATTTTGAATTTGGAAGCGACCCTTCGCCTTCTCACTTTGCCTATATAAGGAAGTGCTGACTTCGGTCATTTTCACATTTGAGAACTTTGCGAGAACATTCGGACCCCTGAACTTGCTCTGACATTTCGGACCTTTTCTGCCTACCGCCTGTTCTGACAAGCCGACTGCACCGGATTTCCAGAACTTCATCAACCGTCATTCGTTCAGGTAACTCAGTTCTCTTACTCTTAATTTTCTTTTTGTTTTTTGAAATGGCACCACGGAAGCACACGACACGACCTAAGTTAGTGATCAGCCGGTCACCGGGGACGGCTGAATCTAGGACTAGGAGTGCCGCCTGCCCTTTTCTGGACCCATCTTTGCCCTTTATACAAAGTCCGACTGTATCTGTGTCTATGCAGAACGTGATGGCCAGAACGAAAAAGACTGCTATGATCTCAAACTCGGACGGCTCCTCCCAAAGGGTGCTCATTAGTGAAACATCTGACCAGGCGCCAGATGTAGAAGTGAAGCAAAGCGGCTTGACAGCCGGCAGTTCTGAGGGAGGGGCCAAGGTGGTCCCTTCCCATTTTACCGTTGATATGTCTAACTTTCCTCCTGCTCCTTCTAAGGGAGAGGAGGCGGGCCCCTCTGGGAGAGGGGAGGAGTCGTCCTCTTCGGACTCGTCAGAGGACGAGTCCGAGTCCAGCTCTTCTGGCCATGCTTCTCCAGGCTCAGAAGAAAGAAACAGCCGCCTACAAGAGGCGAGGCTTTCTCATGCAGTTGAGAAGGGGGACAATTGGGCGGAGCCGTCCGCCTCTTACAGAGAGGAAAACACCCCCTACTACTGCACGGTACCCCGGGGCCGGATCACAACCATGCAAGACAAAGTGGAGAGCTTTATAGCTAACCACAGAATGGGCCCGGAATTTTTACTGTTCGTGCCGGATCCAGAAGACACTGTCGTCTGGCCGGCTGGTACCAGCTATGATGACGGCTGCTTTGGCTGCTATGTGGCGGCCATCAAAGCTGGACTGCGCTTCCCATTACATCCGGCTGTTCAGCGGATTTTAGATGGGTATGATTTGGGGTTATGGCAGTTAGCCCCCAACTCTTGGGTAAACGTACTCGGCTATGTGGCCGGGTGCGAAATGTACGGGGTGGAGCCAAGCTTTGAGGCTTTCGCCCACATGAACTATCTCAGCCGGACCCCTAAGTCGGGAGGTACCGGCTGGTATCAATTAACAAGCCATAGGGGCTACCTTATGACGAGAGGTAAGGCGAACAAATGGAAGGATTGGCGGAACACCTTCCTTATCATCGAGGGTTCAGACACGGAGCTGAACAAACGCTTTAACAAGTGGAATAGGGATCCGCCTCTTCTCGCAGGCGGCCGCAGCATGCCGCCTGTTCCCCCAAAGGCTAAAAAAGAGATCCTAGACAAAGGACTCTTCAAAGTAGAGACTAGGGTGAACTCTACTTCAGGGGTACGAGAGCAAGTACCCCTAAACTGCGTCCCGAGCTTCAAGTGGCTCTATGACGAGTACTTTTTGGCCGCCTGTGGCCTCAGCAGTCGGTGCTCTAGAGGTAGCCGGCCTGACAAATACTCTGTTTTTTTTTTTTTTTTTTTTTTTTTCAAGCTTTGTTTACTTGGGATCTTTACTAACTTTGCTGTTTATTTTTTTGCAGCTGACGCCATGAGTAAAATAACAGCATCCAAGACTGCGGCGGCCATGTTGCGGGCCTCTCTCATGCAACAGTCTTGTACCGACTCCCCCAACAAGGGGGCACCCTTGGTAGGCTCCGAAAACTCTTCCCTCTTTTAGGAGTTGTCTTATACATATACTAACTCTTTTTATTTTCAGTCGGGCACTCCAAGAGCTTCTTCCTCGCAACAGCCGGACCCCAAGGCCCGGAGGACGACTGTTGCAAGCTCTCCTGGGTCTTCCAGGAAAACAGTGGCGGCTAAGAAGCAGCCGGCCACTTCTTCTAAAACCCCGGCGGGGCCGCCTAGAAGTATGGACAATTACTTGTAAAAACTTTTACACTTGCTTCCTTCTTGACTAGGTCTAACTTGCTTTTTTACGCTTGATGCAGCCGGCCCTCAGGGGCTTGACTTGGTTGAGGTAGCCAAGTCCATGATCAAAGTAGTTCCTCCATCTGAAAGGGAGGCGGTCAGGGGTGCCGGCACCCTTGACCTTGATGGGATTGCAGGGGTCCTTGCTGAGGTTTACTTTTTGAGTATTTGAATTCCAGGACGCCTGTTATCTTTTTTGTTTGGAAACTGACGCCTGTTTTTTTTTGTACTTAGGCCCTGCTCCGAGTTAACAGCCTTCGCAAGCTGCTTGATCGGAAAAACAAAGAGGTAAAGGCTGCAAAAGCTATGGCCGCCTCTAACTGTGATAAGGCAATGTTTCAAATTGCCCAAAATGAAGTACTGACCATTGATATTCTTTATTATCAGGCGCAGGCTACCGCCGCTGTTCGGGCTCAGTTAGAGGCGGCCCAGAAGAAGAATGACGAGCTGGAGGCGACCATCACAAATCTTAAGGCCGAGCTGAAACCTCTTCGCCAAAAAATGTACTCTTACGAAGCCATGGAGAAATCCTTGGCCAACGTAAAAGAACGCCTGGTGAGCCAAGAGAAGAGTCTTACCCAAGAGCTCTCGGAAAAGGCCGAGCAAGAGAAGAAAGAGCTCGTCCGGGAGATGATGGAAGACTCCGCTCAAATCCAGCGCATGACCTGGGGCCGCCTGTTCCCCAATGCCGACTTTGCCTCTTGGGAAAGAACGTACCGCCAGTGTTCGGAAACATATAATCAAGAGATCCTGGCGGCTGCTGAAGAAGAGGCGTTGGGAGATGCGTTGGAGGAGGAGGAAGAGCCGGTTGTGGCGCTTGTGCCACTTGGGGGTAAGGCATCAAAAGAGGATGCAGCTGAAGCCGAGTCCAGCAAGAAGAGTGCTGACCAGGCGGCAGCTGCTAATACTGAACTGCCCCCTTCTTAAGCTTAATGTATTTTTTCCACGGCCTGCGTGCCGTTTGCTTTGTATTTACCCGGCCAGGGGGCCGGGGCTTTGAATATTTTGCTGGTCTTTAATGACCGGCTTATTTTTAATCAAATTTTTGTTTTGCTTCAAATTTGTCCAAGTATTCCATATCTAATATCCCATTGTTCACTAGACCGACTGTTGTACATGGCCGAACGTTGCAGACAGGTACAAATAGTAAGTACGCCGCCTATGCCCCTGGACGACTGGTTGTCTGTTTCCAGGATAGACGATCAGTCGGCCATTTATTCAATCGGTATTCGAACTATTTTGTCTGGATCCTTTTTAGGCAGGCGTGCTTGTCTTTTTGTAATTTTAACCAAGTAGGAAAGTGGTCTGACCAAGTAAATAGTATTACCTAGTCGCCAAGGAATTAAGTAAGTAGGATAACAAGCGGCGGGTACCGGTTGTTTCCCTTTATTGCCAATGTTGGCTTTTAACTCGTAATTTGTTAACCTAGCAAGAGTAGTGGTTGAGAGTCCCTGTTTGTTAAAAACAGGCGGACGACTCATACCTTTTAGGCTCCATACTAAGTTTGAGTGACTATTAAGTTAACATAGGAGTTACTTAGTCTTCGTCACACTCTAGATTGAGTAGTAGAGGTACTAGGCGGCGGAGGCCGGCTGATCCTCTTGATTTGCCAATGTTTGTTGGCTAGTAACTCAATAGGTTACCTAGTAGGAATAGGGGTTCGAGTGCCCTTGTTTGTTAAAAACAGGCGGACGACTCAAACCTTTTAGGTTCCATACCAAATTTGAGGGAGTGACTATGAGTTAATGTTGGAGTTACTCAGTCGCCGTCACTTTTGTTTGAGAAGTAGAGGTACCAGGCGGCGTAGGCCGGCTAGACCCCTTGATTCGCCAATGTTTGTTGGCTATTAACTCAATAGGTACCCCCTGCATTTATCCCAAGTAATACAGGCGGTCATCTGACTCAGATGTCAACTGCTACCACTGGTTTGGTTAGTGATAGAGTTATCCTTGTCTCAAAAACGGCTACGTGGTTGCCCTTGGGGACAGTCGTATAGGTGCCGTGTAATTAGTTTATAGAACAATGTTCCACCCAAAAGGGAGCTGCTCTCTGCGACGAATTTCATCCGGAGGGATGCCGTCGGACGCCTGCTATGATGTTGGGACAGGTCGTATTAGTTTTGTAGATTTGATCAGTTGGCTTGGCGCCTGGTCTGATCATTCGGCCGGTGGCCTTGGTAAGTTCTTGGTGAACGTAGGTGCTAAGTAAAAGAAGGGTAGCCGCCTGTTAGGCACAGGGTCGGCCAGGCCCTAATCTTTTTAGCTAAGTATTGTGAGTAAAATACTCAATGGAGAGTAGCCGACTGTAAAGGTACAGACGGCATGCCCCTCTGAAGATAGAGTGAAAAACTCAATGGAGAGTAACCGACTGTAAAGGTACAGACGGCATGCCCCTCTGAAGATAGAGTGAAAAACTCAATGGAGAGTAGCCGACTGTTAAGGTACAGACGGCATGCCCCTCGTAATACAAAATTGAATAGTAAGTGCAAACTTTATTAAGTAGCTCTTTACTTTACATCATTCAGAAGAAATATTTTTTAAGATTATCTACATTCCAAGTTCGAGGAAACGGTTGTCCGTCTGGTGTTTCAAGTAGGGCTTCAATTTTTTAACAGCCATGAAGAGTGCAAGACCAAATTTCTCCACTAGGGGATACCTCAACTCGGCATTTTTCAGTACGTGACTGACAAAGTAGACCGGGAGCTGACAGCCGTCCCTTTCAGCAAGGAGAACAGCGCTTAACGCATGATCAGAGACGGCCAGGTACATGTAGAGAACCTCTTTGGGCAAAGGGCTGACCAGCCTTGGCAAGGAATGCAAGTGAACTTTTAATTTCTAGAAGGCGGCCTCAGCATCCGGCCCCCATTCAAACCTTGCCTTTTTCTTAATTGCCTGGAAAAAGTATAGGCATTTGTCGCCTGATCGGCTTAGAAATCTTCCCAAGGCCGCCAGACAACCCGTTAACTTCTGAACCTCTCGGATGGTACGAGGCGACTGCATGTCAATGACCGCCTGCACCTTCTCAGGGTTCGCTTCTATTCCTCTTTGATTGATAAGGAATCCGAGAAATTTCCCAGACTCAACTCCAAATACACATTTCTTGGGATTGAGCATGACATGGTGCCGCCTAAGTGTGGCGAAAGTTTCTCGGAGGTCCGTCAGATGATCTTTCTGAAGTTTAGTCTTGACAATCATATCATCAATATATGCCTCGACGTTTCTCCCAATCTGATCAAAGAACACTGTGTTTATCATTCGTTGGAAGGTAGCCGGGGCATTCTTAAGACCAAACGGCATGACCGTGTAACAGTATAACCCCTGATCAGTGACGAAGGCCGTCTTCTCCTGATCTTTCTTCCATAAGGGAATTTGATGGAAACCAGAGTAGGCGTCCATGAAGCTCATCAAAGCATGGCCGGCTGTTGAGTCGACCAGGTTATCAATTTTAGGCAGAGGGTACTGTCTTTGGGGCACGCCTTGTTTAAGTCTGTGTAGTCTACACACATTCGCCAGGTGCCATTCGGCTTTTTAACAAGCACCACATTTGCAACCCAGTCTGGGAAGTAACATTGCCGAATGAACTCTGCATCAAGTAATTTTTTAATTTCGGCGGCTGCCGCCTGACTTCTTTCTTCGCCATGGTTCCGCTTCTTTTGCCGTACCGGCTTCTTTTTTGGATCCACAGCGAGTTTATGTACCGCCAGATCAGGACTAATGCCTGGCATTTCATGGACTTCAAATGCAAAGATGTCCTTGTATTCTTTCAATAGGTTGTGAAAGTCGTCACCAAGGTTTCTCAGAGCAGTCGTCCCAACTTTGACTGTTCGGTCAGGACGTGAGTCGTCTAAGATCAGGTCCGCATGCTCACCAGCCGGCTGAGGGCGGAACTCATCCGGCCGCTCCTCTGCCAATGATTGCTATTTTCTTGCTTTTCTTGCGGACTCTGTCTAGGACGCCTTTCTCTTTTTGGCGCCTGCTTCTTGAACAGGCCCACTCTCCTTGACATTGTCAAGGTCTGTTTTTTCTCGACTTGACCCAGTGGCCATAACAGTGGGCTTGACATCCGAGAGATAGCACTCTCGGGCCATCCTCTGATCTCCCCTTAGGGAGCCGACTGTTCCATTATCCCTCTCAAACTTGAGCAACATAAGAGACGGGATAATAACAGCCTTGGAATTATTCAGGGTTGGTCGACCCAGAATCATGTTGTAGGCCGAGAGTTCCTCTACTACTAGGAACCGGACTACCATGTGTCGTCCTTCCCCTTTTTCGCCAAGGCGAATGGGCAAATCTACTCGTCCCAGTGGGTGGACGACTCCTCCTCCAAACCCTATTAAAGGGTGGGAGGCCGGATGTATGCAGTCCGTCTGATATTTCAGTTTTGACAGACATTTGCTGCTGATGAGATCTGAGGAGCTCCCGGTATCTATGAGGATTCGGCCAACTCTCTGGTTGGCCACTTTACATTCAATAACGAGAGGGTCGTCATGCGGCCCCCTTACCCCTCCTAGATCCTCTTCAGTGATGACAATCTCAGGAAATGTATATTTGGACGGCCGTTCTTGGTGAACGGAATTTACATCTAACCGCCTTATATTATCTTTGTTGCCCCTAATAGTGGGGCCGCCTCCTGAGAAGCCGCCTGCAATGGTGTAGACGACTGCATCATCTGTGTCGGAGCTGTCGGCCTGTTGATTCTTTTTGGCCGACAGCTTTCTTGAGGAAGTGTTCCCCGTAGATTTTTTAACATAAGTGTCAAGATCACCTTGCTCAGCCAGGCGGTCTAGGTACCGCATGAGACTGATGCAGTCATTGGTGTGATGACCAACGTCATCATGATAAGCACAGATTTTATCTTGGTTCCGGTTGTTTGCAGAACCCTTCATGGGGACCGGCTTCTCAATTGAGATCCGTCCCTTTATTTCTTTTAGGATAAACTGGTTATCCTTGTTAAACGCATACTTTGGGGAGTATGGTTTGAATTCTTTTTTCTTTTTCTGGGCCGGCTGTTTAGAGGAATCAGCCGCCTAGACCTCTTTTCTTTTCTCATCTTTGTTTGACGACTGTTTCTGTCGTCCTTCTCTTTTGTCGAACCTTTTCCCATCCGACTGTTTTATCGTACACAGATCAGTCGCCTGTATATAGGCTTCTGCTTCAATCAAGGCCTCTTGAAGAGTCGCCACCCTTTTTCGAACCAAATCAAATTTGAAGGTAGACCCGTCTTTGAGACCTCTAAAAAAGTCGGTATAAGCTACCTCATCCGGTAACCCTTGAATCTGTATTCTCATCAGGTTAAACCGCCTGATGTAAGAACGAAGCCCCTCCTTCTCGCCCTGCTGAATTGTTCCCAAATCCAGGGTCGTTTTCTTCGCAGGGATGTTCATGGCGAAGTTGGAGGCAAATAAGTAAGCAAGCGTCCTGAAGCTATTTACACAACCAGTCGGCAGGTTGCCGAACCATTGCTGTGCGATTCCTTTGAGAGTCGCTGGGAAACACTTACACCAAGTGGGATCATCCAACCCTTGAAGGTACATCAGGTTGGTGAATGCCATCAGATGGTCTTCTGGGTTAGTAGTGCCGTCATAGGCGCCTACTAGTACATTTTTCACTTTGGCCGGCTGAGCGACGTCAGTAATTTCCTTGGAGAAGGCCGACGACTGTTCACCAAGTCTAAGCAACCGTAGCTGCCAGTCCATAGGTTGGACGTTTTTTGCTGCAGGTCCACCAAATGGAGGTGGCTGCATAAAATACTGTTGTTGCGGCACAAATGGTAAGTTTGGTACCGCCTGGGCACTATGAAAGCCGGACTGACGGGAGGTGCCGCCTGACTGACTCTCATGGTACGACTGAGTATGCCTCATCGAGGCGTTTCGCAAACTGTCTTGAAAGTCTGAAGTAGAAGCCGACTCTGACAATCGGTCACTCTTCTTCTGCTCTAGCAGTAGCCGAGCATCTGTGAATGTTTGCTTTGACCCGTCCGCCTGAATATGACGAACCGGTTTCCTATTTCCCGTAGGATAACGGAATTTGGTGAAATTAAGGGCAGGTGGCTCCCGCTTCCTAGATTTAGGATGAGGAGTCGCCTCTCGCCCTTGAATTGGCTTCCTCTTCAGTGAAGTGGAAGGTTTCTTGGCCGACTGCTCCTTGACTGAAGCAGGCGGCTTCTTGTTGATCAACTCTTGAATCTCTCCCTTGAAGTCCCTCATGAAGGTCATGAGTTCGTTCCTTGTGATGGGAGTAGACCCATCAGTCGGCTGTTGCCGAGCAGGCGGTGCGCCTGCTGGCCCGCTTCCTGTTTGAAGATGCTCCCGTTCCCTCCTTTCGGTATGACGGGTACGTCGGGCCCTAAGGGTCCCGTCTGGAGCTGTATGAGTTTCAACTTCAAATTCACTTTCGGTGTCATGGTCCGACTGAACTTGAGGGTCGTCTAGGAGACGCCTCTCTTCAGGAGTCGGTACAGACTTGGATGCCATCTCTGAAGTACTCTCCCCACAGACGGCGCCAAATGTTTCGGGGTTTTCTGATGTCCTGCGGGAGAGTTACAATTCCGAGACTGGAACCGGGCGCCTGTACCTGCAAAATAACGGAGACTCCTGAGAGCTCCGCCTCCAACGGTCAAGTTAGTACCTGATTAAGGAGTAATTAATACGGAAATTAAAGTAATAAGATCTCTCTAGGTGAGAGTGTTTAATGTTGGTAATCTGCTTTGTTAGCGAGATTAGCCGGTTATTAGTGTCTTCCGTAACGTTTCTGTTCTGTTCCGTTCTTCAGGTGAGATTAATTGCTTGATCCCCTTTAACGAGGATTAATTAAGTATTTATAGTCTTGAGAAGCGTGCCACTCTCTAGGTTTAGGGTAAACCTAGGGCTGACCGGGCCTCTAGACAGGATTGGGCCTTGTTGGCCGGTTATCCCATTTGGCAAGGGTGGACACGTGGCGTGTCTCAATTGGTCCGTAGAGGACGTATCTGTGATTGACACGTGGCAGGCTCCTATTGGCCTACGTGAAGGACACGTGGCGGAACCTGGTTGGTCCACTTGTCAAACGGTGATTGGTGGATAAAAATTCCCAAATCAATTGGTGATTGGATTATGAAGCATGATTTATTTGTGATGGATTATTGGATAGAAAATTATAGTTTGGAATATTGTTTATGAACCACATATTTATTTGTGGCATGTTAGAGAGCATGTTTAATTAAACTAAATTTTAATTTTGTTTGGAATATTGAAAAGGAATTTTGTTATGGTTCATATTACTTTTATTGATGCTATAAGCATGAGGAAGGAGCTATATAAGTGTCTATGTACACGAGGAATAAATTGTATGTTGGTGCCTTGGTGAACTTAAGGTGTTTTTAACACCAAGGGATAGGATTTGTAGCGCTTTATGCGTTTAAGGTGTCATTGGCACCGAGGTAGAAATAAAAAGGGTTCAACATTAAACTTTGTGAAAGAGATTATGCACCAACACTCTTGGAACGTATATACCATGAGTATGAACATATGAGGGAGTAATGGGGTTTTATATTTAACCATAACTTCTAATGGAGTACAGGATGTCGTACATTCCTTTTATTATTATTATGCGCAGGAATTCCATCACTTACGAGTGGTTATTGATGCTGACACTGTTAGCTCCTGTGTCAGTAACCTCAATTTATTGGGGGAGGTTAGTGGGGAAACCCGTCGATGCGTACTCAACATTAAATAAATTATGTAATGCTATTGAATGTTGCATGCTTGAAAAACAGGTGCAACGAGGTAAGTTGTGTGTTGATAGGGAATTGTATGCTAGTGTGTTAATTACGCTTATGTACTCAGCTTTGCTTATTGTGTGTTTTGTGTGTTTATTGGTCTTGTCTTTATCTTGGCCCTATGATGACCCATTTTTAATGGAGAGTAGTGGAAACAAGTAGAAAGAGGCTTTTCAGGCGATGAAGCATATTCATGAATGGGCATGAGTGAAGAGCGAATCATGCTAGTTTTTATAAGTATATGATGTGTTTATTGCTTTAATTATTTATGATATTATTATTATGCATGACTAATGCAAAGGTTTTGAATTTGGTTTGGTTTTAATAAGGGCCTATAATGGTTCCAAGTTGTAGGTTGATTTTATTTGACTTTGGTTTGACTTTACTTTCGTTGATTGACTTTTCAAGCTGACTTGTTTTGAATGGTTTTGAAATTAGTCTTCCACTGTGTGTATTTTATAGCTGCCTTGACCGTTTTCACAGTGTCGGTAATGTCTTAGATATTCCTATTTAAACTTTTTAAACAAGGCAAAATAGGTATTTTAAAAGAAAGGAATTTCTAGGGTGTTACAAATTGGTATCTGGGAACTTTGATTGAGATTTTATTACCACTAAAGCCAAAAGCGTGTTTTAAAATGTTTTAATTTTAAACTTTGCCCAGTACTTATTTATTAGTAAAATTTTTAGAGAATTATTTTATTCTATTTATTTTATTTTGGGAGGATCAAATATTTATTGATTTAATTTAAAAACCGAATTTTTTATTTTATTTTTTTATTTTAATGAGGTCCGAATTTTTTTTTAAATAAGGACCGAAATTGTTTTTTTAAAGGGTGGGAGGGCCGAAAATTTTGTTCTTCTTTCCTATTTAATTTCGAAAATTAAATTAAAAAGGAGTCAAAAATATTTTTAGCTTTTTCATTTTGCAGGAAAGCGAGGATTAGAGTAAGTATTATGTGTTTATAGTTTTAAAAAGCATGTTGGTGAGAATGGGTAGGAAAGAAATTGGGTATATAAGTTAGAAATAATCATGTTCGTGTATGCATTAATATTTAGGTTATGAATGTTTAATCATGAATGTATTGCATGAGGATACATATTTATGTGTATAGGAATAAGGAAATTGTTTGATTGAACATTAAACCTATTTCATGCAAGAACTGTATTATTTTGTTTTTGGGAAAGGGAATTCTTTTCTAAATCTTTTCTTTACTGGATGCCGAAATTTCCTAAATGCTTCACCAAATTAGGAACACTCCAAAAGAAACCTAATGAACATCCTTACAATTATGTTCAAAAGATTTGTTTTTACTGTTCCTACAGGAGTAACGTTTTAAGGGACAGGGTTTTTGATAACCCTGATCGTATTTCAGCCATGATTATTCGTTGTTTGACTGAGGAGCCCCCATATTATGCCGTCAGAGCTAAATTTGATGACTTCTACCTACCAGGGGACATCCCAAATTATTATAAATATAAGAACTACTATGGACAGTGGTACCCTGATTACAGGTTTCTGATTTCCTACCTTGTTAGGGTAGAAAAATCTCACTGCAGACAATTTAACCTTCCATACCTTGACTACTATTATGAATATCTGGTGGGACAAGATCCCCCTTATCCTAGCCCTCAGTTAGAGATTTCCTCTTCTTCGTCTTTTTCACATGGTGGTCAAGCAGAGAATGGAGAGCAGGGGGAGGTAGATAGTTTAATCATGGAGATTTCCCGCCCAAATCCACCTCCAACTCCAATAATTATTGATATTTCTTCTGATGATGAGGAAGAGGGAGAGTTCGTGCAGGTAGAACATGAACCAGAGCCACTTGAACCAATGTAGGAGGCAGATGAACCTGAGTTCGAACCTAGTAGTTACAAGTAGTCAGCGGACAAGAGAGACAACATCCAAAAGGATTAGATTTTATAGTTTTCCTCACTATGGATAATCAGTTTTAATTACAGTTTATTATTATTATTATTTCAGTTTTAAATTAATAAGTGTCATGACCACATTGAGTCAGTGAGCTTATGTAGTACATAAGTTTCTAGAACTCAATATTATTTTGATAATTCTAGTTTATTTTAATTTATAAAAATCCTATTTATTTCTTTGTTAAATTATTTATATTATTGATAAATAATTCATTTCATTCTCCAAAATCTTCCATTTCACATCACCATCCCAATAGCAAAAATTCTAATAAATTATTTCTAAGCTATGGGGATCTATGGGAATTACTTTTTATTATTTAAGTGATGCTTAATTAAATGCATGGTTGATTAGCAATCAATAATTGATTGACAAAGCTACAAATTCAGGGAATTCTTAGCTTTTTCTATCCCAATTTATTAGATTCAGATTTTATTGTGAATCGTTCAAGGGTGTTAAGTAATAGATGAGTGTATGTCTTGAGAGCTAACCAAAGCCATTTCTAATATAAACCCTTGACCTTAATTTAGGAGAAGCAAAATGGCAGGGGGAAGTAATTCTGGTTATGATGGAAATGATTTGAATGAAATAGTGAGACAATTAGCAGTTGTAGCCCAACAGTTGGCCAAGAAGTCAACCAACAATAGGGATGCTTATGGTGAGATTTTCAAGAAGATGGTCCAAAGCAAACCACCAACCTATCAAGGAGAGCCTGACCCTACCATACTAGAAAATTGGTTAAGGGAGTTTGAGAAATTGTTTGGGGCGGTTAGGTGCCTAGAAAATTCTAAGGTGGGTTATTCTACTTATTACTTGAGAGGTGAAGATGATCTTTGGTGGCAGCAAAATGAGAGAACTATTAGAGCGTTACCTGGATTCAATTGGACTAGGTTTTAAGAGAAGGTGAGAGACAAGTTTTACCCTAGCTTCTTACAGAAGCAGAAGGCTAAGGAGTTCTCAAACCTCAGAATGGAGGAAATGTTAGTGACTGAATACTATACCAAGTTTATTGAGCTATCTCATTTTGCTGAAGAGTCCGTCTCTACGGAGAAGGCAAAGGCTAGGAATTTTGAGAGTGGTTTGACTACTGATTTACAGCTAAAGTTATGTGGACAAATATTTGAAACCTTGATTGAGGTGTATGGTAGAGCTGCACACTTGTAGGCTTTGAAGGTGAAGAAAAAGAAGGAACTGACTGATGTGGAAGTGAAAGAAACGAGGAAAGAGGTGGGGAAGAACTCTAAGAACCAACAGGGTAATCAAAATAACTTCAAGAAGCAGAAATACCACCATAACAACAATAACTTCCACAATAACAACAACAATTCCCAAGGTAACAATCGTCAAGGAGGACGTAACTTTAATAGAGGGACTAGAAACAATAACCAAGGGAATAACATAAATGAGAGGCGTAATTTTTTAAGGAGATGCAAAAATAACCATCCTAGAAAGGACTGTGATGGAAATTTGGTTGCTTGTCGTGCTTGTAACAAGTTGGGGCATAGAGAATACGAGTGTTTCTCCAAATATTCTAATGGAAATAAGCAAAATTCAGGAGGGACCCAAAGGAACTTTTAGGGAAACAACAATAACTTTAATGGGAATAAGGGAGTGCGACAGAATGGAGCAAAGAACAACAATAACAACAGCAATGGGAACAATCAGCAGAAAAGTGGAGCTGCAGGAAAACTGAATGTGTTGAGTAGGCATGAGGCTGATTCCACGAAAGATGTCATCATAGTACTTTTTCTTTTAGGTTTTGTTGCATTGACTTTTTGTTTACTTTCTCTCTAGGCGATTTCCATGGCGATTTGAGCTTGCTAGGTCGGGATTTTCATCTAGCTTCTTCCTTACCATGTCGCACAAGAAGAAAACATCAACTCCACTCCCGCAATACACTAACCATGCTTATTTTGAAAAGATTCTTGATAATAACTTGAGAAAATCTGGAATTTCTTCAAGTAAGCCTATTGCTGAAGATGATGAACTGGTCACTCCTCCTCCACATTTGGTGCATCCATCTGGTGGAATGATATCCAGAGGTGAATTAAGAATGCTGGAAAGCTCCCACAGAGGTCTGATTTCTCAATGTCAGGCCAAAACCAATGGAACAGTAACTAAGGTTTCAACGGTTACTATTCCATTGATTTCTGAACAAAATCAAAGCTCTGATATTCCTTCTGTTGCTAATTATGATGCTTCTAAGAGTAATCAAGCTCCTAAAGCTCTTGCTGAAGGATGGAAGGATTTATTCAAGGGGAAGCTAAATGCAAAAGGGACTACTCTGTCCTTCATTGCTCCTATGATTAAGGATGGTAAATCGATTGCCAAACTTAATTCAGCTGAAATTTTGGAGGGCAACAGGAAATGGGGTAATGCTCTTATCTTCTATGTTGTTGGTTTTTCTCCAATAGGAATGAATTTTTGGATGTATTTTCGGACGAGATCTCTGGAATGCCACCTAAGAGACCAATTGATTTCACCATAGACTTAGTCCTAAGGACAACACCAATATCCAAAGCACCATATCGAATGGCACCTGGAGAGATGAGTGAGTTAAAGAAGCAATTACAGGATTTGTTGGACAAAGGGTACATCAGACCAAGTGCATCTCCTTAGGGAGCACCAGTTTTATTTATTAAGAAGAAAGATGAGAGCATGAGGTTGTGCATTGATTACAGATAGTTGAATAAGGTGACAATAAAGAACAAATATCCACTTCCAAGGATTGATGATTATTATAATTAACAACTTAACAAGTGATTTGAGAAAAAAGAAATTAGGGCAACAAAGAGCAGCACCGAGGGAGTTTCAAGTGATGGAGCCGACGGAGTAGCCTTGACAGAGTTATTTCTAGCGACTCCGAGCAGCTACGAGGGAGGTTTGGTGCTCCGAACTTGTTGCACACTAAGCAAAGGAGAAGACCATATTTGGGTAGCGAGCTCTGTTTTATTGTGTTCTTGTTTGAAAGAATGGTTTTTGGGTATTTTTGAAAAGGAAGCGACCGCTTCAAGATGCGGAGTAAGTGAGAGATAACTGCTACTTTAAGTAGCAGTTTACGTAAGAAACCCACAGTAAAATCGTAAAAATAAAAATCTAGCTCTAATCGGTGATGTGGACGATAATGTGGGAATTGTTCTAGGTAAAAATATTATGTCCATGTGGACTAATTAGATAGGGCCACGTGTCAAGCATAGGCAGGTCCATTTGGGACAATTTCTAGCTAACACGTGTCAGCTTCAGATATCTTCCAGAATTGCGGCCTTCAAGGCCTAATTTTCGATAATGTCGTAAAGCAGCGTAGCCCACCAAATCTAGGTCAAATAATGTTGGGAAAATATCCAATTCCACATATACAATCTATATATCATATAACTAATATATAAAGCTAAACTTTTAGCAGGTCACGATGTTCCGGCACTTGGCGTTTTAACTTTTCGCCAAGTGTTGCGTCACGTTAGATAGATTTAAATAGACTTCATAAGATAAAAAAAATAAAAAATAAAAAAAGGTTAATTTAGAATTCTATATGGATAGAATTTTAGGATAAAATTTTAAGTTTAGAATTTTATTTTCGATAAAATATCAATATTTTAAAGATACAAATTGAATTGTAATCTTATTCAAAAAAAATTATTAGATTATAATTCTAAAAAAAATTATCATAAAAATTTATTTTTTATGTCATAAAAATTTTTTGGAGTGAAGGAATTAGTTTAAAGCATAAAATATTTATTCATAATATTTACTAATCGGTTAAAATAATATACTTCACAACTAATAGAATTTTATTACTACATAGACCTATCAATTAGGATCAGGTCATCAGTCATCTCGGATTGGGTCACTTTAGGTTACGAGTCAAGAAATGTTCAATCCTTGCCCAAAGTTTTGGGTTCGAGTCAACCCAACGGGCTTTGAATATTTATCATTAGTTTATTAATAGCTTTTTTTTAATGTATTAAATCGAACATTTCCAGCAACATTAGTATTAATCATTAAATGTCTCCTAGATAGCAAATTGTCACAAAATCACATCAATAAATGTATCAATGGTATATTTTAAATTTGACATATGGACTAAAAATCTATCTTTAAATTCAATAAACAACCCGGCCATCGCACGGGCACAAAATTAGTTATTATTAAAACTCATAGGAACAACTTGCTAATGCCACGTATCACCCTTAATTATTATTTAGTGCCATATGTGCGCCATGTATCATTATATGTGTATCATTTTTTTCACTGCATTGAATTTTGTAGTAATGTGCAGTAAATTAATAATTAATATTACTCTATAACTTTAATTCTCTATAATAATATTTAATTTTCATGAAAATATTTTCATATGTATAACCTCCATATTTAAATCTGACATGGATATATTTTAAATATATATTAATAAAAGATAATATATATTAATATATTTTTCATCACTCACTTTATTATAATATGTATTGTTTAACATTAACTAGCTTCTCTCTAGCCCTTTTAAGAAGGGTCCCGGTGGTTGCCTTCATCGGATTCGTTCTTCAAAGGGTTAGATAGGGAAGCTCGTTTCTTGTTCTTCAATTTCTTTAAAATACAAACCCTAAGGGCATTTGGAACTCGAATCTATTCTTCGACCTTCGCTCAAGGTTGAAGAAGGGTTTGTTGTTCTGGTGAGTGTGTTAGGCGAATTGGCTGCTGGAAGGTGTTGCGAGTCTAATCGGATTCCTTCTCCGATTTTCTGGGTTCCTCGCTCAAAATTGAAGAAGGGACTGAGTTCGTTGTTCCAGCGGCTATTTTGGTTGAATCGACTGCTGGGCGGTGTTTCAGGTCTATTCTATTTCCCAGCAGTCAGATTGTGCTGAAAGTGTTGATTTTTCATTTGTTAGGCTGATTCCGGGTTTTTGGGCTTTGATTTTCAAATCAAACCCTCGGTTTTCTGGGTTTTTTTGCTCAAGGATGATGCTGTGTTCTGATCTAGTTCGCTGGTGACTGGGTTTTTCTGGCTTATTTCGCTGGTGACGGGTCTAGTTCACTGGGTTCGGGGTGCGTTTCAAAGTGGTCGGCGAGTCAGTTGGTTCGGCGGTCGATTTCAACCCCTGATTGGCGTTCTGCTGTCGGGGCTTTACTCTATTTTCTGGGTCCGATTTCTCCGGGGGTTTTCTTGCTTGCTTGCGGGAATTTGCTTGGAGGTTGAATTCGATTTTGGGTTGGTGGCCCTGTTTTGCAGATTCATAGTTGAGATATTTCCCTGATGTTCTTCCATTGTAAAGGAAGGTTGATAATTATTATTTGCTTCCCTTTTGTTATCTTTGTGTATTTTAGGAATGCTTCTTTGGTTGTAACTACTATCTAGGCATTTTGTATTGCTTTTTCAGCTTAAGATTCCTAGTGATTAGTGTTGTTGGTTGATGGTCCATGGTAGCGATCCTTTTTCCTGTTTTGTATTGTATGCATGCCATGTCGTTGTCCTAGAAAACTAGTTTCTGGGTTGTTATTTAGTTGTGATATTATGATTATGCCTATTGATGGTGGATAGTTGCTGGAGGTTGGCTGTCATAGTTGAGTTTTGGCTTAGTTAGCTTGCTTGGTGTGTTGTGGGATGAGACCCTAATTTTATTGTTGTCCTAGCATGAGGTGCTAGCTGATGGTCTGTGTTGTATGATGGGTGGTTTTCCTATTGCTACCTTGTTTCATGCTTCTGCCTGGACTCCTTTTCATGCCTCTTCCATTGTGGTAGTTGTTGCTCTATTTTCTGTCTCGACATCCTATGCTTCATGCTTTGCTTGAGCCTCCTTGTGATTGTATTGCTGGTTGATGGTTCATGGTTGCGATCCTTTGTCCTGGTCTATACTGCATGTATGCTATTGTTCTGTCCTGGCAGGCTGTTTACGGGGTTGTTATCAAGCGGATTTTATGGTGATGCAGGTGGAAGATGTTCCTTTGTTTTATTTGGTGGAGGTTGGTTGTCATGGTTGAGTCTTGGTCATTTTAGCTTGCCTGGTGTTTGGTGGGTGAGGCCCCATTTTTAGTGTTATCTCCTAGCATGAGGTGCTAGTTGATGGCTTGGATTGTATGGTGGGTAGTATCCCTCTCTCTACCTTGTGTCTTGCTTTGTCCGGGCTCCTTCTCATGCCTCTCCTGTTGTGGTGGTTGTTGTTCTATCTCTATCTACGCATCTTTTGCTATTCTATTGTACTTGAGCCTCCTTGTGTTTGTGTTGCTGGCTGATAGTTCATGGCTACGATCCTTTGTTCTGGTTTGTACTGCATGTATGTTATAGTTCTGTCCTGGCAGGGTGCCTACAGGGTTGGTATCAAGTTGTTTTTTATGTTGATGCTGGTGGATGGTGTTTGCTTTGTTATTGCTTTGGTGTGGTGGAGGTTGGTTGTCATGGGTGAATCTTGGTTATTCTAGCTTGCTTGGTGTGTAGTGGGTTGAGGCCCTATTTTTAGTGTTGTTCCCTAGCATGAGGTGCTAGTTGATAACTTGGATTGTATGGTGGGTGGTGTTCCTATTACTTCCTTGCTTGCTGCTTCTACCAGGTCTTTTTCTTATGCCTCCTCTGTTATGGTAATGTTGCTTTACCTTTGTCGTTGCATCTTATGCTTCTCTGTACTGCTTGAGCCTCCTTATGTTTGTGCTGCTGGATGATGGTTCATGGCTGCGATCTTTTGTTTTGGTTTGTACTGCATGCATGCTGTTAATCTGTCCTGGCGGGCTGGCTGTGGGGTTGTTATCAAGCTGCTTTTTATGAAGATGCTAGTTGATGGTGTATGCTTTCAAGTTAAGTTGATGCTTTATTACTCACACCTTTTTGTTATCCTTGGATGTATGGGTTTCTACCCACTTTTGGTTGTAGTTTCGGTTTCCTCTCCTTTGGTAGTTAGAGGTTCCGTAGTTGTTGTTTTTGTTTTGCCTTCGGGCTTTGGTTTTGTTGCGTATTTGGCCCAAAGGGCATGTACCGAACTTTGATTTCTTGTAGTTCCTACTCATATGGGTAGTAACACTTTACTTTTGGTAATAAAATTCTTTATTTACCAAAAAAAAATTTGATCAAACTTAATTATAAAATACGATGTACCGGGGCATCGCCCAGGGCAATAACTAGTTACTTTTTATTTAACTAGTTTTGTGCCCCGTTCGATGTCCAGGTTATTTATTGAGTTTTAAGATAAATTTTCAATCTAAATGTCATCTTTTAAAATGTATCGACAAAATTAGTAAAGAATTAATGTACATTTGTGATAATTTAAACTATCTAGTAAACATGTAATGTTTAATAATAATAATGGTTAAAATGTTGGATTGAATATATTTAAAAAAAATAGCTTATTAAACTTGAAATGTTAGAAATTTATAAAAATTAGCAAAAAATAAATTAAGTAAAAGAATAGTTCTAAGCCTGTTGGGTTGACTAGAACCTATAACCTTGGGCTAAAGTTGAACATTTCTTAACCTGTAACTTGAAAAGACTCTATCTGAAATTACTCATTTCTTGATTTGATTGACAGCTCTACACAAAGTATTAAAATTATATTAAATTGTGAAGTATACTATTTTAATCGATTAGAATATATTATAAATGGTTGTACATTTTTAACCACTTTCTTTGGTCCAAAAAATATTATGGCATAAAAAATTAATTTTGAATGATAATTATTAAGAGTTATAATCTAATATTTTTTTGAATGAAAATATAATTCAATTTGTATTTAAGAAATATTTGTATTTTATTGAAAATAAAACTCTAAACTAACAATATAATATATATATACATATATATATGTGTGTGTGTGTGTGTGTGTGTGTATGTGTGTGTGTGTGTGTGTGTAATATCGCCAAGTGTCGCAACATCGTGACCTGCTAAAAGTTTAGCTTTATATATTAGTTATATGATTTATAGATTGTATATATGGAATTGGATATTTTCCCAACATTATTTTAGGAAAGGGCTCTCCTTCTTTTTCCAAAAAAAAAAACAAATAATAATATGTTATAAAATAAAGACAACGAGAGAGAAATTGAGGAGAGAATCGATCGGTATATTTCCATTCCATATGATAGGGTATATATAAATACAATATAGATAGGGTCTGATTAGATAATAATATAAACCCTAGACCTATCTAGAATATTCTAGAATAATATAAGTAGTACAATAGGCATCCAAATTATATTTCATAACACTCCCCCTTGGATGTCCATTATCAAAGAATGTGCCTCATTAAAACCTTACTACGAAAAACCCTGTGGGATAAAACATAGTAAAGGAAAAAGAGTACATCATTCTTTATAATGCGCTTGCAATGCTGCCTTATTAAAAACCTTACCAAGAAAACTCAATGTGGCACAAAACCATGGTCAATGCAACGCGTATTTTCTCCCCCTGATGAATATATAATGTATTAATGTGAAATCTTCTGGTATGTGTAATAAATCTGACGCGATATGGTTTACCACTATTTCATTCGATAGTTTTGTTTCGAATTATCACAACAGTTAGATGTATGCCTTCTTCTGGAGGTCATATATACTACAAAATGATGATCAATAATTTATCACATTGTCTAAACATAATTTCTAGCAACACTTGATATCATCATATATATTTCATTTTCCAATATCAGATGAATTAAGAAATTAAACTAATTACATATTTTTCTCATGGTTCTTCTGGACCATAAGAATATTATTCTCACTCAATGAAACAACATTATTATTTAATTAGACATTTCAAGTTTTATATGAGAGTTCGTCAATGAATACAAAGACTTGTTGAATCTCACATACTCAAACTTCAAGTTGAGATATCGATGATGTAATCATATTGAATTTTCATGAGTTTGATAATAATTGCAATATTCAAGATATAAAATATGTAGGGCTAGGTATTTAAATTCGTCGGATATAGTTCTTCAGGAACTCTTCTTACATGAATCATAACAAACTATTATTAAAACGATGCCATCAATAATTTCATCACTACTGTAAGCCCATTAGAATATAAATATTTCTTTGTAAGTTTCCATCAATGTTGTATATACGCCTTACTATACATTGGACAAACATTCACACATACCACAATTATTATATAGAAATTAGTTAGTGCATGCAATATGAGATATAGGAATTATAATAAGATATTGAACAAAATATACATTGAGTAATTGTAGACACCCAATTGTGTCTCCCTAAAATCAAACCCGATGATGAATATCTTTCGCGTCGAATCATAATTGAATGAAGTGAAAGTGTGGAAAGTCTTATGTTGCAAATAGTTTTTTATAAAAATCCTTCTTTCTGTTTTCGAAAACCTACTCTATTTTATGAAAATAGCCAATTCAATTTGGTTTGGTCCATGAAAAGGGTCCAATAATTGTGTAGTTGTATGGGGCTCGAAAAGAGCTTTCCAACGACATATTATAAGCCCAATTCTGATGAATAATGAGGAAGTTATGGCCAAAATACTAAACTGGGCCCGGTTTGGCTCTTATATGCGGCCCAATGAACTAGAGGAGGGCCAATTATTAATTATCATTCCTAAACCTATTAGGATTGATTATAGTCTTCTAGAATCTTCTAGAAGGTTCTCTTAAATCCTAATAGGATTAAGATTTATAATTATGTTTTATGAGTTTTATTTGGAATAAAAGAAGTGTTTTATATGAAAATACGATTTCACCCCTAACACAAATTTTACGACTTGATTTTATCAAGAAGCGGATTCCGCGTTGAAAACCTTCTGCATCACCAAACGACAGGTTCGTCGCCTAGCGCTGCAGTGCAGCGCCTGGCGACAATTTCGTCGCTTGGCGACAAGCCCTGTCGCTGGCTACTGGGAGATGTTTTATTCCTTTTCAAACTCTGATTTGTTTCAATCGATTCCGGACTGTTTTCTTATAAATAAGGTCCCTGGACCTTCGTTTTTTGATAAGCAAAATTCTCTAATTCTTCTCTCTCTCTCTAAGCTAAAGCTTATTCTCTCTCTCCCTCTTTCTAGCCTAGCCTTTTACAAACACAATTCCTCATACATTAGCACTAGACACAACTAGCCAAGTTCGAAGTTGCCTTCTCCCTAGACGTGAAAGGTTTGATATTTCTGAGGGTTTGGTCCCAAATCTCTATTTCAATTATTTAATTTAATTGTTTTGATTTTATATTTTCCTTGAAGTTACTAACCCGTGTATTTTGTTATTATAAAGAGATACGAGCCATCGAAGTAAGTACTTTAATTGTTTAATTGATCTTTTGATATAAAAATCATGCTTTATTAGAAAGAGATACGAGGCATCAAAGTTTGGGGAAATGCTTGAAATATTCCCCACAGTTTTTGGCGACTCTGCTGGGGATATCGCACTCTCCAGCTTCTGGAGAATCGTAGAGGTATACTTTATCCCTTTTTAAAGTTAGCTCTAGATTCTTAGTATCATTCGTTGATCTTTTTGTGTCTTTGTAGATTTGGTTCTACGAGTATTTTTCGTCGCTGGTGTCGGCGAGACCATCTCCTCGCGAGCTCCCTATTGGCGGCTGTTGGGGAGGTCGCATCAGTATCCAGGCCACTACTGCCCGTGTTCGATATTTGATCCTCTCGTTATGTTCTTTTGAACACTTATCTTTTTTGTATTGCCTTTTAATAGAATTTTATCTCACATACATGTTTTGTAGGAGCCTGATGTAGTGTATCGGCCATGGGACAATCTGGCTGAACATGCGCTAGCTGCGCAAAACACTACCGAGCGTCGCTACTTTTAGGGGACCTACGCAGCTGTGGTGTGCCTCGGTGAGAGAGTGGTTGTCCAGCACTCTTTGGATATCTTTATCGTCCCTGCTCCTCCGGATCGACACATGTTCTATGAGGCGATGCTGATAAACTTGGCGGAGAGGTCGCCTGCTGGTACTCCTCGGCGATCTCATGCCCGTCCGGGGCAGTGTTACAAGGAGGATTTGCTGCCAGAGCTAGCTCCGGCCCCTGTTTTATCCGAGGAGGCGGCGGTATGCTTTTTATTTTTTTTGTTTCTTTTCTTTTGCTAGATAGCCCCCGAGTGGATTTTTAATCACTTAGATTTTGCTTTTTGCCAGGCTGCGCTTGCTGAGTTCGTTCCTCCTCGGATGTCTATCAGCTACTAGTGTTTTGGGTGTTTTTGTCCCTTGGGAGAGTTACAACACGAAGACTGATCCGGGGTGAGCTATACCTGCAAAACAAACGGAGACACCAGTTGGGTGGTGCTCCGCCTCCGACGCACAAGTTAGAAACTTGAAGGGAGAAAAAGGTGCGGAAATTTAGGTAGGGATCTGCTCGGATTCCAAGCTCAGGATGTCTCTATCAAAGAGTAAAAATGTAATAAATGGTAAAATGTGCCCTCAAAAGGAGGGACATCTCCCTATTTATAGGGTCTTTGGGATTTGTGCCCCTGATTAGGTCACTGTACCCTAATCATTGGTGGGCTGCGCCGCTTTGCAGCTTTCTCGGGATTTGGGCCTGAAGGCCACCTTTTTTTCCTTTAATTTCTGGAGTGACACGTGTCAAGCAGGGATTGGTCCATTTTGGGCCATCCTGAGGCTGACACGTGTCATCCTCTAATTGGACCACGTGGCGGGGTAAAATTACCCTAAACATTTGCCCCTCACAGATGTGACGTGGCACGCCATGTGGCATCTGTGACACATGTCATGCTCCGGTTGGCGGTATTTTACCATTAAAGAGTAACCGTTCACCTTCCGGGTAAATTACGGAAATGCCCCCATATTTACCCTCTATATACAGCCGTTTACCCTCATAATTTTGGTACGTTTACAAAAAAAATTCTAGAGAGAACTTTGAGAGAGCAGAAGTCATCCGTTTGAGTTAGGCGCAAGCAAGAAAGCTCGTCCTCCAGAGACCCAGCCAGACCCGCCTAGTTTCAGATATCTCTTCAAAAGGTATCGTCTCTGCCTCTCTCAGCTCTTTTTCTTTTTTCAACGCTTGTACATATTTCTTGCAATAAATAGATGCATCACCAACACACACGGCACAACCTAGGTTAGAGTCCAGCCGGTCACCAAGGACGGCTGAGTCTGCGACTGGGAGTGCCGTCTCGGGGTGTTGGGACCACCCTTTGCCTCGGATTCCGACCAGTTACGTGGTGCAGGACACAATGGATCGGATAATGCAGACGACGACTGATCCAAATTACAAGAGCGAAGGCTCAGGCGGCCAAACGCTTGAGGGAGAAACGTTAGGTCAAGGTGACCAGACGGCTCTGGAGAGATCCCCTCTGCGCGCCCCTTCAACCCCTGCTGATTCCTTTTTGGATGAATGCGACCAAGGCGGCGACGAGGCCGTCTCTGCCCCTTGAGTCAAAGTGAGGAAGAGACGGAGAGCGACAGCTCCACCTCTACCTCTGAGAGTAGTGACGATTTACCCCCGCTTCCGGATAGCGAGAAGGAAGAAAGGAAAAAGTGGAACAAGAAGGATGATCCCTTCAACATCCACGTCTCCTCCAAGGACCGGATCCAAATGGAGGAAAACTTCATGAATTTTACGAAAATGCACCCGCTTGGAGACGGGTATAGGATCTGGGTGCCGCCTGAGAATGGCACCGTCGTCTAGGAGGACGATCAGGAGAACGCCAATAGCTATTTCGGCTGTTATGAGGCGGTGTTCAAGGCCGGTCTCCGCTTTCCCCTTCACCAGGCGGTGAAGGCAATTTTGAGAGGCTACTGCCTCGGAGTTTGGCAACTTACCCCCAACTCTTGGACAAACATTCTGGGGTATGTTGTCGCTTGCGAGTTCCAGGGGCTTAACCCCGGATGGGAGGCTTTTGCTAGTATGCATTATCTTAGCAGAAGCCCATGCGGTTGGAGGGCGTGGTACACTCTAACCACGCAGCCCCAATATATGATGACCTTGGACAAGGTCTCAAAATTCGACGGCTGGAAGCACGGGTTCAACCTGATGTCAGCTCCAACCAGACGAGAGAATTATGAATTTCGTCTGTACAATAAGAAGCCCGACTTGTTGGGCCGGAAGTGCTCTCTTCCCCGAATCCTAGAGGAAGATTTTGACAAGATCATTGAGGCCGACTTTTTTGGCCTCACAAACGCGACCTTGTCAACCGGGGAAACAATAAAAGTTCCCAAGAACTGGATCCCAAAGAGCGCATGCTTCAGGGACGAGTGCTTCCTAGCCGCCTGCGGGCTAGGGCACATGTTTACCAAACGTATGCGCCTGAGTTTATATCCGTCTGTAGTATTTTTCTATCGAAATTGTTTTATGATATTGACCAATTTCCTTCTTTTTGCAGAAGAAGCATTAAACATGTTGCAGACGGAGAAAACCCCAAAGCGATCCTCTAGAGTCATCCGCAAGGCGCTTTCGGAAAAGGCTGCGGCTGAGGTCAAAGCCAAGGTAACAAACGCCTGACCCTTTCATAAGTTGATCTTTTAATATTGTTTTTCCCGGATGCTAACCTTAACTTTGGTTATCTTTGCAAGGAGGAGAGGTTGGAAAGTCGTTTGAGAAACAACTCAAACGGGCAAGGGAGGAGACCTCTGCGTCAACTCCTGGCACTTCAGCCGGGCATCACCAGATGCGGATAACGGGGCGACTCGAGAAGATAGGCAGCAGCGTGTGCCTTGATCTCGTCGACCCCTTATTAGCAGCCGCGAGATTCACCACGCCTGCAAGTGGTTCCCGCTTGGCCGGCTCTGAAGGTAAGAACCCTTTTGAATCCCCGCTTGAGTTGGGGTGGCCTTTGCGGGTGAAATCCCACACTCAATAGATAGGTGCTGCCTTAGTTTCACACTCATCACGTATTGATTGTGGTGCAGATCAATCTCCCCGCTGGCGAGACGTTCAGAAGCATGCCAAGGCCATGCTGGAAGCCGTCCGGAAGAGGGATAAAGACAGTATCCCTAGGATAGAGACGTTTAATCTTGAACGCATTCTATCCCTATTGGCTGAGGTAAGAAACTTTTCAATTCAATTTCCAAGTGTTTTATCCCGCATGCAATACTTACACCGCCGTCTTTTTTGCAGGCCATGTTGCGGGTGGATGGGCTCAAACGTCCTTATTCCCGCAAACGGGAAGAAGTAAAAAGGGCCAAGAAATCCTCCCTAGACGCTGACAATATTGTTTTACACTCCACTATCGTAAATGAACTTGAAACTAAAGCAATCATAATGACACAGGCGTCTAGAATCCATCAGCTGGAGGCGGATCTGGAGGCGGCCAAGCAGCGGGCGACTGATGTTGAGACAGCCCGGAAGGAGGCGGAAGAGGCCTAGAAGAAGGCTGCTGAGAGTGCCAAAAAGGCTGATGAGGCGCTCAAGAAGGCCCAGACGGACCTTGGCAATCTT
This sequence comes from Chenopodium quinoa, assembly GCF_001683475.1. Classification (NCBI taxonomy): domain Eukaryota; kingdom Viridiplantae; phylum Streptophyta; class Magnoliopsida; order Caryophyllales; family Amaranthaceae; genus Chenopodium; species Chenopodium quinoa. The sequence goes on along the minus strand of NW_018743197.1, from coordinate 2,949,969 downwards.
CAGGGTGTTTCTGAAGAAAACACCAACTTGAAGACCAAGGTTAAAAAACTGGAGAAGGAGGCTACTCAGGCTCAGAAGAACTTTGCCGCAACCCTGGAGGCGGAGCAAAACCGTCTTGTTGCTGAGAGTGACGCTGATAATGACGCCCGAATGAAGATTGTCTGGGCTGCCCTGTACCCGGACGCGGATTATGGCGTCTGGGCACTGGCTCATAGGTAAGCCGAAGACGTGGTGTACCTGAGAGAGAAGGGTTGATCCAGAGCCTGAGTCCTTCGACGCCTGGGTTAATGCCAACAATGAGCCCCTTATACCTCAGCTACCTAGTCCAGGTGAAGCGCAGGAGATACCCTCAGATGATGAGGAGGAGGACCAGGAGGAGCCGCCTGCAGGCCAGAAGTGACTTTTCAGCGGTAGTATGCCAATCTCTGTTTTTTGTCTTTCTTTTATTCAGCGGCAGTATGCCAAAACTTGTTTTCCGGCCTGCGTGCCGAGTATATTTGTATTTATCGGCTGAGGAGTCGGGTTAATTAACAATTTCTCTTTCTCCCGGATGGGGTCCGGTTAACATTTTAAACCACTACAACCGTTTGGTTGGGTGGTCTTTATGAAATGCACCGACTGAGTCGGTTTTGATCATTTTGCATCTGAATTTTTAACTTTTCATTTTTGCCTAACTTATCAAAAGTCCGGCTGTTCTTGCCCCTGGACGGCCGTGTGATTGGTTTCAAGTGGAGTTGGTTGATTGACTTGAAAACGTCCGATGCTGTAAAGATCATGATATGTTTGCAAGTCAATCAATCACAATAGTGATTGCCCCAAACCAAGTGCTCAGCCGTACACCAACAGGCGTTCCAGTCACTACCCAGACAGTTTTTATCCGTCTTGGTATAGATTTCGTAGCCATTGAGCGACTCCTTTTGCCCCAATTGAGGTAGGAATTGTAATTTTGGAATAAATAACCTAAGTGATATCTTCAGTCGGTGACGGACTGATGCCCCAGGGCATCCGGTATTCAGCAACTTGATCATTCTTCACAGGTCATTTTGGTCAGACGGCTATGAGTTGACCAATTTGGTCGTTCAATTTTTTTTCGTCTGCATAGGTACGTAGACCCGACAAATAGTCTGTTCTCTGCGACGATTGCACCCAAAGGGGTGTCGCCGGACGCCTTTGTCCATGTTGGGACAGGCGATTTTATAAAATGAGCAACCATCCGGCCATTTTAGCCTCTGGTCTTGTTTGAGACCGGTTGTATAGCCACTAAATGTTTTTGTGCTTAGTTTTTAGTCAGAGTATTGAATTTATACTAAGTATCGAACTTAGTTTTTTAAACAAACGAGTCTGTCTGGGTATTACCCAGACGGACAGGCAAATATTTGATCATACTAAGTATCAAAAACTTAGATAAATGAAAAATCCGTCTGAGTATTACCCAGGCGGATAATCAGGAAGTTAAATAAACAAAGTATCAAACTTAAATAAACAAGGGATCCGAGTATTACCCAGGCGGTCCAACAAATGTAACCTTTACTAAGTATCAAACTTAGTTAGGTAAATGAAGAATTCGTCTGGGTATTACCCGGATGGAGAATCAAACAAAATTTTGCAAACAAAGTCTGAATCTTCATTAATTGACTCACTGTTTACAAAAAGTTTACATTCTCAGTAGTAGTACTTTTTTAGATTGTCTACATTCCAGAATCTGGGCAGACGCCTGCCGTCTGGAGTTTCTAGGCGGTAGGTGCCATCCCTTACTTCTTCATAGATCCGGTAGGGGCCTTCCCAATTTGGGGTTAGCTTCCCCAGCTCATTGGCCCTACCGGTTGCCTCCATTTTTCGTAACACTAAGTCGTCAACTTTCAAAGGACGCTTGTGTAATTTTTTGTTGTAGGCTCTCGCCATTCTCAGTCGGTAAATCTCATGACACAAGGCGGCATTGCCCCTGCGTTCTGGGAGTGAATCCAATGCCAGGCGCATTGCTTCCCAATTTGCCTCTTCATCATATAGCATGACTCTGAGGGTCGGCTCGTAATGTTCGATGGGCAAGACGGCTTCAGCACCGTAAACCATGAGAAATGGGGTTTCACCGGTTGCCCCTTTTGTTGTTGTCCGGATGACCCATAGGACATGGATTAATTCTTCTTCCCATAAGCCACCGGCTCTTTCTATTTTCTTCTTAATGCCGTCTAAGATGAGTTTATTGAAGGCTTCAACTTGGTCGTTTGCTTGGGGCCGGCCAACAGATGCAAAATAGCTTGAGATCCCCTGATCTCCCAACCAAGTTTTTAGCTGAGGCGTCTCAAACTGAGGACCATTATCAAACACCATAGACATAAGTACCCCATACCGGGTGATAATGTTTTTCCACATGAAGGAAATCACGTCTGAGGTTTTGATGTTTTTAACCGTCTCAGCTTCTACCCACTTGGTGAAATAATCCACAGCCACCAAGATGTAGCTCTTTCCGGTTGGAGCAGGCGTGTAAGGACCTAGAATGTCCATGCCCCATTTTGCAAACGGGATTGGGCTGTGGATGGCCGTTAGATCAGTAGCCGGACGGTGAATGAGTTTGCCAAATTTTTGGCACTTGTCACATTTCTTTACCAACTCCTTGGCATATGCTTCAAGAGTGGGCCAAAAATAATGCCGTCTGGCTCTGACGGCTAGGGACCTGCCGCCTATGTGAGAGGCGCAGAATCCCGAGTGCAAGTCTTCGAGAACTTCTTTCCCCTTTTCTGGGGTGACACACTTCAACAAAGGCTTCAGAAACCCCGCCTTGAAGAGTTCTCCGTTTTTCAACTCGAATCTTGCAGCTCGCTTTTTCAGGACGGCTGCTTCCTGTGGCGAATCAGGAAGTGTACCGTCTGAGAGGTAGGCCCGGATGCCATCCATCCAGGTAGAGCTTTGGTCTAGAATTCCAACGGGATCCTCATAGATGCTTCTCTTTTCAAGAACTTCCCAGAAGACTGACCGAGGCGTATCATGGCAGGCGAAAGACGCCAGTTTTGACAATGCATCCGCCTGATTGTTTTCTGACCTAGGCACTTGGCTCAGCCGGAATTCCTCAAGTGTCTTGGTCTCCTCTTTGACTGCCTGAAGATATTTAATCATAGCCGGATGAGTAGCCTCGTAGCTTCCCTCATACTGGCTAACAACCAATTGAGAATCAGAGTAGGCGTCAATTTTCATGGCCCCTGCCGCCTTACACATGCGAATGCCGACTAGCAGGGCTTCATATTCCGCCTCATTGTTAGAGGCCTGAAATTTGAAGCGTAGTGCATACTCAAATCTGTCCCCTTCAGGAGACTCGTAAATTACGCCTGCACCACAGCCGTTCTTTGTAGAGCTCCCGTCTACATACACTTTCCAAACCTGATCAAGATTATCCGGAGCCACCGGACAGGTCATTTCAACAATGAAGTCGGCAAACGCCTGACCTTTCACTGCCTTTCTTGGTTCGTAAGTGATTTCAAGACTTTGCATTTCAATAGCCCATTTCAACATTCTCCCAGATGAGTCCAAGGTAGACATTGGCCGCTTGAGTGGCTGGTCGGTGTAAATAACCACCGGATGTGCCAAAAAGTAAATTTTTTTAAAACCATATACAAAGATGTAGACACCCATTTGTGACTCCCCAAAACCAAACCCAGTGATGAGTATTTTTCACGTCGAATCATAATCGAATGAAACGAAAGTGTGGAAAGGTCTAGTGTTGCGGAAAGTTTTAATTCTTTTCTCTTCTCCCTAATTTTGAAAACTTTATTTTAAGAAAACAGCCAATCCAGTTTGGTTGGTCCATGATATGGGTCCAATAGTGGTGTAGTTGGATGGGGCTTGCAAAGACCTTTCCAACGATATATTATAAGCCCAATTCCGATGAATATTGAGGAATTTATGGCCAATTTACTAAACTGGGCTCGGTTTGAGTTTTAAGTACGGCCCAATGATCTAGGGGAGGGCCTAATATGATTTATCATTCCTAATGTAATTAGGAATGGTTTTAGTCTTCTAGAAAATTCTAGAAGGTTCTTATCATTCTTAATTCAATTAGGATTCTTTAGAGTTTTAATTATATCAAATAGCATTTTCGATTGAAATTATATTATTTTATCTTCCAGTACGGGAATTTTATCAGAATTTCGAAAACGCGTTAAAAGCCGATTTGGCGTCCAACCCCAAGCCTTGGCGCCTGGAATCAGGATTGGCGCCAGATGCCAGCCATTGGCGCCTGGCGCTAGCCACTGGTCCTGGCGCCAATGAGCCAGGGCTGGCGCCAATGTGTTTTTGCGATGTTCAGACTCTGTTTTGATAAATTATCTTTTTTGGATGATTTTCTCTATAAATATCGTATCAAAAACTCCGTTTTCAATCATCATCTACATCTATCATTCACCAATTATCAATATTCATTCACTAAGAATCATCAATTCTCTTCTTCATTCATCAACTCTTTTCACTCACAAATCATTCATCAATTCAATTCATTCATCTCTTTCATCAATAATTCTTAACATTCATTCATTCTTCCTTTAATACTTTGCTTTTTAATACAAAATTCCGCATTCACAAGATCTAGAAATACCAGCCATATTCGAAGTTGCCTTCGCCCTAGACGTGAAAGGTTTTAATTTCTGAGGGTTTGGTCCCAAATCTCTCTTTCAATTATTTAATTTAATTGTTTTAATTATTATTTTCCTTGAAGTTACTAACGTGTGTATTTTGTTATTAGAAAGAGGTACGAGGCATCAAAGTAAGTACTTTAATTGATTAATTGATATTATGATGTAGAAATCATGCTTAGATTGTTATTTTGATTCCTAGTATCATGTCTAGGGTAACTTTAATATTAAATATGATTGTTGTGATGCTTCCTATATTCTTCCTAATATTTATTCATGTCAGTATCATGTTAGGGCTTAAGATTTGATTTTTATTGTTTAGTGACATGCTAGGATTTGTTATTAATCTTGTTAGTATCATGCCTAGGATCTTGCTGTGCTTTAACATGATTATGATGATTATGATTATGATTAGTAATATTATTATTAATGATGTTGATTATTTATTATGTTGCTTGATATATATTATATATTGTTATTGCTTGATCACCTTTTTATGCATGTTTAAAGGGAATTGGTACTTGTAATCACGTTTGATAAGATAATTAACAATCTTGTTAGGTTAATTTTGATTATAATTCAAGTGATCGCCAATAATAGTTTATTTGTGCATTAAATTCAACCAACATAGATTAAACAGGTTTAGGGTTAAACCTATTGATTGCATGTTAGTCAGAAAGCGCACATGAATACGAGCAGAATAAAGTAGAGGCCTATTATTAGGGCAGGTTCAATCTCTTTTAGGTTGGATTTGTACCATCATCCCCGAACCCTTATTTGGTTCATGACCTTATGGAGTTGGCAATCTCTTGGATCGTTAAGGGGTGTAACCTTCACCTCATGAACGGTTTACAAGTTCCTTATAAACTTGTTGGCGACTCTTTTGCTCTATCTTCTTCCCTTTTGGACGCCACCGTACTTTAGTGTATGATCACAGTGAGGTTCAAGCTAGTGGGATTTTAAAGGCTTGAAATTATTCCGTACAGTTTTTGGCGACTCCACTGGGGAGGATTTCTATTTTAATTCCTGAATTTGTTTCGGCAATGATTTAGAATGAGTGGATGAGACTCGAAAAGTTCTAAGTATTTCATGTGCGTAATTTTGATTAACATTATTGTCATATGCATAAAAAGGTTTCATTGGAAAGACCATCCGTAATGAGTCAAAAACATAGGATTTTACACGTAGGAAATTTGAGAAATGTCTTTCACAACTAGGACTGAAATAACACCACGCAAAACTGGATGATTTTATTGAGCACAGAAAGCTGTTGAGGCATGTGGGAAGTAGCGTCAGGGGCCAGAGCTTGGCGCCAAACATTTAGCCGTAGCGCCAGACGCCAATATTGGCGCCATGCGCTACAGTTAAAAGTTGGCGCCAGTCTCTGTTTGTTGGCGCCAATTTCCCCCAATACCGAGCCAGAAATATGCGTTCTAATTTCGACCAGTTTTTTGTATTGTTTGCTCGATCCTGTTTCCTGATTGAATTTTTTCTTACTTTTTTGAAACCCATATGTGTTCTACATATGGACATAACCCTCTGGGAATTCATGCTCTATTTACCCGATTGAACGCTCTAGGCAACAAAGGGTACATCTGAGAGGTTGAATTCACCAAACCATGGAAGCGAGTTTTTTTCTAAAAAACTCGCGGTGTTCTATCCACACGCGTTAACCCTTCACGATTAGGCTTCTACGCGGTGCATCTGGACAATTAACCATGGACCCTATTAGACTAAACCATATCCCATCTTTAGAGAACTAGAGCCATGGTTAGGTTGCGAACTCATTGCATCATATTGTGCCTACTTGACTAATTGTGCATTATTTGTTGTGCATATATATCCTATGCTCCTCTTAACCGTTTGTTGATTTGTTTTGAGATTATAATTAATGACTTAAAGAACTTTGCCTAATTAATTAATTAATTAATTTGAGTCAATAAATTTTTTTCTTCTTTTAATCGGAATTGACCTAGTACGACTTTAGGCATACCCCAGTTGACTAATAATACCGAAAACAGTGCCAGATCGAGGCTCCAATATTGGTGCCAAAGTCTGAGCTGTAGCGCCACTGTATGGTGTGTAGCGCCAGACAATTACTAAAAAGTCTGGCGCCAATCACCATATTGTGACGCCAGTCCTATCGCTTGGCCGACAGTTCGGATTATTTGTCGAGTCATCACCTAGGGTCTAATTAACCAGTTTGCTAATTAATTCGGTTAATTCTTGCTGTCAATAACACCTTGTCGAGTCATTAATCGAGTCTTGGTCACATAGTCTAGCCACATGGCTATGACACGAGTCTTAACGCACCATCTACACTCACTAGTCTTAGCACATACTTTGAGTACATATCACCATGGCCATGTCTTAGGTTCATGCATGAGTCGGTCTTTTCCGTCATTTAAGTTGGGGGGTACATTCTATTCCTAATTCTTCATATCCCTCCATCTTTTTTCACTTCTTCCATCCATTGCATGTTGAATAAAGTTTCAGTCAAATAGTTAACAATAAATATCCCCAAATTCCTTTCCCACAGTACTTGGTCAAGGAGAGAAGGGCGATTAATCAAGGACAACACCTTTGTTCAAGTCTTACTTTTTTGATAAACCGATTCGTCAAAAGAGAAAGGCTAAGAAGATAATGGCAACTCAAGAAGAAGTCAATGAGCTTAGGAACCAATTGGTTGCCATGACTGAAACACTGAAGCTACTCACCCTCAAGGTTGATGATCCCGTGAAGCAACAACAGATGGACCTCATGCATGAGAGCCTAAGCAAGTTGTCTAGCGATTACAAGTTTCAAGAGCTTACATCACAAGGGGTCTCGGTGGACAAAGATCTTCTTCTGCAGAAGTTCAATGCCAACGACATCCCAAAATTCAAGGCAACAGATAACCCTTACTTCCATCTAAGAGCTTTTGAAACTATAATGACCATTAAGGGTATCGATAAGAAGGTTTTCCCCTCTCTGTTCCCACTATCTCTTGAAACCGTTTGCCAACAATGGTTCTTCTCCCTTGACAAGGAGAAAACCTCTACCTGGGAATCGATAGTAAACGCTTTCGTTGATAGGTACAAGTGCAATATCCAAGATGAAACCGACCATAGACAACTTGAGATGCTAGGACAAAAAGGAAATGAAGGCTTTACTTCTTTCTTTAATAAGTGGTGGGAAACTTCTGCTAAGATGATTGAGGTCCCCACTGAAAAAGAATCTGTGAGGATGTTTATCAAGAATCTCCAAGAAAAGTATTCAAAGCACTTAAAATATCAACACAACTTGAATACTTTCAAGGTCGCCTATGACGTAGTTATCGAGATCGAAGATGACCTCGCAAAGCAAAAAGCTACTAACAATAGTAACCACGGTGGCTGGAAAGGAAAGAAGAACGACAATCCTTCTTCTTCCGAAAACGCCCACTCTAGTAACAATGTTAGTACCTTTGATCTCAGTGAAGTTTTAGCCATAGATAACCAAGGATCTAAGAAGCAAATAAGGAAAGACTTCACCCCCATTGGGATGAGCTACGATATTGCCTGCGATCGACTCCATGCCAAAGGACTCATTACTCCCATTGGACCTATTCAAGATCCCGCACCTGAAAAGAGATTGCCTAGTTGGAATCCAGACGAACACTGCAAGTACCATCAAGGTAGGGGTCATACTACTGAGAGCTGTTGGAAGCTAAAGGAGGCTATCCAACATTTGATTGATAATAACAAGCTTCCTATGCCTCCAGTTAACAAGAAAAGCAAGTAATGATAAGGGAAGAAACACAAGACAAGAGGCGAGCTTTAACGACAAGATTTTATGACCTTTTTTTCTATTTCTTTTTCATTTTACCCCTTCCCCAATAAGTCTAGCATAGGCACCTTTTCCTTTCCTCGGATTATTTTTGTAGTATTTTTTCCTTTCCTTTTAATAAAAATGAGCATTTAATTCCTTGCATATGATCATTGCACAAAAAAAAAAAAAAAAAAAAAAAAAAAAAAAAAAAAACCATGTCGAATTAAGCACAAGGTATACTAAGGATTTGAGGCACCCCTTGTAGCCACATCATATCTCCTTTCGCCCTTCAATTATACAATCCTTTCTTCATAAACCACTTTGAGTCTCGTCTAACGATAGACCCTTCTTTTTTCAACCTACATTTACCTAACCTTGGGATGGGAAGGTGTGCAACTTATGCAATTCTAAAGAAAGATTGAGCAAATTCAAAGAAAGTAATAGCAAAAAAATAAGCAATAATAAAAAAAACAAAAACAAGTGTACAAAAGGGTAAGTGTTCCAATGTCTTTGATATGAAAGTATCTTCGATAAGAACATGTCTCAGATTGCGTCTCTTATCGAGTGCTCGGTACCGTGCCTGAGAAACATGAATGCCAAGTGAGTGATAGACCGCATGATCGAGATTGCCCACACTTATTAAAATAAAATAAATGCTAAAGCAAAAGAAAGAGCTAAAAAACAAAGAAGAGTAGAAAACCTCAAGCATGAAAATACAAATATTCAAAAGCAAGGTTGCACACCTTTGGGGCTTATCTAGGGTCTTGAGCCTTTATCCCCTTCTTCTTTAAACCTTTAGCCTAACCACATTACAACCCTTAAAAAGACCTTTTTGAGGTATACACACTTGTGCGAGGTTCGGCTAGAGCTACGTTCGGCCTGATTCCTAACGGATACGTAGGCAACCTCACATCGAGGTGCGGCCGTAATAAACATGCATTCATATTCACATTCACACACGTACACCATGATCATATCAAGGGATCTTCAATGCTCATCCCTTTTCACTTAGAGCTAGACTTGGGGGCTTGATCCCTACATCATTAGATTACCTAGCCTAAGAGTCACCACCATTTGAATCTTTTAATAAATAATATCTTTCCACACACTTAGCTCTTGCGGCCTAGCTTTAGTATCACTTTCACACACCGCACAGATACATGACCAAATAGTCTTTCCCTTAGGAACCCTTTGTCATGAAATCTTAACACAACATTGAAGCATGCCTTATCGCTCATCACTCATAATGGTCATTACATAGAAGTATGAAGTGCTTAGCCTCCGTGCCTAAGTTACCCAAATACTTTCATCATGGAGTCAATAGTTGAGATAGCCTAGGATGAATTAATCCTTGAACCTTGAGAGATAGTATCAAAAAACATTTGACTAAGCTCATTCAACATGCATCTTCAAACTTTTGATTTTCTTTTTCACGTCTTTCTTTTTCGGGAGAAAGTCGGTACCCTCCACAAAATGACGGAAAATTTTTTATTTGATTTGAGTCTAACACATGTGTCATTACACTTCGAGTCGAGTCAACCTCGAGTCAGTCAAACATATCGAGTCCAGTTTATGCCTTGAGTCATGTTAAGTCAATGAGTCAAGCAATGTTAAGCCTTAGGTCAACCCTAAGATAGTAAAAGAGATTGGCAAAGTTCTATAGTCAAAATAAATACAAGTGCAGCAGAACAGGGAAGACCCTATCGCAGCGTTCGCGATGAACAGAGCAAGAAATAAAACAGAAAATTGAATTTAAAGAAGAATCCGTGCTGGCGCCAGTCCCTAGGCATTGGCGTCACTTTCTGTGCTTGGCGCCATACGCCAATTCCAGCGCCTGGTGCTAATGCCATATGTTTGGCGTTGATTGATTTTCAGCGACGCCAAAGCAGCCAGCCACCTGTTGGGGTTGTGCTAGCCTTCTGCAATATATATTGGGTTCCTTGGTGCGCCAGTTAGCCCCTCTAAGCAATTTGACATGATTAAGTAATCGGCTTGATTAAGTAAAGTGATCGACCTGATGAAAGATCGTCTCACTTAGCTTAAAGCGCCTAGGAATTGGCTCAAAAGCAGAAAAGGCACTGACGTATAGGTTCAAAGCAACGAAAATGCCGACGTACAGGCATAGCGGAAGCAAAGTTCGAGCGAGCTTTAAAGATCGACAAGTGTTGGTCTTCGGTAATTTTCTTTGGAATATTATCGCAACAACTGAGGATGACTTCAAGTGAAGTTATTTTCGACAGCGTTCGCTAAGATTGTGGAGGTTGTCACCAAAGATTTGAGAAGATAGCACGAGATGGGCGGTCTTCGACGCCATTCGCTAAGATTGTGGAAGTTGTCACCCAAGATTTGAGAAGATAGCACGAGATGTGCGGTCTTCGACGGCATTCGCTAAGATTGTGGAGGTTGTCACCCAAGATTTGAGAAGATAGCACGAGATGGGCAGTCTTCGACGACTTTTGCTATGATTGGAAAGGTTGTCACTATGATTCAAGAAAAGGCTCAAGATGTAGCAACATTGATCGACGGCGATCCCTAGATTGCGGAAGATCGTCAAAACAAACAGCAAGATGGCGTTCCCTAGATTGTGGAGGGTTGTCACAAAAAACTAAGGATTGTTTCAAGAGAAATAATCTTTGATGGTATTCCCTTGGACGTGGAATATTATCAATACGGAGGAGGATAGTTTCCAGTGAAGAAATCTTCTAATTTGGAAGCAGTTACGAGGCGTAGCGGTTTTCAAGCGGGATGGCATTCTCTAGCTTGTAGAAGGTCATCAAAACAACAGCAACAACAGCAATCGGTTACTTTCAGAGACGTGTGCTCGACGGTGCAAGATATGCGTTTCTTAACTCTTTTATCTGTTTAACTAACATTATTTTGCAGGTATTGGCGTTACAAGATTGATTTAGGATCGCAGAACGTTCTGAATCATTCTCCGTCCCTATCGATACTTTGACTTTCGTTTTCGAAACTTGCGTTTCTCCAAACTCAGTCAAAGTGGGGGCTTCTGTAGACACCCATTTGTGTCTCCCCAAAACCAAACCCATTGATGAGTACCTTTCGCGTCGAATCATAATCGAATGAAACGAAAGTGTGGAAAGGTCTAGTGTTGCGGAAAGTTTTAATTCTTTTCTCTTCTCCCTGATTTTGAAAACTTTATTTTAAGAAAACAGCCAATCCAATTTGGTTGGTCCATGATATGGGTCCAATAGTGGTTTAGTTGGATGGGGCTTGCAAAGACCTTTCCAACGATATATTATAAGCCCAATTCCGATGAATATTGAGGAATTTATGGCCAATTTACTAAACTGGGCTCGGTTTGAGTTTTAAGTACGGCCCAATGATCTAGGGGAGGGCCTAATATGATTTATCATTCCTAATGTAATTAGAAATGGTTTTAGTCTTCTAGAACATTCTAGAAGGTTCTTATCATTCTTAATTCAATTAGGATTCTTCAGAGTTTTAATTAGATCAAATAGCATTTTCGATTGAAATTATATTATTTCATCTTCCAGTACGGGAATTTTATCAGAATTTCGAAAACGCGTTATAAGCCGATTTGGCGTCCAACCCCAAGCCTTGGCGCCTGGAATCAGGATTGGCGCCAGATGCCAGCCATTGGTCCTAGCGCCAATGAGCCAGGGCTGGCGCCAATGTGTTTTTTGTGATCTTCAGACTTTGTTTTGATAAATTATCTTATTTTGATGATTTTCTCTATAAATATCTTATCAAAAACTCCGTTTTCAATCATCATCTACATCTATCATTCACCAATTATCAATATTCATTCACCAAGAATCATCAATTCTCTTCTTCATTCATCAACTCTTTTCATTCACAAATCATTCATGAATTCAATTCATTCATCTCTTTCATCAATAATTCTTAACATTCATTCATTCTTCCTTTAATACTTTGCTTTTTAATACAAAATTCCGCATTCACAAGATCTAGAAACACCTAGCCATATTTAAAGTTGCCTTCGCCCTAGACGTGAAAGGTTTTAATTTCTGAGGGTTTGGTCCCAAATCTCTCTTTCAATTATTTAATTTAATTTTTTTAATTATTATTTTCCTTGAAGTTACTAACGTGTGTATTTTGTTATTAGAAAGAGGTACGAGGCATCAAAGTAAGTACTTTAATTGATTAATTGATATTATGATGTAGAAATCATGCTTAGATTGTTATTTTGATTCCTAGTATCATGTCTAGGGTAACTTTAATATTAAATATGATTGTTGTGATGCTTCCTATATTCTTCCTAATATTTATTCATGTTAATATCATGTTAGGGCTAAAGATTTGATTTTTATTGTTTAGTGACATGCTAGGATTTGTTATTAATCTTGTTAGTATCAGGCCTAGGATCTTGTTGTGCTTTAACATGATTATGATGATTATGATTATGATTAGTAATATTATTATTAATTATGTTGCTTGATATATATTATATATTGTTATTGCTTGATAACCTTTTTATGCATGTTTAAAGGGAATTGGTACTTGTAATCACGCTTGATAAGATAATTAACAATCTTGTTAGGTTAATTTTGATTATAATTCAAGTGATCGCCAATAATAGTTTATTTGTGCAATAAATTCAACCAACATAGATTAAACAGGTTTAGGGTTAAACCTATTGATTGCATGTTAGTCAGAAAGCGCACATGAATACGAGAAGAATAAAGTAGAGGCCTATTATTAGGGCAGGTTCAATCTCTTTTAGGTTGGATTTTTACCATCATCCCCGAACCCTTATTTGGTTCATGACCTTATGGAGTTGGCGATCTCTTGGATCGTTAAGGGGTGTAACCTTCACCTCGTGAACGGTTTACAAGTTCCTTAAAAACTTGTTGGCGACTCTTTTGCTCTATCTTCTTCCCTTTTGGACGCCACCGTACTTTAGTGTATGATCATAGTGGGGTTCAAGCTAGTGGGATTTTAAAGGCTTGAAATTATTCCCTACAAAAGCAAGACCAAATTTTTCAACCATAGGGTACCGGAGTTCAGCATTTTTAAGAACATGGCTAATGAAGTAAACCGGGAGCTGCACGCCGTCTCGTTCAGCAAGGAGAACGGCATTGAGGGCATGATATGGGACGGCTAAGTACATGTACAAAGTCTCCCTGGGTAAAGGACTGACCAACCTAGGTAGAGAATGTAAATGCTCTTTCAACCTCTAGAATGCCGCCTCGGCATCATCCCCCCATTCAAATCTGGTCTTCTTCCTGATTGCTTGGAAAAAGTAGAGGCACTTGTCGCCTGACCGGCTGAGGAACCTCCCCAGGGCGGCCAGACAGCCGGTGAGTCTCTGCACTTCCTTGACAGAACGGGGTGTCTTCATGTCTATCACCACCTGTATCTTTTCAGGGTTAGCCTCTATCCCCCTTTGATCAATCAGGAATCCGAGAAACTTCCCAGACTCAATACCAAAGACGCATTTCTTAGGATTTAACATAACCTTATGCCGCCTGAGGATGGTGAATGTTTCTCGCAGATCAGCAAGGTGATCCGTCTGGAGCTTGGATCTGACTATCATATCAACAATGTACGCCTCCACATTCCTCCCAATCTGATTAATGAAGACCGTATTAATCATCTGTTGGAAAGTGGCAGGCGCATTTGTCAAGCCAAACGGCATCATAGTATAACAGAATAACCCCTGATCAGTGACGAAGGTCGTCTTCTCTTGATCTTTCTTCCACAGGGGTATCTGATGGAAGCCGGAGTAGGCATCCATGAAGCTCATCAAGGCGTGACCGGCTGTAGAATCGACCAGACTGTCGATCTTTGGAAGCGGGTAACTGTCCTTTGGACACGACTTGTTGAGGTCTGTGTAATCAACACACATGCGCCAGGTCCCATTCGGTTTCTTAACAAGGACCACATTGGCCACCCAGTCGGGAAAATTACAAGGTCGGATGAACCTGGCATCTAGCAGCTTTTTGACTTCAGCAGCTGCCGCCTTACTTCTTTCCTCACCGTGGTTTCTTTTCTTTTGCCGGATGGGCTTCTTTTTAGGATCCACGACAAGCTTGTGGACAGCAAGATCCGGGCTGACGCCTGGCATCTCTTCCACTTCAAAGGCAAAAATGTCTTTGAATTCTTATATCAGAAGGTGCAAGTCTGCACCCAAAGTAGCATGAGCAATCGTCCCAACCTTTACAGTACATTCCGGACGGCTGTCATCCAGAACGAGATCAATGCTTTCACCAGCCGGTTGGGGACGGAGCTCATCTGACCGTTCACCGGTCAGTGATTGCCATTTTTTCTCTTTCTTCACCTCCACCAGCAGAGGTGCCTTTCTTTTCTTTCCGGCTACTGGTGGGGCAGGTGCTGGATCGGCATCCTTGGCATTGTCAAGGTCAATTGGTTCCTGACCGCCTGGGGCCACAGTGTCCCTGACGGTTGAGAGATAGCACTCCCGGGCCGTCTTCTGATCCCCATTCAAGGAACCAACAGAGCCGTCATCCCTCTCATATTTGATGAGCATCAGAGACGGGATGATTACTGCCTTGGCTACGTTAAGGGTTGGCCGGCCTAGGATAATGTTGTAGGCGGTCAACTCCTCAACGACCAAAAAATTTCACGACAATATGTCGTCCCTGGCCTTTCTCTCCCAGCCGGATGGGCAAGTCAATTCTTCCGGCTGGGTAGACCATCCCACCCCCAAAACCAACCAAGGGGTGGGTGACCGGATGCATGCTGCTGACATTGTATTTTAGCTTTTGCAGGCACTGGAGGCTGATGATGTCTGATGAGCTGCCGGTGTCAATAAGGATTCTTCCAACTAGTTGGTTGGCAACCTTGCATTCAATGACAACCGGGTCATCATGCGGACGGTGGACGCTGCCCTTGTCCTTCTCAGTAATCAAGACGTTTGGGAAGGAAGTGCTTGCAGACGCCTGCTCATCATCATCCTTGTCCATCTTTCGAAGATGGCTCTTGGTGCCCCGAATGATAGGGCCACCACAGGAAAACCCGCCTGCTATTGTGTAGACCGGCTCCTTGTTGGTATCCGAGCTACTAGCAGGCTAGGGGGTAGTCTTGGAGGACTGACCCTTGCTTTTCTTTTTTGCCCCGGCTGGGGACTTAGAAATGTAGAACTTCAACAACCCTTTGTCAGCCAGACGGTCCAACGCCCGCTGAAGACTGAAGCAGTCGTTGGTATCATGGCTGACCTCCTCATGGAACTGACAGAATTTATTTTTGTTCCGTGACTGGACAGAACTCTTCATAGGATTCGGCTTCTCAATGGACAACCGATCCTTTCCCTCCATGAGGATGGAGTTGCAGTCTTTGTTAAACTCGTACTTGGGGACGTACGATTTAAACTCTTTCTTTTTCTTCTGAGACGGATGGTCAGAATCATTAACCGCCCAGATTTCTTTTCTTTTCTTGCTCTTTTCTTTATTTTTGGCCGGCTGAGCAGACCGGCTGTCTTTCGGTTTGTCGGACTTCTTGGAGTCCGACTGGTTACCAGGCGAGCAGAGGTCGGTAGCTTGAATGTAACTTTCCGCCTCCCTCAGGGCCGCCTATAAAGTGAAAGCCCCTTTTCTGACTAAGTCAAACTTAAAGGTCGACCCGTCTCTCAGACCCTTAAAAAAGTCTGTAAAAGCTACTTCGTCAGACAATCCTTGAATCTGAATTCTAATCAGATTGAACCGCCTGACATAAGAGCGCAGCCCTTCTCTCTCCCCCTGCTTAATGGTGCTCAAGTCCAAGCTTGTTTTCTTAGCAGGGATGTTCATTGAGAAGTTGGAAGCAAATAGGAAGGCAAGCTTCCTAAAACTGTCAATGCACCCGGCTCGCAGATTACCAAACCATTATTGGGCGATGCCCTTCAATGTAGCCGGGAAGCAACGACACCAAGTGGCATCATCCAACCCCTGCAGATACATGAGGTTGGTATAAGCCATGAGATGATCTTCCGGATTGGTGGTACCGTCATAGGTACCAACCAACACATTCTTAACCTTGGACGGCTGAGCCGCCTCGGTTATCTCCGATGAACGCAGAAGGTTGTTCACCCAGGCGAAGCAGACGAAGCTTCCAGTCAAGAGGTTGGACATTTTGGTATGCCACTTGACCTCCAAAGAGGGTCGGCTGCATGAAATGAGGGGGATACTGGTCGTAGACCTAAGTAGGCACATACGGTACAGCTCCAATCATATGAGGGCTAGAATGGACGGTATTACCGCCTGTCTAACTCTCATGCAAGGAAGATGCATTCCCGGCAGAGGTATTGTTAAAGTTGTCAGGAAAGTTCGACGTAGAAGCCGACTCAGACAGCTGCTGATTTCTCTTCCGGTTGATGATCTCCCGAGCATCAAGAGATAACTTCTTACTTCTCACCGGCTGTTGAGTCCGGCGGGAGTTATTGTTATTCCCCTTGGGAAGAAGAATTTTGGACCAATCAATGGTCCCGGCTGCCTTCTCCTTTGGATGAGGAGTGGGCTGCCGATCTTTGACTGACTTCCCCTTTTCCAGAGGATTCTTCTTGGCCGACTGACCTCTACTTGGGCCAGCCCGGCTCTGGGTGATCAACTCTTTAATTTCACCCTTGAAACTTGTCATGAATCTTATGAGCTCGTCTCGGGTGACAGGCGCTGATCCAGCTGCCGTTTGGGTTTCCCCTTCCGGCTGACAAGAGGGTCGGCTTGGACCCGCCTGGGAGGCACCCCGCTCTAGAGTCTCTCTGGGCCGGATGCGCTTGATTCTGAGAGATCCGTCTTCGGCTGTAAAGGTTTCGACCTGAGGATCTTCATCCTCATAGTCTGTAAAGACTTCTGGGTCTTCACCCAGATGGTTAGGGGGTGGTACAGACTCTTGAACCATCTTCGAGGTACTCTCCCCACAGACGGCGCCAAATGTTTTGGGTGTTTTTGTCCCTCGGGGGAGTTACAACACGAAGACTGATCCGGGGTGAGCTGTACCTGCAAAACAAACGAAGACACCAGTTGGGTGGTGCTCCGCCTCCGACGCACAAGTTAGAAACTTGAAGGGAGAAAAAGGTGCGGAAATTTAAGTAGGGATCTGCTCGGATTCCAAGCTCAGGATGTCTCTATCAAAGAGTAAAAATGTAATAAATGGTAAAACGTGCCCTCAAAAGGAGGGACATCTCCCTATTTATAGGGTCTTTGGGATTTGTGCCCCTGATTAGGTCACTGTACCCTAATCATTGGTGGGCTGCGCCGATTTGCGGCTTTCTCGGGATTTGGGCCTGAAGGCTGCCTTTTTTCCCTTAATTTCTGGAGTGACATGTGTCAAGCAGGGATTGGTCCATTTTGGGCCATCCTGAGGCTGACACGTGTCATCGTCTGAATGGACCACGTGGCGGGGTAAAATTACCCTAAACAACTAGGGTTGAGGAGATGTTTCCTCCAGCTCTTGAGGATCAGCGCTTTGTTGAGCGGTCTATTTCTCGTCACCAAACTCGGGTGAGTTACCTGGTTACTGTTTATTTGTACTTGTCTTGTACGGTTACTGACTTTATTTTTGACAGTTTTCTCACGAGGTGGTGACAGCGATGGCGAGGTACATAGACGCCTTTCAGAGTCAGCTAGTGAGGATGAGGAACCGAGCTTCCTGTCGTCGTGACGACTTTGCTGAGGAGGTATCTCTTTTTTCTTTATTTTGTATTGTTTAATCCTCCTATTTTCTTTGCATCTGACTTGGTTTAATTTTGCAGGGATAGCCGATTCCTTCACCACGTACTCGGACAAGACCCAATGCTAGGAGGGAGTCGTTCAAGTCTGGCTCGAGGCGTCGCCAACTACTTCTGGTGGCCGATCTGATGCTGCTCGGACCGAGACATTGGAGGGTTCGGGTTCTTCGTCTGAGGGCGCACAGACTGGGCCGATGGGAAAAGGAGGCACAACATCAGCTCCTCCAATGGTTGGTGGGACGTACGAGTTTGGCTCGTCGTCGCATCAGCCACATCAGTCTTAGCCTTTGTCCATCCAGTACTAGGATTAGCCTGGGTGGACTGTCCCTGATTGAGGTTCTCACCTACTGGCGAGTCTGGAGCTGGTGAGGAGCATACTCCTCAATCTGCGATGTTCTTTGATATAATGAACATTCCTCCTCATCTGCGTCCTCCAACACCATAGTTGTACCTATATTTTTTATTTATTTTTATTTTGTAGGACTTTGTCGGTTTGTATTATACTACCTGCATTTTAGACACATTGTATATACAAACTATTATATATTATGACTATATTATCTTTGTATTTTATTTTTCATTTTATGTGCATATGCGTGTGTGCAAAATATTTGTGATTAATTTTACGCAAAAAACTTCTGCCATTTTTTTATTAATGGAGGGTATCCGACTTTCTCCCCCAAAAAGAAATAATGAAAAATAGTTTGGACTAAAATAAGCCTAAATTGAATTAAGCTCAATTAATATCCAAGAAAAAACAGGAAAAATATATTGAATTTTGAGTATAGGGTAATTGAACAAGGGGTGTAATGTCAATGTACAAAATCGAATCGTAGTCAGAAAAACGCGATTTGCATAGAGCTTGAGCTGGCGTTGCACCGCTTTCCGTCGCTGGGCGCTGCATGTCGTCGCAAGAGGCTGCTTTCGTCGCCAGGCGACAGGCTTTGTCTCCGGACGACGAATTTGTCCTCTGGCGCTGTAGTGTTTTCCTCCGAACCCTTTTAGGAGTCGAACTGTATCACTTATATGCATTAATAGCCCCCTAATCTGCCGATTTCTATATAATTTGAACAGATTAATCATAATTATAACCTTGGTTTCTCAACAAGTAATCATGTCTTTAGTCACTAAGATTTTTAGCGATTTTACTTGTGAGTGGTGTCGGTCTTTGACTGCTAAGGAGAGAAAAGAACTTGACTTTTTTCACAAGGGAGGTATTTATGGTATTAAGGGGGTAGATATTGATATAGACTTTATTCATACCGTCTTAGAATATTAGGATCCAGACACACATTGCCTTAGACTAGGCTATGATGAAATTAGCCCTTTACCGGAAGAATTTGGTGCCATTCTAGGCTTCCCTTCATTAGATCTTGCGTTAATTCCTAGAGCGAGTGAGTATTATTATAAAGATTTTGAGCGCTTCTTTAATCTAAAAGACAGAGATCTAACAAATATTGTAGATGGTAGCATAGTTAATCTAAAAGAATTTGCACGCCATTATTTTGATAGACCGTCTTCTGAGTCTTTTCATGTTTATAGAAGAAGGGCTTTCCTCTTTTGCATGCTTAACCGATATCTTCTCGCTAGTGGTAGAAATAATGAGGGTCAAGCAATTATCATATTAATCTTGGAACAAATTGAATCTAGAAGAAATCCAATGCCATTAATTGTTGGAGAAACTATGCTTAGTCTAGATGAATTAAAAATAAATCCAAAAGCACCTTTTCGGGGCCCTCCAATTTTATTACAGGTAGAAAAATAATATTTTTAACTACAGCAATCAAGAACATATTTTTGTATAGTAATATTAATTATTTGCATTGAATTTTTTTGCAGATGTGGCTAATGGAGAGACCAGAATTAGTTAGTCCTCCTGACAATATTAAAAAATACACTCCAAACTGCTTTGTGAGGCGAAAGAAGCGTTTCTCTATAAAAATGGGTCGCCATAAGTGGAGCAAAATATTCGCCTCTTGTAATTTTGCTATCAAATGGGTCATCCCATGGTGGAAAATTGAGAAGATGGTTGATGTCAACAAGCAACCCTTTTGCCGTCTTCCAAGCTTAACCAAGATGACTTTTTATTATCTCTGCAGGGTAAAAAGGCAGTACGGTCTCCTTCAAACAATTCCTTCTGGGGATCTTCGTAGTCCCTATGAATTCCCTGTTTCTCAAGAAGTAGAGAGATTTGACACTTATTGGAGTGCTAGGCCTTTATGGGAAGTGATTACTCAAAAGGTTCCTCCTTCCTTGCCCAATAATGGGAAGAATTGGCTTCTTAATAAGCCTAAAAAGGACAAGGAGAAAGATTAAAGTAAAACCGATGTGAAGAATCATCTGGTGACAAGATAATTCGTGTTAAGGAACATTAAGGTGAAAGAGTTGAATTCAAAACATCTATGATACCTAAGAAGAAGGACACTACTAAAGGCAAAGAGAAAAGAAAAGCTGACTCTTCAGAAAAGAAAGTTTGGTGGAAAAGAAACATGGTGTCCTAGCTAAGGGAGAAACTATTTACTCCAAGATTGAATGTAGGTACTCTAAAGGATGCCTACTAGCTAAAGTAATGGATGATGAGGAAGAAACTGACAAGAATTGGAAGAGAGCAAAGAAAGAGAATAAAGATTGAAGCATTGCATAACTTCCAATTTATTAGACAAGTTTAATTTTTAAGTCAATTTATTTTATTAAGCTTTTATTTAAATTCCATCAATAATGTAATTTTACTTTATTTTATTAATGCAATCTTCAGTTTTATTAATTAAATTAACTTTTATATTTAATTTATTAAAGCAATGAAAACAACTTAAATTATTTTCTAGAAAATTTCTCGAGTACGGAAGTCGAAAATTTTCCGAAATACACCGAAATTTGCCCAGATATTCGCAGAAAATTGGCACCGCAATTTTAAGTCTGTTGCCAAACGCTGCTTTCGTCGCCAGGCGCTGCACTTCGTCGCCTGGCGCTGTATTCTATCGTCTGGCGACATACCTTTTTTTCTTTTGCGTTGATGCTGAGCGAATTTTTGTTGATGCTGGGATGCGAGATTTGTGAAAATTAAAGTGGCCGCACCCTGTAAAGGGTTGCCTACGTATCCTTTCCTAAGGAATCAAGCCAAACGTAGCTCTCTTGAGTGTCCTACTCAAGTAATTATGGGTAGTACTTTTTAAGTTGGTCAAGGTTCGTCATGTTTGAGAACTCATTACCATCCATATCAGTTAGTTTTGCTGCACCTAACAGGATGGTTTTAACGATATATGGTCCGGACCAATTAGGCCTAAACTTGCCTCTTGGATCCAAAACATTTTTCCTTAGCGCTTTTAACACCAAGTCTCCTACTTTGAAGTTTCTTGTCTTGACCTTCAGCCATACGGGTTTGATAGCATTGAGTATGATATAGAGCTTCTAGTCGCTTTTCATCAAGTAGGATTAGCTCTTCATATCTTGTCCTAGTCCATTCGAATTCATCGAGTTTACTTTCCAACGCAATGCGTAGAGAAGGTATTTCTAGTTCTACAGGTTGTATGACATCCATTCCATAGACTAAGGAGAATGGCGTATTTCCTGTTAATGTACGAATCGACGTGCGATAACCCCAAAGTGCAAAATATAGATTGTCAGGCCAATCCTTGTAATGTTCTGTCATTTTCTCGATAATAGTCTTTAGATTCTTGTTAGCCGCCTCAATTGCTCCATTTTCTTGAGGACTATAAGGAGAAGAATGATGGTGTTGAATACCATACTTTTGTAGCAATTCTTCGCATTCTGCTTGAAAGTGAGTTCCATTGTCACTTATCAACTCATGTGGGACTCCATATTGACAAATAATGTTCCTTTCGATAAAGAGTGCTACATATTTTGCGGTGAGTTTAGCGTATGACTGTGCTTCAACCCACTTCGTGAAGTAATCGATTGCTACTAGAATGTATTTGTGACCTCCTGTCCCAGGAGGAGTGATTTTTCCGATGATATCAATTCTCCATGTTGAAAATGGCCATGGTGATGTGTAGGTTTAGAGTAGAGATGGAGGAACATGTTTAAAGTTAGCATATATATGGCATTTAGGGTAATACCCCGTATTTTTTATACGTATTTTATTTAATATATATATTTTATAAGGGTATTTAAATAACTCTAGCATTTTAATTATGATGTTTTAATTATTTATCCCATGTAAATTGGGAATATTTTACAAAAGGAGAAGTCGTTTAATTAATTAATTAATAGAAGTTGGGGTTTTATTTTAGGAAATTATGATTTTTAACAAGTTTTAGTAGGGAAGGGATTAGGAAAAACTAAAGGAGGAAAGTTTAGGGTAAAAGGGGAGATAGAGAAGGGGTATAAATATCCCTCTTATGAGGCAATTCAACGTTGCCCAGAGTGGAGAAAACCCAAGGTAAACTTCTCTCCCTTTTCTCTTTATTTTTCTCTTTCTTTTTTTTCTTTCTCTCTCCTTCCCTTCCCCTCTTGCCTTGCACACCACCACCGGCTGCCACCACCACCACCGGTGGGCCGCCGGCCACCAGCACCAACCGGCAGCCGGCAGCAGCGGCGACCACCGGCAGTGGCGCCGGCCCCCCTGCTGTCGGCAGCCCCTTTTTGAAAAAAAAAAAAAGGTTTTTCTTGTTTAAAAATCAAATCTTTATTACCTATAACTAATCTACGATATAGTCTAATTATAAATTATGAGTTTGGAGATTTAATTTTGATGTTTGGTTATTGTAATTGTGTGAATTAATTTTCAGATTTGGTTTTTAATTAAAAAGCCCCAATTTTTGAAACCCTAGGTTCTTGTTTCATGATTTATTGAAAGATTATGATGTATAATAGGGTAGGCCTTTGTTTTAAGTGTTTTAAAACTATACTACAGCAAGTTTTAAGTATAATAAAGAGCTGGAATTTTATGTAAAACACTTGATATTAGGTTTCTTGAAGAAATTTTAATTACCCATTAATTGGGACTTAATTTATAGTGTTTTAAATATAATTTCAGCTTATTCTAATTAAATTATAAAGGGTTTTAAAATAGTATATATTGTTGGAAATTTGTTTAGAGTGGATATTAATACTCTATTATGGATTTAATGTGTAGGAGACTTTGAAGTAAGCGATTTCTACTAGTCGTGGCAGTTTTAATAGCGTACTCAAGGTACGTACGCGTACTTAGCATATTTCGGTGATGTAGAATCATGCTAGGTTTGTTTGTAATTGGTTATATGTAGAATCATGCTAGGTTTGTTTGTAATTGGTTATAAGTAGAATCATGCTATGGTTTATGTATGGAATTGTGAATTTATGGTGTCTGTGATTGAATTGTGAAGCATGAATTATTTGTGATGGTTTTAGATTGGAAGACTATATTTTGGGCATGTTGCGTTTGAACCACAATTTTATTTATGGCATGTTAGAAGGCATGATTAATTAAACTACATGTTTAATTATGTTTGGAATATTAAAAAGGAATTTTATTATGGTTCAAATAATTTTTATTGATGCTTAAAGCATGAGGAAGGAGCTATATAAGTGTCTATGTACACAAGGAATAAATTGTATGTTAGTGCCTTTGTGCACTTAAGGTGTTTTTAACACCGAGGGATAGGATTTTTGGCGCATTATGCGTTTAAGATGTCTTTGACACTGAGGTAGAATTAAAAAGGGTTCAACATTAAATAATATGTGGTCACTAATTATTCAAGAATTAAATTGGTATGTTTGTTTGATTGAATAATTATTGTTGATTGACTTATTATGCTTTGAGAGTCATCACCAAGTCTAATAATATGTAAATAACGTAAAGTGAAAGAGATTACGCACCAAAACTCTTGGAACGTATATACCTTGAGTATGAACAATGGGGGGGTTATGGGGTTTTATACTTAACCATAACTTCCAATGGAGTACAGGACGTTGTATATTCCTTTTTATTATTTATTATTATGCGCAGGAATTCCGCCACCTTTGTGTGGTTTTGTCGCTGGCACGGTTAGCTCCCGTGCCAGTTAACCTCAAATTTATTTGGGCGAGGTTAATAGGTGGAAACCCGTTCGATGCGTAATCAATGCAAAAATGAATTAATTAGGGTCTAGTCATTGTATTGTGTTGATTGGTGTGTTTGTGAACAGGTGCAATGAGGTAAGTGTGTGTTGATAGGTGAAAGCATGTTAGTGTGGCTATTTTACGCTTATGTACTCAGCTTTGCTAATTGTGTGTGTTTGTGTTTTTGGCCATGTCTTTACCTTGGCCCTATGATGACCCATTTTTAATGGAGAGTAGTGGAAACAAGTAGAGATAAACTTTTCAGGTATTGAAGCATGATCATGATGGGGCATGAGTGAAGAGTGAATCCTATTAGGTTACAATGTGTTTTATGCTTTATTTATTTATGATATATTATGTGTGGACTAATATAAAGGTTTGATTTGGGAACGGTTTTCGAATAAGGGCCTTTAATGGTTCCAAGTTGTAGTTTGATTTTATTTAACTTGTTCGTTGGGTTTTAAACTTTATTTTCGTTCGGTTTTAAACTTTATTTTTGTTTGGTTGACTTTGGGTTGACTTGTTTAATCGGTTTTTAATTTTGAGTCTTCCGCTGTGTATCTTTGATAATTGCCTTAGCCGTTTTAACGGTGGTGGTAATGTCTTAATTATTCCTAAATCGTATTTTTAAAAGAGTAGAATGAGTATTTAAAGAAAGGAATTTATAGGGTGTTACAAAGTGGTATCTGGGAGCTTAGGTTGAGATTTTAAATTACCACTAACCCTAAAACATTTTTCTTACTTGATTTAAACTTGGCCAAGTGTTAATTTAATTATTTAACGATGACTGCTCTAATTTTATTTTTTTTATATATGTATACATATATATATATATATATATATATATATTTACATTTTTTTATATAGAAAAAATTATATATAAGGGCCGAATTTTTTTATTTATTCATTTATTTATTTATTTATGGTCCGAAAATTTTTTATAGAACACTCGATTTTTTTTTGTGTCGAGAAATTGTTTTTTTTTTTTAGGGCCGAAATTTTGATTATTTATTTTTTTTGGGGTAAATATGTATACTTTATTTTTTATGAATTGCAGGAAGAAAGGATTAAGGTAAGTATTATGTGTTAAAAGCTTTTATTAACATGTTGGTGAGCTTGGGTAGGAGAAAGAAAGGGCATATAGGCTAAGATTTAAATTTCTCCCTAGGTGCATAATTTTATTTTGAGTGATCAAGCATGTGATTTGACCAGGTGTTTGTTGATGAAGGCATGAAAAATGTGTATTATTCTATGTGAACCCTAAAGATTGTATGATTGAACACTGAACTTTGTATTTTTTATTTTATTTTATTTTATTTCTTTAGGGAAGGGAAATCTTTTCTAAGCCTTTTTCTCTACAAGATGCCAATCTTTCCTAGCAAATTTACCCAAATGGGATCTCTTGTAAAGAAAAATAATGAACACCCCTATTACTTTGTAGAAAAGATCAGATACTTTTGTTCCTACATGAGCAATGTCCTACGGGAGAAAGTTTATGACACCCCTGATCGTATTTCGGCAATGATTGTCCATTGTCTTCCAGAGGATCCCCCTTACATTGCTGTTAAACAAAGATTTTCTGATTTTTACCTTCCAGGAGATGTCCCAAATTACCATAAATACAGAGACTATTATGGCCAGTGGTATCCAGATTATATTTTCTTAACTAAATATCTCGTAAGGGTGGAAAAAGCTTATTGTCTGTGCTTAAACCTTCCCTACCCTGACTACTGCTATGATAACCCAGTAGGGAACAATCCTCCTCCTAATCAACAACCAGGAAATTCTGCTTCTTCTTCTTCTTCTTCGTCAGGGGGTAATCAAGCAGAGAATGGAGAACAACAAGAGGGTAATAGTTCACTTATGGACATTTCTGATCCAAATCCACCTCCAACTCTAATAATTATAGATATTTCATCGGATGAGGAAGAAGAAGGGGAGTTTGTACAAGTGGAACCTGAACTTGAGTCACCTGAACCTGAGTCACCTGAACCAATGGAAGAGTCAAATGATTCTAATTTCGATCCTTCAAGCTACAAGCAATCCACCGACAAAAGGGACAACGTTCGAAAGGATTAGATCTTATGACTTTCCTCGCCACGAATTCATAGTCTTTATTTTAAAATTTATTTGTTATTTCAGTTTTAGCTAATAAGTGGCATGACCACATCAGTTCCTGGAACACACTTTTTATTTTAATATCTTCAGTCTATTTTAAATTAATAAAATCTTATTTATTTCCTTGATAAATTTTTATTAATAAATTCTTTTGTTTTACAAATCTTCCGTTTCACACCATTATTCCAGTAATCACCATTCCAAGCAACTTATCTCCAACAAACATTTATAAGCTGTGAACGTCTATGTGAATTTTATTTAATTTTTGCTTTTTGTGATGCTTTATTAAATGCATGGTTGGTTAGAAACCAATAATTAATTGATAAAGCTACATTAAGGGAATTTTTAGCAACTGCTATCCCAAATTGTTAGCTTCAAATTCTACTGTAAATGTTTAAAGGTCGTTAGGAAATAGACGAGTGTACGTCTTGAGAGCTAAACCTAGCCATTTCTAATAGTTATCCCTGTCCTATATTCAGGAGAAACAAAATGGCAGGGGGAAGAAGTTCAGGTAGTGGTGGAAACGATTTGAATGAAGTAGTGAGGCAATTGGCAGTAGTTGCCCAACAACTGGCAAGTAATTCAACTGGTAATGGGGATGCTCAAGGGGAGCTCTTTAAAAAGGTGGCGCAAAGCAAGCCACCAACCTATCAGGGCGAGCCTGACCCTGTTGTGTTGGAAAACTGGTTAAGGGAATTTGAGAAACTATTTGGAGCTATGGGATGCCCTAAAACTCAAAAGTGAGTTGTGCTACCTACTACCTGAGGGGTGAAGCTGACCTTAGGTGGCAACAAAACGGGGCTACCATTAGAGCATTACCGGGGTTCAACTGGACCAAATTCCAAGAAAAAGTGAGAGACAAGTTTTATCCTAGCTTTTTGTAGAAGCAGAAGGCTGAGGAATTTTCAAACTTTAGGATGGACAAGATGACAGTTACGGAATACTACACCAAGTTTATTGAATTATCCCGTTTTGCTGAAGGGTCTGTCTCTACGGAGAAAGCAAAAGCTAGGAAGTTTGAGAGTGGGTTAACTACTGATTTGCAGTTAAAGCTGTGCAGGGAGGTATTTGAGACCCTAAATGAAGTATATGGAAGGGCCGCACACCTTTATGCTCTGGAAGAAAAGAAGAAGAAAGAGTTAGCTGAAATAGAAGGAAGAGAGAATAGGAAGGAAGTGGGACAAGTTTCTGGAAACCAACAGGGAAACCAAAATGCTTTTAAGAAACAGAAGTACCACCATAACAATAACTTCCACAACAATAACAACTTCCATGGTAATAACCGTCAAGGGAACCGTAACAACAATGGAGGGGCTAGAAACAATAACCAGTGAAACAACAAGAATGGAAGAGTTTATTTTTGCAAAAGGTGCAAGAATAACTACCCTGGATTACTTGTTGTTTGTCGTGAGGGCAATGCGGTCACTTGTCGTTTTTGTAATAAGCTCGGGCATAGAGAATATGAGTGTTTCTCCAAGAATAGTAATGGGAACAGGAAAAACAATAATAATTCAGGGGTAAACCAAAGGAATTTCCAACAGAACAACAACAACTTTGCTGGGAACAAGGGAGTGCAACAAAATGGGGCAAGGAACATTAACACTACCAGTGGGAATAACCAGCAGAAGATTGGAACTGCAGGGAAACTGAATTTTCTGAGTAAGCATGAGGTGGATGCCACGAAAGATGTTATCACTGGTACTTTTTCTATTAACTCTATTCCTGTTAAAGTATTGTTTGATTCTGGTGCAACTTTTTCTTTTATTTCTAAGGCTGTTGTTGCAAAACTTAAAGACTGCTTAAAGACAGTAGAGGTAGTAGATTTACCAATAACCATTCCGACAGGTGGGATAGTAAATTGTACCACAACTTTTAGAAATGTGCCTTTAGAAATAGAGGGAAAGATATTTTCGTCTGAACTTATTGAGTTCGGGCTAAGCGACTTTGACCTTATTTTGGGGATGGACTGGCTGAGTAATTATAATGCTGAGATTAGTTGTAGATCACAGAAAGTGAAGATGGTCACAAGTGGAAATGAATCAGTGACTTACTGGATGAATGGTAAAACCAAGTATCCAAGGGTAATATCAGTGCTAAAATTAGCAAAGTACATGGAGAAGGAACATCCAGTATATTTCTGCAGTGTTAAGGATATGAACCATGAACAAGTGACAAATCCAGAAAATATAGAAGTGGTCAACGAATTTCTGGATGTTTTTCCGGAGGAGATCCCTGGAATGCCACCTAAGAGGGCAATCGATTTTACCATAGATTTAGTTCCCGGAACAGCCCCAATATCCAAGGCACCATATCAAATGGCACCTGCAGAAATGAGTGAATTAAAAGAGCAGTTACAAGATCTGTTGGACAAAGGGTACATTAGACCAAGTGCTTTTCCTTGGGGAGCACCTATCTGTTTGTGAAAAAGAAGGATGGAAGTATGAGGTTGTGCATTGACTACAAGGAACTAAATAAAGTAACCCTAAAGAATAAGTATCCCTTACCAAGAATAGATGATTTGTTTGACCAGCTGAAGGGTGCCACAGTGTTTTCAAAGATCGACTTGAGATCTGGGTATCACCAATTAAGGATTGCCGACGAAGACATTCCAAAAACCGCATTTAGGACAAGATATGGGCATTATGAATTTACAGTCATGCCTTTTGGATTGACCAATGCCCCAGCAATCTTTATGGATTTGATGAATAGAGTATTTCATCAATTTATGGATAAGTTTGTAGTTGTGTTCATAGATGATATCCTGGTGTACTCGAAGAGTAAGGAAGAGCACGCAGAACACCTAGGGGCAATTCTGCAAACACTAAGAGAAAACCACCTCTACGAAAAATTCTCTAAGTGTGAGTTTTGGTTGGAAAAGGTAGCCTTCTTGGGACATTACGTGTCCAAAGACGGAGTAGAGGTAGATCCAACCAAAATAGAAGCAGTTAAGGGTTGGCCGACACCCAAGACAGTATCTGACGTGAGAAGTTTCTTAGGTTTAGCAGGGTATTATAGACGTTTTGTTAAAGATTTTTCCAAAATTGCTAAACCGATGACCACCTTGATGAAGAAGGACAAAAAGTTTGAGTTAGACGATAAATGTGAAGAAGCGTTCCAACTCTTGAAACAGAAACTAATCACAGCACCAGTACTTACATTCCCGGATGATAGTGGACTATATGATATGTACAGTGACGCATCAAAGAATGGCTTAGGATGCGTCTTATGCAAAATGGGAAGGTGATTGCATATGCATCGAGACAGTTAAAGAAGCATGAAGTAAACTATCCCACTCATGATCTGGAATTAGCTGCAATCATTTTTGCGCTAAAAATTTGGCGCCATTATTTGTATGGGGTGAAATGTAGAATTTGCACGGATCACAAAAGCTTAAAATACATTTTCACCCAAAAGGACTTAAACTCCCGTCAGCGAAGATGGTTAGAGTATATGACTGATTATGATTTGGACATACAATACCACAAAGGGAAAGCGAATGTGGTTGCGGACGCTCTAAGTCGTAAGACTAGTCATGGAATCAACTCGTTGGCAGTGGCTAATGAACTATGTAGAGAAATGATGAAATTGAATCTGGAGGTCGTAGGATGGGGAGTACCAACGGGTATTCTTGCAAATCTAAGCATCCAACCAACTATCTTTGACGAGATTCGAGTCAACCAAGAGGGGGATGTAAAGTTGGATAGGATTCGCGAGAAAATTAAGCAGGGAAAGACTACAGATTTCAAGATCCACGAAGATGGGAGTTTGAGGTACAAAAATAGATGGTGCATACCGCAGAAATGTGAGGAGGTGAAGAGGAAGTTGATGGAAGAAAGCCACAATACACCTTACTCTGTACACCCGGGAGGAGACAAACTATATAAGGATTTGAAGAAGATGTTTTGGTGGCCAAGAATGAAAAATGAAGTTGCTGAGTTTGTGGCGAAGTGTTTAACATGTCAAAAGGTGAAGATAGAGCACATAAGGCCTCAGGGAACGGTGCAGTCACTAGAAATTCCAAGATGAAAGTGGGATTGCATTTCAATGGATTTCGTGACTTGCTTACCTAAGTCAAGGAGTGGAAATGATACCATTTGGGTAGTGGTGGACAGACTTACAAAATCAGCAGTGTTTATACCAATGAAAGAAACTTGGAAGATGGAGCAACTTGCGAAAGCTTACATCAAACATGTGGTGAGGTTACATGGAGTTCCAAAAGATATTATATCTGACAGGGATTCCAGATTTCTCTCAAAATTCTGGAAAAGTGTACAAGAAAATTTTGGTACAATACTTAAGATGAGTACGGCGTTTCACCCTGCCACAGATGGGCAAACTGAAAGAACTATTCAAACCTTGGAGGACATGTTGAGAGCTTGTGTAATAGACTTCCAGGGAGGTTGGGAAGACAATTTGGATTTAATTGAATTTTCCTATAATAATAGCTACCACTCAAGCATAGGAATGGCACCATTTGAGGCTTTGTATGGAAGAAAATGTAGGAGTCCAATTGGTTGGAATGACATTAGTGAGACCATGATCCTAGGGCCTCAAATTATTGAAGACACAGTTAAACAAGTAAGGGAAATTCAAGCTAAAATTCAAGCAGCTCAAGATCGCCAAAAGAGCTATGCAGACTCGAAGCGAAGAGAAGAAGAGTTAAAAATTGGTGATAAGGTGTTGTTAAAGGTGTCACCAATGAAGGGGGTGATGAGATTTGAAAAGAAAGGAAAGCTCAGTCCAAAATACATTGGTACATATGAAATACTACAAAGAATAGGCAAGGTAGCTTATAGGTTAGCATTACCTATGGAGCTTAGTAAAGTACATGATGTATTTCATGTGTCCCAACTAAGAAGGTACATCCCTGATAAATCCCATGTGCTACAACCCGAAACCATTGAGTTAGATCAAAGCTTAACTTATGAAGAGAGACCTGTCAAGATTCTCGACAGTAAAGTGCGTAGTACACGCAATAAGAACGTGAACATTGTAAAGGTACTTTGGTCTAACCAAGAATATGAGGAAGCCACTTGGGAGGCAGAAGATGAAATGAAAAAGAAATACCCAAAACTGTTTCAGGTATGTTGAGTTACGGGGGCGTAACTCGTTTTCTTTAAGGGGGGTGGAATGCGATAGAATTTCGCGCTTTTTCCCTATGTTTTACATACTTCTGGTGCTTTTTGCACAAATTCTATCAAGTGTTTTAGGTATTAGTGCTCTCAAAGAGACACAAAGGAGTGATAAATGACAAAAAGTACAACAATAATATACACAAAAAGGAAAAGTTTTGAGATTTGTTTCCCCAAGTTTCGAGATGAAACTTGTTTTAAGGGGGGTAGACTGTAATACCCTGTATTTTTATACGTATTTTATTTAATATATATACATTTTATACGTATTTTATTTAATATATATATTTTATAAGGGTATTTAAATAACTCTAGCATTTTAATTATGATGTTTTAATTATTTATCCCATGTAAATTGGGAATATTTTACAAAAGGAGAAGTCGTTTAATTAATTAATTAATAGAAGTTGGGGTTTTATTTTAGGAAATTATGATTTTTAACAAGTTTTAGTAGGGAAGGGATTAGGAAAAACTAAAGGAGGAAAGTTTAGGGTAAAAGGGGAGATAGAGAAGGGGTATAAATATCCCTCTTATGAGGCAATTCAACGTTGCCCAGAGTGGAGAAAACCCAAGGTAAACTTCTCTCCCTTTTCTCTTTATTTTTCTCTTTCTTTTTTTTCTTTCTCTCTCCTTCCCTTCCCCTCTTGCCTTGCACACCACCACTGGCTGCCACCACCACCACCGGTGGGCCGCCGGCCACCAGCACCAACCGGCAGCCGGCAGCAGCGGCGACCACCGGCAGTGGCGCCGGCCCCCTGCTGTCGGCAGCCTCTTTTCGAAAAAAAAAAAAAAAAGGTTTTTCTTGTTTAAAAATCAAATCTTTATTACCTAAAACTAATCTATGATATAGTCTAATTATAAATTATGAGTTTGGAGATTTAATTTTGATGTTTGGTTATTGTAATTGTGTGAATTAATTTTCAGATTTGGTTTTTAATTAAAAAGCCCCAATTTTTGAAACCCTAGGTTCTTGTTTCATGATTTATTGAAAGATTATGATGTATAATAGGGTAGGCCTTTGTTTTAAGTGTTTTAAAACTATACTACAGCAAGTTTTAAGTATAATAAAGAGCTGGAATTTTATGTAAAACACTTGATATTAGGTTTCTTGAAGAAATTTTAATTACCCATTAATTGGGACTTAATTTATGGTGTTTTAAATATAATTTCAGCTTATTCTAATTAAATTATAAAGGGTTTTAAAATAGTATATATTTTTGGAAATTTGTTTAGAGTGGATATTAATACTCTATTATGGATTTAATGTGTAGGAGACTTTGAAGTAAGCGATTTCTACTAGTCGTGGCAGTTTTAATAGCGTACTCAAGGTACGTACGCGTACTTAGCATATTTCGGTGATGTAGAATCATGCTAGGTTTGTTTGTAATTGGTTATATGTAGAATCATGCTAGGTTTGTTTGTAATTGGTTATAAGTAGAATCATGCTATGGTTTATGTATGGAATTGTGAATTTATGGTGTTTGTGATTGAATTGTGAAGCATGAATTATTTGTGATGGTTTTAGATTGGAAGACTATATTTTGGGCATGTTGCGTTTGAACCACAATTTTATTTATGGCATGTTAGAAGGCATGATTAATTAAACTACATGTTTAATTATGTTTGGAATATTAAAAAGGAATTTTATTATGGTTCAAATAATTTTTATTGATGCTTAAAGCATGAGGAAGGAGCTATATAAGTGTCTATGTACACAAGGAATAAATTGTATGTTAGTGCCTTTGTGCACTTAAGGTGTTTTTAACACCGAGGGATAGGATTTTTGGCGCATTATGCGTTTAAGATGTCTTTGACACTGAGGTAGAATTAAAAAGGGTTCAACATTAAATAATATGTGGTCACTAATTATTCAAGAATTAAATTGGTATGTTTGTTTGATTGAATAATTATTGTTGATTGACTTATTATGCTTTGAGAGTCATCACCAAGTCTAATAATATGTAAATAACGTAAAGTGAAAGAGATTACGCACCAAAACTCTTGGAACGTATATACCTTGAGTATGAACAATGGGGGGGTTATGGGGTTTTATACTTAACCATAACTTCCAATGGAGTACAGGACGTTGTATATTCCTTTTTATTATTTATTATTATGCGCAGGAATTCCGCCACCTTTGTGTGGTTTTGTCGCTGGCACGGTTAGCTCCCGTGCCAGTTAACCTCAAATTTATTTGGGCGAGGTTAATAGGTGGAAACCCGTTCGATGCGTAATCAATGCAAAAATGAATTAATTAGGGTCTAGTCATTGTATTGTGTTGATTGGTGTGTTTGTGAACAGGTGCAATGAGGTAAGTGTGTGTTGATATGTGAAAGCATGTTAGTGTGGCTATTTTACGCTTATGTACTCAGCTTTGCTAATTGTGTGTGTTTGTGTTTTTGGCCATGTCTTTACCTTGGCCCTATGATGACCCATTTTTAATGGAGAGTAGTGGAAACAAGTAGAGATAAACTTTTCAGGTATTGAAGCATGATCATGATGGGGCATGAGTGAAGAGTGAATCCTATTAGGTTACAATGTGTTTTATGCTTTATTTATTTATGATATATTATGTGTGGACTAATATAAAGGTTTGATTTGGGAACGGTTTTCGAATAAGGGCCTTTAATGGTTCCAAGTTGTAGTTTGATTTTATTTAACTTGTTCGTTGGGTTTTAAACTTTATTTTCGTTCGGTTTTAAACTTTGTTTTTGTTTGGTTGACTTTGGGTTGACTTGTTTAATCGGTTTTTAATTTTGAGTCTTCCGCTGTGTATCTTTGATAATTGCCTTAGCCGTTTTAACGGTGGCGGTAATGTCTTAATTATTCCTAAATCGTATTTTTAAAAGAGTAGAATTTTATTTAAAGAAAGGAATTTCTAGGGTGTTACATTTAGGGCATCTTTTTAAGTATTGATGACAGTCCCTATTCATGGTAGTCCAATAATACCCTTCTCGCATTATCTTTTGGACTAGCATTTTGCCATTAACATGAGTTCCACAAACGTCTTCGTGGACTATCCTCATAGCTCTTTGGGCTTTCTTTTTGCCTACACATAAGAGAGCTCGACCCTTAGGTACCCTTTTGTGTAACTCGTTTCTATGAGTACATATTGGGAAGCCAAGAGTCTTAATGCTCGTTTTGCTCTTTTGTCAGCATGAGGAGGATATTCTCCTTTAGTGACATAATTGAGTATGTTTGTATACCACGGTTCTTCTTCTTCTTCGTCTTAAACCACTTCATCGTCTTCTATGGCTTGAATGTAAGCCGGTTTATGCCTTTTTTATATGGTTAAAGGCATTTGCTCGATTTCCGTAGGAATCCTAACCATTGAGGCTAGTCTTGCCAAGGCATCAGCAAATTGGTTTTCCTCTCTAGGTAGATATGTGTATTCTACCTTTTTCAATTGGTTGGTGAGAGTTTCCAGATAATTTTGGTAAGGGGATAAACTTTCACTCCTTACTTTCCATCTTTTGGAGATTTGGTTGATGATCAAAGAAGAGTCTCCGAATATTTGAAGTTTCTTTACCCCTAATGCCGAAGCTGTTTCAAGACCTACCACGCATGCTTCATATTCTTCAGCGTTGTTGGTAACGTAGAAATCTAACTTTATGGAGATTGGAACATGTTCTTCTTTAGGTGATACTAATAATACTCCAATGCCACATCCCTTTTGGTTTGAGGCTTCGTCGAAGTATAAGGTCCAAGTATCATCTTCTATGACCATCAAGTCTTCATCTGTTGTCTTGTATTGGCGTCGAATCTTCTATTGGAAAATCCGCTAAGAATTCCGAGACCACGGATCCTTTAATAGCCTTTTGAGGCATGAACCTTACATCAAATTGGGCTAGGTTAACTATCCATCTTGATATGCGCCCATTAAGTGTAGATTTTTCAAATAAGTACATGAGTGGATCCATTCGAGATACTACAATGACTGTATGAACGAGCATGTAATGTCTCAACTTGGTTGTGGCCCACACTAATTCGAGACACAATTTCTCAAGTGGTGTGTAGCGTACTTCATACTCAAGCATTTTCTTGCTTAGGTAGTAGATTGTGTTTTCTTTTCCTTCTACTTCTTGTGCGAGCATAGCCCCCATTGTCTCTTTGGTGACTGTTAAGTACAACCTAAGAGGAATTCCTAGAAGCGCTGGTGCTAATACGGGAGGATTTGCGAGATAGGATTTGATCTTTTCAAAGGCTTTTTGACACTCATCGTCCTATATTACTGGCACATTCTTTTTTAGTTTCTTGATTATTGGTTCACATATTGTTGTTAGCTTGGATATGAACCTTCTTATGTATTGCAACCGGACAATAAACCCTCGAATTTGTTTCTCGGTTTTGGGCGGCGGCATTGACATAATTGCTTTGATCTTGGTTGGGTCTATCTATATTCCTCTAGAGCTTATGACATATCCCAAGAGTTTGCCTGAGGTGACTCCAAAAGCGGACTTGGATGGGTTCAACCTCATGTTGTATTTCCTTAGCCTTTCGAAGAATTTTCTTAAGGCTACTTGATGTCATGGGCAATCTTTTGATTTCACAATCATATCATCCACGTAGACTTCAAGCTCTTTGTGCATCATGTCATGGAGTAGGGAAATTGTTGTTCGTTGGTAAGTGGCACCCGCGTTTTTCAAACCGAATGGCATTACCGTGTAACAGTAAGTACCCCAAGTTGTTATGAATATTGTTTTCTCCATATCTTCTTCCGCCATGAGAATCTGGTTGTACACTGCGTACCCATCCATAAACGAGAGAAGCGCGTGACTTGTTATATTATCTACTAAGATGTCGATGTGTGGTAAAGGGAAGTCATCCTTTGGACTTGCCTTATTTAGGTCTCGATAGTCGACACACATTCTTACTCTTCCATGCTTCTTTGGAACTAGGACCACATTTGCAACCCATTCGGGGTATTTGGATACCCATATAAAACCTGCAGTTATTTGCTTTTGAACATCTTCTTTTATTTTAAGAGCTACATCAGGTTTCATTTGACGCAACTTTTGTTTTACAGGTTTCGTTCCTGGAATTAGTCGTGGTATAGTGTGTTGAGCTATTTCTCTGTTAATACCTGGAATATCTTCATATGACCAAGCAAATACGTTAATAAATTATTTAAGTAGATTGATTAAATCGGTTCTTTCATCTTCATTAAGAGTTAGTCCGATTTTAACTTCTTTTTTAATGGTTGGATCGTTTGAGATATCAACCGTTTCAATGTCCTTAATTATCGGTGTTTTATTTTCAAGTGTTTCCATTTCTTTAATGATTTCTTTATCGCTTTCATTGTTAGTTAAGCAATGCTCGTCATCTTGGGTTAGAGCATAACACGAGGAGTAAGTGGAAGAAGACATATTATTAAATTCGGAAATCATTACATCAAATGAGGAAATGTCCTCTAGGACTTGACTACTAACTACCCTAGGAGTAGGTGCTAAAATAGAAGTATTAGAGGAAGATGGTGCTATAGCTAAGAACTCAGAAGACTCGATAGGGGAAGACTCATACTCTGACGACTCTTCAAGCATTGGTCCTTGTCCTGTTGTTATGGAGATCTTTCTTCCACTTGAAGTAGTCACCTTGACTGTTTTGCGCCATCCTTGCACTAAATCCTCTGCTGGAGTGATGAGCTTCGAAGGGTCGAAGTTTTCACTTTGTAGGACTGTTTGAATGAGCGAGGAGTTGTCATGTATATACTTTGGCTCATTCTTCTTGCGCCCAAAAGGAGTCCCATGACATTAAAGTCAAAGCATGGGGGTGATTTCTCCTTGTAGATAGGAGTTGGGATCTCATCTAAAAAGTAGCAATCCAGAAAGATTTTGAACCTAGGTTGCCTTATGTCGTTTACAACAAAGGGTTAGGGAAATTCATGGCATATATAGTCCTCTCCTTCTCTTTTAAATTGCCCATTAAGAGTAAGAGGATATTGGTCCATTGGGATTGCTTTCTTTTGGGTACGAGCGTTCCTACACGCCTTAGACTTTTCCTGGTCTTGCTTTAGATCTTCTAGAGTCAGTTCAAAACCAAGTCCAAAAGTATCTAGTTTAGGGAGGCCAGGTAGTTCCATTTTTTTGGCTATCTCCTTTTTCTTTCCAAGAGTCATTCCAGGAAAGTGTCCCTACTTTTTGAGAATAGCGTTTATTGTCATATTGGAGTGGAGGTCGTAGCAAAGAGGGGTCCTTTCATCTTCTTCAATTAAGGAGACCTCTTCATTAAATCCCCACAGATCTTCATCATTCTCATCGTGCTCCACATTAATAATTGGATTTTCAACAGCTTTGATTCTCATAGGTGAAGCATCGATTGTAATAGGGATCCCTACAACTATAGCCTTTAATTGTTGATGAAGGGATGAAGGGGCGGGTTTAAGGTCATGAAGCCAAGGGCGTCCCAATAATAGGTTGAAGGAAGCGTTAATATCCACTACTTGGAAAGTGGTGGCATGTTCTATCGCTCCCGCCGTTACTTCTTGTCACCTTATGGAGGTAGATCCTTGTGAGAAAAGGTGATCTAGTTTATAGGACTAGGAAGGTCACTCGTGAGAAAGTTAGCCAACCCCTCATGAGTGGTTTCAAAGTCTATCCCTATCTTGTCCAGAACATTCATTACTGCCAACCTATGTTCTCGGGATGTGGCTAGAAGTTTCCATTCGTTCATCTCGACCTTGGTCTTTTTGAATTGCTTAACAACATCGTTGTCTTCTATAATTGGTATGGGAACTTGTTGAGTAGTAGGAATAGGTTGTGCAGCTATGGGAGGTTGCATTCTCCCAAATCTTGTGAGAACATCTATGGGTGAATCTTCTTCATCCCAAAAGTCACTTACTTGATATATCACTTAAAGTGGAGGTTCATCCATATCCTTGAGATAGACGTCCTCGTCATCGCTGTCCCAAACTCCATTGATGTTAGTATCTTGTTCTTGTGGAATTCGAACTAGTTTCTTATTATCAATTAGTTTTTGAATTAAATCTTTAAATTTAAAGCAATGTTCGATGGTATTTCCCCTGATTGATGATATGAACAGTAGAACCTACCTATCCTCTTTCACAATTTAAATGGTCTCGGTTATAGAGGTTTAATCTTACCACTCTCGGAGAGCATTTTGAACATGTTAGCATAGGAAGTCCCAATTGGAGTGTAAGACTTATTACTCTTTTTGGGTGTATCAATTACTTGGAGAGAAAATGGTTTCTTCTCCATGGGTGGAACTTTGTTGTTGACATGTTTGCTTTACACTATCTTTTCTTGTTTCTTTGCAAACTCGAAAGCCTCACGTAAAAAGTCTATGCCTTTCCTCATTGATTTTATGAGAATCCATACTTCTTCTCTAGTTGTGGGTTATTGTCCGGGAGGGAAATCACTCATGGCATCGAAAAAGGTTTCCTCCTCTTCTTCGACAGCATGAATCTCTTTAGCTAGTTTGATGAGGGATGAGGGGTCACCATGATCTTCCTCATCAGAAATAGCCTAAGAATCAGAAAGTGGTGCATTATTGATACTTGGCTTCTTGCTTGCAGGGGGAAATGGAAGTTTATTATTATCAATTAAGTCTTGGAAAGCTTCCTTAAGCTTCTAACAATTCTCAGTGAGATGGCCCCTGCCTTGATGATACTTGCAATATGCGTTGGGATTCTACTTAGCCGTCCTCTTTTCAACAGGTGGATCCCCAGACAGTCTAATGGGAGTTATAAGACCTTTTGCATGTAACTGGTCAAATGTGGTGTCATAACTCATACAAATAAGAGTAAAGTTCCTCCTAAATGGTTTCTTTTGTCCTTCATTGTTCATGGCAAGGACTTCACTCAAATTAAAAGTGCTAACATTGTTTGAGTGGGTGGTTTTAGAAGAAGAAGAAGGATTGTCGTTCTTCTTACCTTTCCATCCACTGTTAGAGTTATTATTAACAACTTTTTGTTTAGTAAGGTCGTCTTCAATGTTAATTCTAATGTCATAGACGGCCTTAAAGGTATGCAAGTTGTTTTGATACTTCAGATGTTTGGAGTACTTTTCTTGGAGGTTCTTAATGAACATCCTCACATATTCCTCTTCACTAGATACCTCAATCATCCTAGTGGAAGTTTCCCTCCACTTATTAAAGAAATAAGTAAAACCTTCATTCTCTTTTTGCTTAGGTATTTCAAGTTCCCTATGATCAGTTTCAACTTGAATATTACATTTATACCTATCAATGAAAGCATTTACAATAGATTCCCAAGTAGAGGTTTTCTCTTTGTTAAGGGAAAAGAACCATTGTTGACAAACGGTTTCAAGAGATAAAGAAAACAAGGAATGAAAAATTTTCCTATCAATCCCCTTAATATTCATTATTGTCTCGAAAGCTCTTAAGTGGAAATAAGGGTTGTCTTTTGCCTTGAAATTAGGGATGTTGTTGGCATTGAACTTCTGCGGAAGAAGCTCCTTGTCCACCTAGACCCCTTGCGAGCTAATGCCCTTGAATCTGTAATCATTGGATATTTTGCTCAAGCTTTCTTGGATGAGCTCCATTTGTTGTTGTTTCACAGGGTCATTGATTTGAAGGGTTAAATCCTTCAACACCTCAGTCACGCTAGCCATTTGCTTCTTACGCTCACTGACTTCTTCTTTACTTGCCATTATCTTCTTAGCTTTTCTTTTCCGACTGACTGGTTTATCAAAAAGTTGAGCTTGAACAAACAGGTTGTCCTTGATTAAACACCGTTCCTTTCTTGACCAACTGCTGTAAATTAAACCATTTTATTTGTTTTAATGACTTGAATCAAATTGACTTTGACTTTACTGGTTTATGGAAAAGAAAAAAGCAAAAATCGGGTGCATATTTTTGGGAATCAAGTATATGGGTTCAAACAAGTGTGGTTTAATTGGCAAAAATAGGGTGCATATTTTTGGGAATAAAGTATATGGGTTTAAACAAGTGTGGTTTAATTGGAGGATTAATATCCGACTTACCCCACTAAAAAAATGACAGAAAATATGTGCATACCAGACTCTCTAGACATGGTCAAAGAGTACATTCATATTAGTGTTTGCTTTATTTATGAGTGCAAGTGACATGCTTTGTCTCTTGTTTGTATGACGATGACACTAAGTGCTTAGACTCAAACAAAATTGATCAAACTGATTAATAAAATGTTTAATTAGACTCGTCGTGATGACTCAAGCAAAAAAACTGAATTGTCGCCTGAACAACATTACTGTCACCGCACACTGTGGTGCAGCGCCAGACGATAGGATTGTCGCCCAGCGTTGCACAGCAGCGTTTGGCGCCATAGCCCAAATCTTTGCGCCATTGCTGGAACATCGATCTGGGACTATTTTTAGTACTTTTACTCTAAAGGGACAGGCCTAAAGTCGTACTAAGTCGATTTGATTAATTTATTAGCCTTTAATTACTCAAATTAATTAATCAATTAATTAGGCAAAGTCCTTTTAGTTATTAATTAGTTTATTTAGACTTAATCACAAGTCAAACAAACGGTTACGAAAAACACATAGAGTATGCACAACAAGTAATGCACAAGTAGTCAAAGAGTCACAATATGATGCAATTAGTTTGCAACCTAATCATGGCTCTAGCTCTCTAAAGTTCAGGATATGGGTTAGTCAAAGAGGGTCCATGGTTATGAGTCCGAATGCACCGCGTGGAAGCCTTACCTTTGGAAGGGTTGGCGCGTGTGGATGGGACCCCGAGAGTTAAACTTCCTTCCATGGTTTGGTGAATTTAACATTCTCGAATGCACCCTTCGTTGTCAGGAGCGTTCGATTGGGTAGATGGAGCATGAATTCCCAGAGGGTTATGTCCATATGTAGAACACATATGGGTTTCAGAAGAGAGAAAAACTCAATCAGGAAGTAGAATCGAGCCAACATTGCTAGAACTAGTCAAAACAAGAAGGCAGAGTTTTGGCTCGGTATTGAAAGAACTTGGCGCCAGACAACATCTGTCGCCAGAAAATATCTCTGTCTCCAGACGACAAGGTTGTGCCAAGCGACAAGGCCATTTTTCAGGCGACGCACTCTGCTTTCTAGACGGTAGTTCCTACATGCCTTAGCAGCTTTATGTGTTCTTAGAATTTTCCAGTTTTTGTAGTATTCTTTCGATTCTAGTTGTGAAAGATATTTCTTAAATTTCCTACGTGTAAAAATCCTATGTTTTTTACTCATTACGGATGGTCTTTCCAACGAGAACCTTTTTATGCTTATGCCAATAATGTCAATCAAAATTACGCACATGAAATACTTAGAACTTTTCGAGTCTCATACACTCATTCTAAATCATTGCCAAAATAAATTTTAGGAATTAAAATAGAAATCCTCCCTAGTGGAGTCGACAGCATTTGCTAAGATTGTGGAGGTTGTCACCTAGATTTGAGAAGATAGCACGAGATGGGCAGTCTTGGACGACGTTTGCTAAGATTGAGGAGGTTATCACCCGGATTTGAGAAAATGGCACGAGATGGGCAGTCTTCGACAGAGTTCGCTAAAATTGTGGAGGTTGTCACCTAGATTTGAGAAGAACGGTTCGTGATGAGGCGGTCTTTGATGACATTCTCTATGATTGGGAAAGTTGTCACCATGATTCAAGAAAAAAGCTCGAGATGTAGAAGCATTGATCGACGGCGTTCCCTAGCTTGTGGAGAGTTGTCACAAACAACTGAGGATGACTTCAAGCGAAGTTATCTTCGACAGCGTTCCCTAGGATGTGGAAAGTTGTCAGAAAACTGAGGATGGTTTCAAGCGAAGTGATCTTTGACGGCGTTCCCTAGGATGTGGAAGGTTGTCAAAAGCAGGAGATGATTTCAAGCGAAGTTATCTTCGATCATATTCCCTAGCTGGCGGAAGATGGTCACAAAACGGTAGAAGGTCGTTTCAAGCGGAGCAATCTTCGATAGTGTTCCCTAGCTTGCGGAAGATTATCACAGCGGAAATTGGAGGCAATTACAAGCGTAGCAGTCTTCGGGCGGTATCCCCTAGCTTGAGGAAGATCATCACAAAATCGGTTACTCCGGAGACGTGTGCTCGGCGGTGCAAGATACGCGTTTCTTAACTTTTTTATATGTTTAACTAATGCTAGTTTGCAGGTATCAGCATTACAAGAATGATTTAGGATCGCAGAACGTTCTGAATCGTTCTCCGTCCCTATCGCTACTTTAACTATTGTTTTCGAAACCTAAGTTTCTCCAAACTCAGTCAAAGTGGGGGCTTCTGTAGACACCCATTTGTGTCTCCACAAAACCAAACCCAGTGATGAATTACTTTCGCGTTGAATCATAATCAAATGAAGTGAAAGTGTGGAAAGTCTAATGTTGCGGTTAGTTTTTTTATAAAAATCCTTCTTTTTGTTTTCGAAAACCTACTCTATTTTATTAAAATAGCCAATGTATTTATGTTTGGTCCATGACAAGGGTCCAATAATGGTGTAGTTGGATGGGGCTCGAAAAGAGCTTTCCAACGACATATTATAAGCTCAATTCTGATGAATAATGAGGAAGTTATGGCCAAAATACTAAACTGGGCCCGGTTTGGTTCTTATATGCGGCCCAATGATCTAGAGGAGGGCCTATTATTAATTATCATTCCTAAAGCTATTAGGATTGATTATAGTCTTCTAGAATCTTCTAGAAGGTTCTCTTAAATCCTAATAGGATTAGGATTGATAATTATGTTTTATGAGTTTTATTTGGAATAAAATAAGTGTTTTATATGAAAATACGATTTTACCCCTAACACGGATTTTACAACTCAATTTTATCAAGAAGTGAATTCCGTGTTGAAAATGCGTTGAAAACATTCTTCATCGCCAAACGACAGGTTCGTCGCCTGGTGCTGCAGTGCAGCACCTAGCGACGAGCCCTATCGCT
This sequence comes from Chenopodium quinoa, assembly GCF_001683475.1. Lineage (NCBI taxonomy): Eukaryota > Viridiplantae > Streptophyta > Magnoliopsida > Caryophyllales > Amaranthaceae > Chenopodium > Chenopodium quinoa. Next base: position 2,906,733 of record NW_018743197.1, on the reverse strand, counting down.
GGCGACGGGAAGATATTTTATTCCTTTTTTAATTTGATTTGTTTCTATCGATTCTGGACTATTTTCTTATTAATAGGGTCCTTGGACCTCCGTTTTTCAATAACCAAAATTCTCTAATTATTCTCTCTCTCTCTAAGCTAAAGCTTATTCTCTCTCTCCCTCTTTCTAGCCTAGCCTTTTACAAACACAATTCCTCATACATTAGCACTAGACACACCTAACCAAATTCGAAGTTGTCTTCGCCCTAGACGTGAAAGGTTTGATATTTTTGAAGGTTTGGTCCCAAATATCTATTTCAATTATTTAATTTAATTGTTTTGATTTTATTTCCTTGAAGTTACTAACGCGTGTATTTTGTTATTAGAAAGAGATACGAGGCATCAAAGTAAGTAATTTTAATTGTTTAATTGATATTTTGATATAGAAATCATGCTTTGATTATTATTTTGATTCCTAGTATCATATTAAGATGTTTTATTGCTTCCTAGTATCATGTTTAGGGTAATGATTAAGTTTCTTATATCAATTGTTATTTCTATGATGCTTCCTATTTTCTTTCGTAATAACATGTTAGTATCATGTTAGGGTTAAAGCTTTGATATTTAATGTTTAGTGACATGCTAGGGTTTGTTATTAATCTTGTTAGTATCATGTCTAGGATCTTATTATTATTATTACGCTTTAACATGATTATTAATATGATGTTATTGTTATTTATTATGTTGCTTAATATATTATTGTAATTTCTTGATCACACCTTTTATGCATGTTTAAAGGGAATTTATACTTGTAATCACGCTTAATAAGATAATTAATAATCTTGTTTAGGGTTAATATGATTATAATTCATGTGATCGGCAATAATAGATTTATTTGTGTAATAATATTCAACTAACATAGATAAACAGGTTTAGGGTTGCCTCATTGATTGCATGTTAGTCAGAAAGCGCACATGAATACGAGTAGAATAAGTAGAGGCCTATTATTAGGGCAGGTTCTTTCTCTTTTAGATTGTATTTGTATCTTCATCCTCGAAATTTTAGTCTTGGTTCCAGACCTATTGGAGCTAACGATCTCTTGGATCGTTAAGGGGTGTAACCTTCACCTTGTGAATGGTTTACAAGTTCCTAAAACTTGTTGGCGACTCTTTTGCTCCTGCTTCTTTCCCTTTAGACGCCACCATGCTTAAGTGTATGATCACGGTGAGGTTCAAGTTTGGGGTAATGCTTGAAATATTCCCTACAGTAATGCATTTAACAACTTCCTAAACATGCAATAAGCAATCCATTAACCTATGACTCGCGCGTGCACATAGATATAAGACTCAAATTAATGCAAGACAGTGTAAAATGTGGATTTAAAAAAAATTCATATTTCATTGGACTTCTGGTCCATGATAAACTTTTGATGATTATCATTATGTCGACATCATAATGGACATATGTTTTAGATCCCTTATTCAATAGTCCATCCTATCATGCATATGTATATTATTTATCGGTTCCATTGTGTACCGGTATCATAAAATTACTTTAATGTACATTCATGCTATTTTATAATGATATATGAATACATTTTTTATTGGTACCATCATATCTTTTCTTACATATATAATATAGGCCATCTATTATAATAATTCAGATATCTATACCACCTATCAAGAGTATTTCTCACACTATGGTATTAATATACTATTATTATACTTTAAAAGTACCAACTGCACTATCTTGTCATATATCACATATTTATATTGGAACCTATCATACAAACTACACTTCAGGTGTAGCGATTTAAAGAAAAATTGGCAAGATGTATCTTAATGTATGCACATAATATCATTATCACTATAATAAAAATATATATCTCTCTATGCCTCTAGATGGGCCATAACAGTATACAAATCAAATCATAAATGTGCAACATATATTGATATAGAAATTGGCATATAACTTTACAAAGTATCATTAGAGGGATCATCTAATTATAATTTTATAATTTTGCCAACTTACTTCAATTCTTCCCCAAAAGTTGGTAAAATATCTCAAATATTTGGGCAGTTCTTCACCAACTTAGAATATAATTTCATGTGCAACAAATTTCATCTCGTAGGATAATAATATATATTCAACAAATTTCTATCTCTTCTGGAGAATAATGAAATTTTGTTCTCTTCTAGATATCAATATTAATAGAGGGGTAATAAATTGTGCAGTTGTCTAATTTCTTATTCTATTTCTTATGTGCTGACATACAATAGCCCCAATCAAGAGAATTGTTATACAAATATAAACTTTCTTGTAATTTCACTAGGCGGAGAACTTCGGGATCGTTAGAAACATTGATAGAATGATACTAGTTACTTAAAATTTCCACATATAACTTGTACGTGGTGAGCTTCTAGTCACCTAATATATGTCAACATATAAATTATTCTAGTGAACTTCTAATCACCAATAATTCGGAAAACCCAATATATTATCTCTTGAAATTTTCTTTTAACACAAACTATATATTAAAAATCACAATCCAAATATAGCTCAATCTCAATGTTATGTCTTGCCATTCAATTTATTTCATATATTTAACATGAGAGAGAGTCAGTGCATTATCTTTTTCATATCAAATGAAACTTTAGGTTTTCATAACGGGAATTTATTAAACCCCGGATGGCCTAATTATTAATTATCACATCCAATCACTTTTCCTTTAGTATTTAAATTATGGTCAATTTTATAATATTGGTGATCACCTAATTAAATATACTTTATGCATGGCCATGAATATGATGTGATATGAGTACACCAATGTGTTTCTTTTTACAATTGGCAAGACAATTAACTAATACTCATACTCCACTGGAGCATTGATTGTAATCTTGATACATGCTAACCGTGTTGGACAACATTTTATACTCTTCTGGAATACTTTATATAACCATATCACATTTTAATGTATTAAAAATGATCTCTTCAGGAGATACATCAAAATGTGTCACTTTCTCAAGTTTGTCATTGTCAATTAATGCTCCTTTCCTCTTCCAATGATTCTTATCGTTGTACCCCTTTGGATTACCACACTTCAGGTGTGCTAGTTCAATAGCAACTAATCTTGTCCATCTAGGATATCAACTTAATATTTACTTTTATAGCTAGTTGATAAGTCTATTTTATATATATTTTTATTCCCCGTCCCACGGTCATATATGTGCTTATTTGAGCTCTCCGGAGCTATTTTTTATTACTAATATACGTTTTCTAGTGTTTTTGTAGAGTTGGTTTTATTTTGTAGGAATTTGCAGATTTATGACGATTCCCAAGCTTATTGAACTATGACAAAGATATTAGAGACGGAGCGTATTTTATGACCGTATATTTTAAGCCCAAGGTCGAGCTAATTAAATTTGGTTCGATGATTAAGGGCTCGATATTTGAAAAGGTCCAACATTTTACGAGTTATTATCATGGACCAAGCAAGGAAGAAAATTGGGTCCAAGTTTGAGGAGCCCAATCCCAAAAGAGCAGCTCAAGAAAGCCACGAGATTGATTGTTGGGCGTAATGTCTGGCGGGCCCAATCAATCAAGCATCATTTTGGGCCACGGAATGCGCATGATTGTTGAGCTTATTTTGAGACTTTGACTCCTAGATTAATTTTGGCAGCTTTATCATAGTTTGAGTTAAGCTAGGATTTTCAATCTTAATTGTTTCTTAATAAGATTCCTTTTCCTTATAAAAAGGGAGTAGTAGTAGTTACGTAGGTAAGCTATCATTAGGTAGTTTTAGTTTTTCTTTTCTTTTTAGTTTTGAGTTTAGTTTTCTTTACACTCTCTCTCTCCTCTTAAACTCTTAGTATTAGTTTCTCTCTCTACAACTCTTGGTTTAATTCCATCTCTTATTTCCCTTTACTTTGGTAACGATTTTCTTCTCCTTTAATCTCAGTTATTTACTTTATTTCTATGATTATGTCTTGCTTTATTGATTTGATTAGTTTAGTTATGAATATGTCTGAGTAGTTTAATTCTAGGGTTTATGGGGATCCATAATTAATATGAAGGGATAATTTGTTATTATTGATTATTGGTATTGCATGATGATTTCTTATTGAATTGTTTTAATTCTTTGCAATTAGATTATGAATCGAGCAGATGTAATTTGATTGTGAATGTTTAGCAATATTGAATTGGTGAATCGAGTAAATGTTAATTTAATATTAAAGGCTATTTTCAATAGGAACTTAGATCTAGTAAATTGCGAGAGCCTGTTAGATCTATGTTGATTAATAAATTGCGAGAGCCAGTTAATCATGTTGTTTGTGGATTGTTAATTATTAATTACTTCGTTTTATCCCGGAATATTAATTATTGGTGAATTTGTGACCCTAGGCTTCCTTATTATTGTTTCTTTTCTCCCTAAACTTATTCTTCGTAGTATAGAATTTATTCCCAAAAATATTGGTTACTTAGATAATTTAGATTATAATAAATAATTAGGAGTAAAAAGACTTGTTTCCCTGTGAAGTTCGACCCTAATTCCCTATCTACATTAGTTAGAGGATTTATGTATTACTTTTGATTAGGAGATACGACTTTACCCTGTCACTAGTATATAGGTAATGACATTTATTCATATTCATCTTTAGGATGGTATCATTTTAAATAATTGATTGTACCAAACTGACCATTAACATATTTAATTATTCATGTGCAAGGATTACATAAAAACAATGGAATAAACACTACTATCTCCCCCTAATCCTTGCATATGGGGGCATAAAAATAGTCAAATAATCTTTAAATCCCTTGCTTTTTTAAGCCATAAATTCTTTTAGCAATGCATGTATCAAATATAATAAAAGTATTCTTATAAACTCATACCCGTAACTCTTGCCCAATTATATTAATCTTTATATTGAAAATTCTTAAAAATATGGGCATAATAAATACATTTTTCAAACAAGTTGCTCAAAATATCATGTGTAATTTATTTTTTTTTTGAATAGAATTATCATGTGTAATTACTTGAACTCATAACACATTTTTTTTCAAATAGATATTCTTATCAACTTTTCCATGAATAATATAATTAAAAGAATATCATGCAAACATGTTTTTTTTTTTTTTTTTTTTTTTTTTTTTTTTTTCAAGCAGCAATTTCTCATTCACTTCTGGGAATGAGCTAGTGAGTCTAGTTAGCTATCATTCACCAATTGATCTCACACAGAATTTGCTATTAAAAATATTCAACCAAAAGAAAGATACATTAACTCTTAAAAAAACTTTATATACAGTATATTTTAACATGGTGGATAATCTAGTCAACATACTTTAGAAACTATATTAGTCATTTATGTTTCGTATTATTCTCAAGGGTCTTTGATCCTTGTTTTCATAGATTTAGGTAACTTCAGATCCAGTATTATATATACAAAAATTATATGTTCAAATAATTCAATTGTTCCAATAATTTAATTTTATGTAGACATATACTATCAAATACTATTGATATTGATCACACATCAAACATCATGACAATATATTCTACAACACTATCAACTTAAATATTAATATGACCATGATATTTTCAATTCAATTGTAATTTTAAAACATGTATATCAACAAAATCTAGAACTTCTAATCAAAGATGTATAATACAACATGTTGTGATACCATGAAAGAGTTGAGGAATGGTAATACTTTTACTAAGCAAAGGAAAATACAAGTGAATAATACAAAAGATAGCTTTGCATTATAACAGAATATAAGATATGCACATAGCTTCTTATAGTTACAAGAGCTAGCAATAAGATAAGGTTGAATAATTCAATTATTATCTTCAACGAAATACAATCTCCGTATTACAGGTTACTAGCATTACATTACATATCTTTTCCCATTATGTTGAAAAACATGAAATAGTCATTATATTACCATCACAATTATAATTCATTAATCAACTAATTTCATATTTGATTGACAATTTAAAGGATTGTACTCATATTCATATTCAACATTAAAAGATGATCATTGTGATTATATAGCATAATTTCCTATCAACATATTAAATCATCCATGTGGCCAGTGAATTAAATTATGATACCCAACATAAAATAGTATGCTACAAACATAGTGCAAAGAATTTTAATGACTGTAGCATAAGAGTATCACACATCACTCACATATACTTGTGATTCCCTATCAATTACTCGACATATATAATACCTTGAAGAAATTGAATTATATCAAAAAATTTGTCAACAAAAAAATTCACATTTGACAACCCTTAAATATTCTTATAATAGATTAATGAAGCGTATTATTACACAATCACATTAATCAATATAGATCATTAACTAATACTATCGGTGGTAATTGAAACACAAATCTATTGAATTACATCATCAACGTAGATTTCAAAGTAAAAAAAAAAAAATCGAGACATTAAACCCTTGAACAGTTGAATGATATATCAACATCATCTAATTAAGCTTATGTAATTCTTCATTATAAAAATTAACAATGATAATCATTAATCAAACATTACTAAATTACAGTAGAAAAATTAAAGCATAATAATCATGAATATATGTACAAAAATCAAGTTATTTAATCAATTGTATAAAATAGTAAAGTAGACAGCAGTCAGGACTCATGGTTTGTCGGCATCTAAGCGGAACATAACAAACAAATTAAAGACTAAAATGGTTATACACCTATATAAATAAGTATGCATACATTGATGCAACACAAAGCATACGGGGTAAGACTAAAGAAGTTTAAACTAATAGGAAAATAAACTATTATAAGACTTTCCTTGATTTATCTGTTTAGATTAACAAAATTTATCGTATTCGTATTCAACTTTGTAAAATTGAACCATTAATTTAGAGACATGCAGTTAAAATAGATATTCTACAATTATAGCACTTAAACAATAATCTCCAAGCAAAACAATAATTTGTACTTTGTATATTGGACAAACAAAACATACTTGCACAATGTTAATTCGTAGGAAAGATGGAAAGTATGTAGAAGTTGCATATCCCCTTTGATAATACATTATTAACGCTGATCACGGTATCCAAGCTCGATGATGATTGCTATCTAATTCCGATGATGAATTTCGTTTTTCTTTATCAGCTACAGATTGACGATCCACAAATATTTTCAAAGAGTAGTAGCAATTAATCACGTAATTCTCTGATTGATTAGAGAGTGGTGTTAAAAATGTGTTATAAAATAAAGAGAACGAGAGAGAAATTGAGAAGAAAATAGTATATTTCCATTCCATATGATAGAGGTACATATAAATTCAATATAGATAGAGTTTGCTTAAATAAGAATATAAACCCTATACTTATCTAGAATATTATAGAATCATATTTCATAACATAATACGTAGTAATAATTCTTGCTCTCCATCCTTTTTATTTATCCTTTTTTACTTCGTCTTTCCACGGTTGCTTCCGTCTCTAACCCAAAAACCTTTATTTCCTTCTGAATTCGAGATTCTGGAAGCATACTCAACCTGAAAAATTAAAAAAAAGTCTTCCTCTCTCTTCAACCTTGATCGATCATACAACAATGGCGGTTTCTCTTGAAGAACTAGTCAAAGTGTTGGAGATTTGGCTAAAGCTTATCAAGAAGCCTCAAGAACAACAGTACGTAGACTCTAATCTCGATCCTGTTCTTTTGGTACCTGGAATTGCTGGCTCTATTCTCGAAGCTGTTGATCAGAATGGCCACTCTGACCGCGTTTGGGTTCGAATTTTTGCTGCTGATTACATGTTTCGCACCAAGTTATGGTCTCGATTTGACCCTTCTACTGGTAATTGTATCTGGAATTTCACACCTTTTTCTTTTTTTTAATTTTAATTTTGTTGGTTTGGTGGGTTGGATTTAATCAGGTATTAGTAAATTAGGGAAATTAAATTTTGGGGGAGTTTAATTGAGAAGAATTAAGGGATTGAATATGAAATTGTGGTTTTTAGTAATTGAAAATGGCTAAGTTAAGCAGGCAATCGTGCAATTGTTAGATTATACTCACGAGATCATGATGTTCAAGAAAGTGAATGTGAACCAGACCAGTTTAAGATGGAGAAGCACATAAAGCAGCCTATTTTATTGAAAGAGAAATTGTGGATTTTAATCATCGAAACTGGATAACTTAAGCTAGCAATTAATAATTGTTCGATTATACACATAAGAACATGATATTCAAAAAAAGTGAATGTGAACCTGTGCAATTTAGGATTGAGAAGCACCTAAAGTAGCCTATTTACACGCTTGGGGATCTTGTAGAGGTCAATTTTGTGTTCTCTAGAACAGCTGAGTCCTAGGGAAAGTGCATACAAGTTCGTTATTATATGGAGGAAGTGGAAAGGGAGGGGGACAAATTTTCTTGTTTGGGTGAAGGATTGGGGAAGGGTAAAGGATTGGGGGAAGGAAGGGGGAGGAGAGGGAGGAATCTATTTTCCCTCTCTTTTTAATAAGCATAATCTTGCCAAAATTGGAGAGATTTGGAGGAAAAATGGAGCTCATATCACCCTCCCTTTCTTTTCCCATCTCTTCCCCCTTTCCCCTCCCCTTCCTTCTTTCTTTGGTATCCAAACAAAGTGTTAGTGTATCATTTGCCACTATATCTGGTGATGGTCTTTGTACAAAACCGTAGTAGTTATTTGCCATCCAAAAAGCTGTAGTGATCTCATGACTTCAGTAGCAAAGGGCTAACAATGATATTGCAATTTTCTTTTAGCTACCAAATTCTTCGTATAATATATGGAGTTGAAGGCTGTAAAAAACCATATATTATATCTATGCAGGTTTTACTCATTGGTAGCAAATTTTTTTAACAAATCACCTAAATAACATCAGTTTAATGATTGTTCTCTTATCTCGCTTTATTCAACATTTCTTGACTTAACTAACCTATTAATCCTTGATTAACCCTATTTAACCCATATTTATCCCATGGTATGCTAATCAAGGGGTTTCTTGGCATAAAAAATGTTTATCTCAAATTGAATTTTTAAGGGCTAAAATAACCTCTGTCGAACAAATTTTCCCGCATGCAAGTGGATATGATTTTCGAGCATGCGTATCAAGAAATTTGACCTCAAATTTGATTTTGGAAGGCTAAAATAACTCCCAAAACCCTAACATGCCAATTTACCTTTGCATGCAACCCAAGGCACTTTTTGGCATGCAGTTCGAGCTGTTTTTTTTTTTTATTTTTTATTATTTTTTTTATTTTTTTTTGCTAATTATGATTTCGATTTGGATCTTGAAAGGCCAAATGATCCCCAAAACTTAAATCGAGCAGCTTCATTCGCACGCACGTCAAAGAAGATTTCTGGACACACAAACTGGGACATTAATTATAAGAGTAAGTGGAATTAATCAAGGTAGAATTAACCGTATATAGCAAGAATAGAAGAAAGTTATAAACTAATGCTATTTAGGAGATTTTAGAAAAAATTGCACCAATGGAATGTGCAATACTCCCTCTGTATTTGAATTAGTGAAAGGTTTTGACTTTTTGCATTTTTCATTTAATTCACTTTGACTAATGTTTGTGATTTATACATAAGAATAAATATAGTCTTGTGGGTACTTAAAGGAATTGTCTCAATGAATAGTTTATTAATTTTCAATTGTTATAATATTTACTTATTGATAACTAAAGATATTCTCATTTAAATTTTGCATTGGCATACATTCACAAGAGATACATTTCATTTCTTTAAATACGGAGGGAGTAATATATTGCTACCAATGAGGAAAAACTTTATTATTTTTTTTAAAAAAAACTTAAGTAATCCTTTTTCAATAATTTTGAGTTTATATGAAACTTAGAACCCTTAGGTCCAGGAAGCTTTACTGGTTTGTTATCTCCTAAGGGCACCACCAAATACTAAAGATTTAGGAAGGGTTGAGGAAAAACAAATTTGCTTCACTCACTATTCAATTTATCCTCACTTAGAATCAGGTTCCGGACTCCTAAATCTAAAGTTTGCATGTTAAACTTAACTATCTGAACAATTCTGTATAAGAATGTTCAAATTTACAAAGCTTAAAGTTAAGAACAAACTCAAAAACAACATCTGAAAAATTGAATTTCAGCAAAACGACTATATGCCTAAAAAAAAATCTTGAAAACAAAGGCAAATTCCAAGTAGAATTCAAGATTTACCAGTATTCTTATTACTAAATAAAATCTGTAAATTTAAAGAATACTAAGGTGTTTAAATCATGAGAATCCTATCCCAACCTTTTTGAGGAGAGTATATATGGGATAGGGCTGTCTTAGAACCATGCAATTCATTCCAAGGGGTGTGCAATATGAAGGGGATGATATTTTTTATTTCAGGATAAAAAAACAATATCCCAAAACAGATGGGCATTGGTTCTTTCATCCTACCTTTAGTCGAAACGAGACGGTCCATCATAACAATTATTTTATTATTATATCCAATCCATTTAATTGAAAATCATCCTCTACCATTGCACTGTAGGTATTAATATTATATTTTCTATTTCTTTGTTGAGTGTAATGCTATACTATGATTCCATTTGTTGCAACTTTCGATTGTCAGATCAGTATTTCCAATTATTTTTATTTTTTTTTCCTTTTAATGCAGGTAAAACTCTGTCTTTGGATCCTAATACAACTATTAGAGTCCCTGAAGATCGAAATGGACTGTATGCAATTGATGTCCTTGACCCTGATCTGGTAAATTATGTCTCTTTTTGGAAGTCTACTTTTATATAGAGAGTACATAATCATTATTCTGAAACATAATTTACCATCATTCTTTAATTGTTTTTACATATACAAATTTTATGATCAATGCAGCTACAAGCTTGATCTTCTAAGCTACTGTTTCGTCTGAATTAACTCTGTACATATGCAAGTTTGCAAACTGATATTACATTAGGAAGGTTAGCTAGACAAAAACAAGTCAATGACCCTGCATTTTAAATTATCATAAGTTTTTCTTTGCAATCTTTTTGTAGGCTTATGATCAGAATCTTCTAAATTTGGCTTGTAAATTACTGGTGCTCTCCATTCTGCAAGATTTTTTTAGCCATGATGAATTTTGGCAAGTTGTCTAGATTTTCTCAGCATTAATTTGTCGTTAATCACTGGCAACTTTTGTATTTGTAAAGTAGGCGGCTGCAGTGCCTGGGTGGGTTTTATTTTAGAGTACTGATTTCCAACTAAACAAATGAAGATTGTTTTAAAAGGTAATTATTTACTAAAATCTGGACAAAAGATTATGTCTGTTTATCCAACAGGGCCAAACTTAGCATTATTCAGATGTTTGGTGTTCACTTATCTGGTTGAAGCTGCTACAATTCGTTGTTTTTTGTTATGTCTGTTTACTTCTATCTAGACCAATCTAGCAGCTGGCCTCAAAGAAGAAAGTGAAAAGTTCGGCAATGTGTTCCTCTTAGCCAGCTTTGGGTTACACAAATTGGTTGATGTTGAAATGCTGAATCTATTTTTTTTTACTTTTTTTTATTTAACTCTGTGTAACTAAAGTGTATTTCATTAATAAACCAAGGATGGTTCATACAAATACATATTCATAACTAGGGCTAAGAACAAAACAGCTCATTTCATGAAATTAGTTTGTAAAAAATCATAAAATGTCAAGCAATTCTCAAAATCCTGTTGCTTGACTTTAGCTGTACAAAAGCCTGAAATATCTTAATGTGAAGTTATGTTGAGGGGGAGCAATACCGTTAAAAATTGTGTGTTGCTTTGTTCACATGTCATTGCAATATTTGAGTGGGCATTGTTTTTGTATTTCTTGGGGGGGGGGGGGGTGGGTGGGTGGAGGAAGAGGGGGAAATGGAGATGTACCCCAAATTCTGAGTTTATCATCAGTCTAGGAGTAGGTTCTTCTGTAAGGATTAGAGTCAGAATTATTTGGCCTTTTTCATATTTGATGTTGATGCTATATGAATCTCCTAAATACAGAAAACACATACTGTTGGGGGAAAGATGGTAGTACTTTTTGAAGTGAATCTGTCGAAATAATAGGGCGGCTAAATCATGAGAGGTTAAAAATAGTAAAAAGATCTGAAGGCAAAGGGGGGAGAAAAAAGGGGGAGCTGGCTAAAATGGAAAATAGGTAAGTAGTGACAAAGCAGTAAAATGAAGCAAATATACTTGCAACAAAATTCCTGATCAATTTTAACTATAAAATATTAAGTCTCTCTTCTTTTACTTAAAGTAACCTTGTAGATTTCAACCTTAATTATTGATCATTGTTTGTAGGATTGGGTCTTTCAACTTTCTATAGACCTTAGGTGCTATTTTTTACATTTATATAAGAGAAAGGGAAAAGCAAAAGGGAAACAACAAAAGGGAATAAGAAGAATGGAAACAAGGAAATAACTTGAATATTACTGTTTGGGTAAAGTGGGAGATGGAATTTTGATTTTCATTCTTGTGTTTGGTTTACGTAGCAAAAGAGAGGTCATTTTTTCTTATCGCTGCAAAGAGTGAAAATGCCATCAGACATATCTCATCTTCTCTGCCTTCTTCCCTTCATCAGATATTCTCCCTCTTCAGCAACTTCCACCATCTAGAGTTGTACTTATCCTTTGTTTTTTCTGTTTCTCCGTGTTATTCAATCATCTCTCTTAATTCTTCTCATTTCATCTTTAAATTCATTCCAAAGCTGTGTTAGCTCAGTATTATCCTTCTATATATTTTTCTTATATCTTTTCAATGTCATTATGCTAATGTAATCAGTTATCTCAAGGGTAATATGGACAACTTGTAAGTTTTTCAAATCGAATATAGAAAGTGGACAGTTATTTTGGGACAATCTTAAATAGGAATGTTAATTATTTAGGGACAGAGGGAGTTATACCTGTATCTATTTATAAAAATGTACTATTTAAGTTGCTGTGGAGTGGACTCTAGTCTAGGTCGCAAATCAAGTTTATGACTGTATGATCTGTAATGCTGATATGTTACAGACCTGTACAACTCAGGAATCAATGGTTTGGTGTTTAAATTAGATACGTATCAGTTGATACCTTACCTTGCCTGTGATTAAAAACCATGATATAATAGCATTTGTGCATTATTTTCTTTCCATATATTTTATCCATCATCAAGAATACAGTTACACAATGGCAATTTTACTACTTCCTACTTTTGGCATTCAGATTCTTGGAAGAGAATGTGTTTACTACTTTCATGAGATGATAACACAAATGATCAAGTGGGGGTTTCAAGAGGGAAAAACGCTGTTTGGTTTTGGTTATGATTTTCGGCAAAGTAATAGGTATGTTCCATGCTCTAATACTAATGAGTTGATAATAATGTGTGCCTGAGTTTCTTGTAGCTGTTGAAGTCCTATTTCTACAAGTGTGTGTTTTTGTCACTTGACTTATTTTTATTATAACTCTATATACTTCCTCTATTGTTTTTAGTTGACACCTTTCTATTATCACCCTTGCCAACACATGTTTTTAACGATTAATATCTTTAATTATCTACATTATAAAATTATAAAAAGTGGATATTAATAAAATGGGTAATCCTATATGCAACCCTTAGGGCTGCATATAAGCATTTAATATACTTCCTTTTTTAGTATTAAGTTGGGAATTTATCCACGAGTAATCGGTGTAATAAATGTTTATTTATTTTCAATTCTTTCCATTTTTAGCTTCTTATATGCAGGGTTGCATCTATCTTTTTCCTAATAAAATATACATTGAAATGATTTAAACAAGATTCCACATGAATATGTTTTATCGTATCTATAAACCACAAAAGCAAGTCAAAGTGTAATGTGTGAATAGTGTAAAAGTCAAACGGTATCAACTAAAAAAACGGAGGAAGTATATATTTTTTATTATTACCCCTGGAGTGAATTGGATGACTAGGTAAGCTTTTCACAATTTGCATTTAATTCTTCGTATAACTGTTTTGTCTAATGTGACTAGACATCATGACATGTCATTTGCACTCTTGCAAGTCTTTCATCTTTTAATGTAATCTTTGTTCATGCTTTCTCCTAAAAAAATTCACTGCTGTACAAGTATAATTCTAAAAGGCATGCACGTTTGTGGGACTCGCAATTTTAAGATGTACAATAATGTAGTAATTTAACCCTTTGCTAATATTTGAGACTGTAGACATATGAAATGGACTAAGGTGTCAAGAGGAGAGGATAATAGGGAAAAGGTTCTCTCTGGGGGTGCTTTGTTTTAAATATGTTTTGTCCTTGGTTGGACATAAATCTGCTAATTTTTTCTTTTGTCCAATATCATTGTTTTAGTTATCTGGGTAAGATTGTAATTTTTTACTAATTGGACATATGTGTTACTTGATAGGGCTTCTAGAAGCTAATCAATACATCTTTTATTTTTTCCTTAGCCTCCTTTTAATTAGGGTGACACCCCCTTGGTGTCGTCTTTATAAATTCTTTTATTGCTTATTTGGAAAAGAGGGTTTTTTTTTTTCCCTCTGATGTCCTAAAGTGAAATTCAAATTATTTCCTTCAAAAAAAGAAGTTAAATTCAAATTACTACTTCAATTTAACTGTTTAACTTAATAGTCATTTACTTATTTTCTGTCTGTATTGCACTAATCCTTTCCCTCTCTTTATCCCCGCACCATCTCTTGCTTTTTATTCCTTTATCTATCTATCATTTAATTTCTGTGCAAAATCTAAATGTACAGCTTTATGAGGGACATAAATGTAGCAGGAGCTTCCATGCTTATTTGACCAAAGAGTTCACTTTAGGGTTCTACTCTTGTATTATGATGTGACTAATTTTTTTTTTCTTTTTATTATTCTTAATGGGATTGTTTTTATCCAATTGTCGTTTAGTTTGGTCTACTGATAGTGTATATTTTTGTGTTGATGACTTGTTTGTTTAATTGCAAGAGTGCAGCTGTTGTATTCAATTCAAGGAAACATCTGTTTGCTGCCCTTAAATAGTTTTAGCCAATATTTGATGGATTTACTTTCCCCTTTTGGTTTTCTTTCCACTGCATCAGGCTACAAGAAGTAATGGAGCGATTTGCTGCAAAATTGGAATCAATTTTCACGGCATCAGGTGGAAAAAGAATAAACATAATTAGTCATTCTATGGGTGGTATTCTTGTTAAATGTTTCATGTCTCTCCATAGCGATGTGAGCACTCTTGCTTTATCTAGCTTTGTTGTAAATATAAATGTCATTTTTTTTAATGAAGAGATTTTTTGTAAATTCTTGTAGGTGTTTGAGAAGTATGTTAAGAACTGGATTGCAATTGCTGCTCCATTTCAAGGTGAGTGTTCTTTGGCCATGGTTGACTAGCTTATTATTATTGTCCACGTAAATCTTATTAAAAGAAACTGAAATTGGTCCCTTCCATCTTTCGTTCAATTTTCATTTAAATTGAAAATGTAATACTCGAAATTTTGCCGTCACTGCGGATTTCAACAGGCGCACTGCGCTTGTTATGGCTAGCCCTCTAAGAGTAATTATTGCCAGTGACCTTTATGGCTTTATGCCCTATTCATGTTTGCATGATTTTTTATTATAGCTATTTGTATATAGGTGATAAATGTTTGGATGATGTGTAGCTAGCAATATTCGAAATTTTTGTAGAGTTGCTTTGATTTAAGCAAGAGAACAGTACAAAAAAAAAAAAAAAATCGAAATCTAGAAATATAAATATCGAATAAATTTTAAAAACTTATTGAAACATTGAATAAATTAAACAAGACATTACAAAATTATGTACTCCGTAATTTTGTGCTCCATGTATTTAAAATTATTGTAGAATACTTCGTATTAGATTGTGTTTAAATTCCAAATAGGGAAAAAAAAAATAAAAAAATATGGAGAGTAAATAATGGCTTTAAATATTGAAATAAACACTACTTTTTATTTACAAATAATTAATTAATTCATGGGATTCAAGAGACAATTTTGGGGGCCATTTGGTTGGGGGTATTCAAGAAAGGGAAAGGTAATCAACTACCTTAAATCCCTTTGATGATGTTTGTTGGACAAATTCAAACATTTCCTTTACCCCTCCTATTATCCCACTTTCCTCTACTTTGATTTCTCCCCACATAGGGAATCACTCTTATCCCAAGACTCCTCTCCACCCAACTATCTTGACCACCCCTATAAGTACCTTTGACCAACCTTTAAAACACCACCCACCACCTAACACTACTGACAACCACCAAGTCACTCATCACGAACACCGCCCAGCGCCTACACCTCTACCTAATTGCCACCAAAACCACCCAAATCACCCTAAACCCACCCACACCCAAAATCGCCCACTCCCACCCGAAAAAATCCACACCCACCCACCATGAAAACCCCCCAAAAAACCCTAACTTTCTCTATATGCACTCCAAACCACCCCATAAATAACCCCCTAACATCCATAAAAATAATCCTTAACCCTAAAAACAACCAAGCAACTAGATCTAAGAAATTGCACAAAAAAAAAAAAAAAAGAAACAGAAAAAAAGAAGACAGATAAGATAGGTGGCAGCAAAGGGGAGGGTCAGAAATCGGATACTGGCAGCAGCGGTGAGAGAAAGCAGAGGAGGGGGAAACAACGGTGGCCAAATTGGTGGTGGCGGTGGTGCTGGTAGGGTGAAGTGTAAGATTGAAGGGGTAGTGGTGGTTGTAGAAGGTGCCCAAGGAGGGGTAGTGGTGATTAAAGTTTATTCTCTTTTATGTAAAACAAATAACTATGCAAAAATAGGTATTGGCTGTCCTTTCTCTTTCTTTCCCTTTGTTGTACCCATTTCGTTTACCATGTGTAAACCAAGCAACCCCTTATGGCTTTTGAAAGAAGAACATTTTAAGGGATATAAATGTCCATGCATTATTCATAAGTATTATGTTAAACTTTTTATAAGGTAGGGATTTTGTTTTGCTCTTTTGCAATATGATGCTTTTTATTATTTTTTATCTTTTATTCATGCTTTGTGTTTCTGAAGAATTTGAAAATTATCAGTTTTGTAAAACCATTTACATTCTTTGGGTGGATTTGAGGAATTGTATGTAAGGAGCACCTTTTCATCTCGCAAGAGATGTGATCTGTATAACTTTGTTTATACCATGGTGCAAAAATACATCTGTGTCGTTTTGGTAGGACTTTATGCCTCATAAAAGATTTCAATTGACTGAACCAAAACCGTCTGGTTTAGTTCAATGTATTATAAAAATCTGCGATATTCTTGAAGCTCTGAAACCAACATCGTTAGCCTAATTCACCCGGAGAATCATCTCCTCATTTAATTATCATTGTTACTTCCTCCGTTTATTATTAGATGCATCACTTTTAAATTCACGGCCTCCTAGGCAATTTTTGGAGGGAAAGAGAGAGAAAAAACTGGATTTATGTGATATGAGAGATAGAATAAATTTGTTAACAAAGAAGGAAAGTGATGCATCTAAATTGAAACTTCCAAATATAGAAAGTGATGCATCTAGAAAAACCGAGGAATCATTACTCTTTTTTTATATTTGGGGGGTGGGGGGGGGGGTTCAAGAATTCATGAACTGGCACGAGCTGTAAGGAAGCAACATTGTCTCTCATGCTAAGATCCTACTTCGTCAGGACTGCTTTAGCTACAAAAATTACTTTCAATAACAGTATATATTGAAGAGTGAAAAAGCCTGAAGTGAATATTGCTTGAATTTAGGCTGTTTTGGTTATGCAAGCAAATCCTAATATTGGTATGGGATCATGGGCTGTAGGCTCTTTGATTAGCTGGTAGCCACTTTCTACGCATAAAGTTCTATACTTGACTTTAGGCTGTCTATGCTACAATTTTTTTTTCAGCCATATGCCATCTTTTGACATGAGTGTTCAGTAATTTATCTAGAAAAATTTAGGTATGTTGCAGTGTAAATAAGTATAGTGATGTAGAAGTTGGGCATTTCTATTTTATTTGTTCAGTGATCATTATTTGAATATTTGTATGTATCATGAATTTAAAACTTGGCCATTTTGTTGTATAAAGGCCACATTGTTATGGTTTAGGGCCAGTTTTGAGAAAAGTCGTTACATAATGGCGCATTGGAAATCACACCCAACTCACTGCGACTGCAGTTATGTAGCAATAGAACGGCACTCTATAACTGGTTAATAAATGTAGCGGCCATTAAAGTTTAGTAAGAAGAAAAAGTAGATTCGATATTAACTTAATTTCCAAATCTAAGGTTCGAAAGTAGAACCTTAGAAAGATGTTGGGGGTTTTAGTTGATAAGGTCAGGCGAATTAAAAGCAGTTTGCACATTGGCCGACTTCCTTTTTGTAACACTAGTGGATATTTATATGTATTGGTATAAATTTAAGCAATAAAGATTCAATCTTGGGGAGAAAGGAAGCTTTTTGATTAATTCGAAATGGATAACAAACACAGGAGTAGCTTGAGGCTACTAATCTCAGATTTAGCACCTTTAGGGCACCACTCTCTAGCTCTAAGGAATTACAATGATCTTTCCTGCCTTCATAACCTACCCTCCCTTTCTTATATATACATACTCTGCCAAAATTAAGGAAAACAACAAAAGTTGTTGCTGCAGCTATCAAGGCTCTTCCTTGATGGTTGCTTGGTGACTGCCCTGCTGCTCATTCTCTGACATTCGCTGACCATTTTGTTGACCCCTCCTTCTCCTTCTTGTGTAAGTGATCAGCCCCCTACCCTTGTTGAGTATTGTGTCCGTTGCATTCCCTCTCCCTAGAAGACTCACCTTGTCCTCAAGGTGAAAGGTAGGAAAGCGCTCGGAGATGAGTGAAGCCTCTTCCCATGTGGCCTCAAGTACACGTAAGCCAGCACTTGCTCTGCTTGCAGCTCCAGCTGGGCCGGTATGGTGGGGCTCACTCCTTTGCTGCCTAGTGCTCTTTTCAGTTGAGACACGTGGAAGACAGGGTGTACTCGGCAAGAATCAGGTAGACCAAGCTTGTAGGCCACCTTTCCCACGCGTTGCACCACCAAAAACGGTCCATAAAAACGCGGGGAGAGCTTCTCATTATACCTTTTAGCGAGCGATTTCTGTCTATAGGGATGGAGCTTAAGATAGACATAATCTCCTACTTGAAATTCCTCTTCCCTTCTCTTTAAATCGGCATTGGCTTTCATCCTTTGCTGAGCACGGAGCAGATTCATTTTCAAGTCCTCGAGCACCCAATCCCTTTCTTGTAGCCACACCTCCAAACTATCTACCGGGGTTTGGCCTTTACCCACCTTAATTAGCCTTGGAGGGTCTCTTCCATAGACTACTCGGAAAGGGGTGAACCCGGTTGATCATGGTGGGCGGTATTGTACGCGAACTCAGCCCAATCTAACCACTTTCCCCAAGTTTTAGGCTGCCCATTGATATAGCACCTCAAATATGTTTCTAAGGTCTTGTTTACCACCTCCATTTGACCATCAGTTTGAGGATGGTATGCCGTGCTCCTCCTCAATTCCGTGCCTTGTAGCTTGAATAGTTCATTCCAAAAATTGCTCATAAAAATGCGATCACGATCCGACACAATGGATGTAGGAAATCCATGTAACTTCACGATCTCCCTCACAAACGTTGCTGCACTAAAAGGATGTCTCAAACCCACGAAGTGAGCATACTTAGATATTCGATCGACCACCACCAAGATTGAATTCATACCCTTGGACATGGGGAGACCCTCTATGAAATCCATGGATATCTCCTCCCATATTGCCTCGGGTATTGGCAAGGGTTGTAATAGCCCGGCTGGTTGCAATTGCGAATTTTTTGCTTGTTGGCAGACCGAGCATTGCCTTACATGAGCCCCAATATCCTTCCGCATCCTAAGCTAATACCACCTCGCTGCCACCCGCAAGTATGTCTTCGTTTCCCCTTGGTGTCCTCCTATGGGACTGTCATGATATTCCCTTAAGAGCTTGGGAATTAATTTGGAGACCTTAGGGATGGCTACTCTCCCCTTAAACATCAACCTCTTCCCCTCAAGTGTGTATCCCACATATCCCCCTTGTCCCGCGGCTATATCAGTGGCAATCCTGCCCATTAAGGGATCCTCCCTCACCTCCTTGTCAAGCTCCTCCCACTCCACCCCTTGAGTCGTGACCCAACTCTCTTTCACTTCCGCCTCTACGAGATAGCGCATCAGCCACACGGTTACTAGCTCCCGGCTCAAATTGAATCTCAAAATCAAAGCCCAACAATTTTCTCACCCACTTTTGATAATCACCCCCTACTTCACGTTGCTCCATAATATATTTGAGGCTTTGTTGGTCCGTTCTAACCACAAAGTGCCTTCCGAGTAGGTAATGCCTCCATTTGACTACGGCGAGACAAATAGCCATTAGCTCCTTCTCGTAAGTGGCCTTCGCTTGTGATCTTGGGCCCAACAACTGAAAAAAGCAATGGGCCGTGAGTCTTGCATCAGCACTGCTCCTAAACCAAACTCAGAAGCATCAGCTTCAACAACAAACAATTTGCGAAAATCAAGCATCCTCACAGGACTGTGCTCATGGCAGTTTTGAGCTGCTCTAAGGCTGCCGTGGCTTCCTTAGTCCACCCAAAGTTGTCTTTCCTGAGTTGCTCCGTTAAGGGCCTAGCAATTTGGGCATACCCCCTTATGAACTTACGATAGTACCCCGTCAATCCCAAAAATCCCCTCAACTCCTTTAAATTTTTTGGCACCGGCCACTCCACCATGGCCTTAACCTTTTCCATATCGACGGACACTCCCTCAGTGGACACAACGTGTCCCAAGTACGCTACTCTAGGCTGCCCAAACTCGCACTTCTTGAAATTCACCACCAAGCTTTGCTCTTTAAGCACATTCAAGACTAGCTTAATATGCTCCACATGACTCTCCTTATTTGAACTATATATCAAGATATCATCGAAGAAGACCAAGACAAACTTCCTTAGATACGGTCGAAACACTTCATTCATCAAGGCTTGGAAGGTTGCGGGGGCGTTGGTGAGTCCAAAGGGCATCACCAAGAATTCATAATGCCCTTCGTGGGTACAGAAGGCCGTCTTGTGCGTGTCCTCTTCCTTTACCAAAATTTGATGGTAGCCCGATTTTAGATCGAGCTTTGAGAAAATGGAAGCTCCATGGAGCTCATCTAGTAGCTCGTCAATGATGGGAATGGGGTATTTATCCAGAATGGTTTCCCGGTTGAGGGCGCGGTGCCACGAGCCATCTTTTTTCTTCACCAACAAGACTTGAGAAAGGGCTAACGGAGGGCTTAATTATCCCGGCTGCCATCATCTCTTTAATCATCCTCTCTATCTCATCCTTCTGGAATTGGGGGTAACGGTACGACCTAACGCTCACCGGGTTACTCCCTCCCCTCACCTGGAAGATTGGAAGCCCCTTTTTCCAGCTCCCTTTCCCCTGTTTCTTGCTCCACCTGATTGATTTCTACCCAAAGACCCCCCCCCCCTTCGTGCCTCAAGGTTCGAATCATGGCCTTGAGTGACACCTTGGTGCGCTCCAATGCCAGATTTCCCACAAGGGTGATGCACTCCTCGCCATCCATGAAACTCATTATATGAGTTTTCCAATTGTGAGTGACCGTACCCAACTTATCCAACCATTCAATCCCAAGAATCAAGTCGGCGTTCCCAAGTCGTAGTGGCAAAAAATTGTCCACCACCACATACCCACCGTTGAGAACTAACCTAACTCCTTTACACCGCCCTTCACCCAGTCTGGTCACCGTGGCCCCTGGGTCTACCAGGACAACCTCCGCCCTCGGCCCCACCCTTCCCTCTAGCTTCATAGTACGGGGATTAGAGAGCCCCACCACCGAGCAGAGGCTCGCTCAGGGGTGGTGGTGAAGGCCTCGTCGTCACTCGATTTGGGTTCCGGTGGTTTGGATGGTCCAACCCCGTCGTCGGCCGTACTGCCTAGGAGGAGAACACTCAGCTCTCGGTTCTTGCACCGGTGGCCAATGCTCCACCGCTCGTCACATCTAAAACACAAGCCCTTGGCTTTTCTTTCTTGGTGCTCGAAATCGGTTAGCCGCCGTGGTTCACCGGACTTCGCCGTTGATTGGGTGGTCGACTTCGGGAAATTAACCGACGCTTGCGATTCGGAGGTGGCTCCTGGAGCCTTGGGCCACCCCTTGGATGTCGTGGTCTGTTGATTCGGAGTCCCAAAAGTGCTAATGAGACCCGGTCCGACGGAAGTTCTGGATCTGGATGGCCCAGATGTGCTGACAAGACTTTTACCCGACCCGTAATATCCGGGTTGTTTTCTTAACCCGCTCACCCGGTTCCGTTCTTCGACCCGACCCGCAATTTCCATGGCTTGTTCCAGGTTGAATGGATTCATCATGAGTCTGACATCATGATGTCGTCTTTGAGCCCATTTATAAAATGGCCCATCATAATAGTTTCAGGGACGTCCTCTAGGGGTGCTGGGAGCTCGATGAATTTTTTTCGACACTCAAGCACGGTGGTTTCCTGGGTGGCCAGCTCGTGGAGACTCCCGGTGTGGGTGGGTCGGAATTGCCGCAAGACTTGAGCTTTCATGCCTTCCCAGTTAGCAATCGGCCTCCTCCTATTGAGACCGCCGCCTGCAGTTTTTGTTCCTCCGTGAGGCGGTAATGGAGGAAATACTTTTCACCTTTAAGTATCCAGCCATCTGGGTCCGTGCCTTCAAACAAGGGCATATCTAGTTTCCTCGGTTTCCAATGGTGGTCACCACCACCGAATCGTTCCAATTGCGGCCTCCCGCCCTGTTAACCATGGCGTTTGCTGCCGTCTGGGCTTCTTGTTGCTGCCGTAGCAGCTCGAACTGGTCAGGCTGGCTTCGCCCAACGACTTCTTGAGCGTTTCTTGTGTTTTCATCGCCGCCTCCATTGCCTCAAGCTACGTCTGTACTCCGGCCATTTGCTCATCCAGAGTTGTGGAGGTTACCATTTTTTCTCTCTCTTTTATTTTTTTATTTTTTTTTTTTTTTTTTTGATAATAGAGTATGGAGTGGTGGTTCGCAAGACCGCCGCTCTGATACCACTTGTAACACTCTAGTGGATATTTATATATATTGGAATAAATTTAAGCAATAAAGATTCAATCTTGGGGAGAAAGGAAGCTTTTTGATTAATTCGAAAATGGATAACAAACACAGGAGTAGCTTGAGGCTACTAATCTCAGATTTAGCACCTTTAGGGCACCACTCTCTAGCTCTAAAGAATTACAATGATCTTTCCTGCCTTCACAACCTACCATCCCTTTCTTATATATACGTACTCTGCCAAAATAAGGAAAACAACAAAAGTTGTTGCTGCAGCTGTCAAGGCCTGATGGTTGCTTGGTGACTGCCCTGCTGCTCATTCTCTGACATTCGCTGACCATTTTGCTGACCCCTCCTTCTCCTTCTTGTGTAAGTGATCAGCCCCCTGCCCTTGTTGAGTATTGTGTCCGTTGCACTTTTCCGGTTACTCCTCTTTTGGCTGCTTCTTGGCTTGTATGCTCTTTATTCTGTTTTGCTTTCTGTCATCACGTGGCTCTCTCTCTCTCTCTCTCTTTTACTTTATTTTATTTTTTTTAACTTTTTTTTATTAGTTCTTTGGCTTGAGGGAGTTTTTTATTTTTTTTTTTTCCTTTCATATAAATGGGCCATAGGCATTTTTACTAACTGTAAGCTCTTTGTAATTTGAGCCCAACAAAATTTATTAGTAATCTTCTAATAATATAAAAATACACACAATATGTGTTTTAATAGATAAATAATACTATGTACTAAAACTCTTAAAAATAATATATAAATATCTTGTATCCGATGTGCTGTGTTTAAAAATTGTTTTGGTATTAACTTACAAATACAAAAAATATGAGTTTAGAAAGCTCAAAAAATGACTTAGTGTGAAATGTGTGAAAAAAATATGCGTGGAAGTCCGAAATTCGTTCTATTTAACCGTTCCTAGCCACTCCTATAACAACGTGAACTCCACTGCATGTTTTCCATGGTATATGTGACACCTCTAAGTAATTAAAAAGACATGTTTTTATTATAATGAGAGGCTCATCAGAAGAAATTTATAGGACATAGGAAAAATTGATGTTAATTTAGCAATAGTGGTAATTCGTTTTTACATATAGTGGTTGATCTTCCAACTAGTTGTTGGTCTGATGGCGCAGGTCATTATAATTTAATAATTTAATCAAACTATATCTATTTTGGCTTGTTTGTCACTGAGAGGTTAAGTGGTGGTTTTTTTTTTTTTTTTTTTTGTTATTATTATTTAAAGATGATAGCTCAAATGGTTTGTTGTTTCTATGAGCTGGTTTGACTATAAGAATAATTTTTTGCATTAATAAATATAGGGTAAATGATAAATCAAATCCGTTGTGAAAAACAAAATTAATAAAAAAAAATGTAGTATGTGTAATTTCTTACAAATTTTATTATAGTGCAATTATTTACAAATTTAAATAAGGTGTTATGCAATGAAAAATTTTCAATTAAATTAAACATTAATACATGAAGGTTAATGCATGGAGTTTTTCAATCATGAATGGACTGGTATGATGTGATGTCACATCATATGCCAAATGGCAAAATAGTTGTCGTGCTATGAGTTTTGATAATATATATTAATTTCGCAGAAGGATAAAGATGCCAATACACGTGAGAGAAATTTCTAAGACCTTATTTGATTACCATTATTCTAAATATATCTCAAAGTGCTGTCACAAAAAAAAAAAAAAAAAAAAAAAAAAAAAAAACGCAAAAGTGAATTTTAAGGCAAACCCGATGCTTACATTCTAAGGCAGAAGCTTTGGACCCTTTGGTTATCAACTTATCATCTTTAGACACTGCTGTATTGTAGTATAATCTGTTTTGTCAATTCTGAAGAGGCCCGGTAATTTGACTGCTGTAATAATTCCATCACCAGTTGTCAAGCTGAAACTTTAATATTGTTCCCTGTCATACTCGTTTGCAATGTTGAATATTTTATCATTTATCCTCAGTATGCTATGCAGAAGAGGAACAGAAGATAACATAACTGCTTTGAAATGGCAGGTGCTCCTGGATATGTCACTTCCACGATGTTGAATGGCTGTTCATTTGTTGAGGGATGGGAACAAAACTTCTTCATATCAAAATGGAGCATGCACCAGCTGGTATGTGGCTTACTTTCTTTTTTTAAGCATGCTGAAGATTTTACACTATTAAGCATTTTAAGCAGGCAGTTACAGCAGCATTAAGATTTATCTTGAAATAATTTTATTTGGAAAAATCTACACCTTAAATTCCTAGTTTGGGTATTTGTTCATCTAATACGAAGTTTATTCTTAAGAAATCCAAGTGTGGGGTATCCTACCCAAGTATTAGTGACTTGTAACCTGTAAAACTGTTGAAACTTCTCTTCTTCTTGGTCTTTTTTATTTTTATTTTTTTTATTTTTTTTTCATGTTTTAAATAATATAAATTCCCCTTTTCCTCCACTCCCTTCCCTCATCCTAAACAAAACCTCTCTTTTATATTTTTATTATGGATTCGAAATCCCATGCTAATTTGAAACTGGGATGGATTCTATAACCAATCCTACAGCCTGGTTAACTTTTGTCAGAATTGTATTTTATTTTTATGTAATATACTCTCCTTGACCCCCAAGATTCGACTCACTTGAAGAATATTTTATTCAAGTATATTTTGAAAAATAAGTGAGTGGGTGTAGGAAAAGGTAAGATAAAATAAGAAGATGAAGTAAAAGATGTGACTGGATTTATTATAAAGTAATAGAGTGGGTAGAGGTAGAAAGGTGTAAATGGAGTGGGATTAGAGGGTAAGGTAGTAAAGGGGTTTACCAAAATGGAATAAAGTATAAGTGAGCCAAAGTTGCGGAAACTTCCTGAAACGAAGTTGAAATTTTGAAATGAGGAACTATTTCTCGACCTTAATTTAATGTAATTTGTTTTTTTGGTTGCAAGTTTGATCTGTATCCAGCATTTTTATCTCATTAATGTCCAACTAAAATCAAACATACCAAAAATAATAGTTATTGTTATGAATTATAACCAAGGCAATTAATTAAACATAAAATCTGTTTCCTAAATCATTAGTAACAACTCTAATTAGTAAAATATTAAAATTAAAATTATATATAAAAAGAATGTCATTTCAAAGACCATTAGCATTTCTACCCTGAGAACAAGCAAAAGTAAAAAATTGAAAAAAAAGGGTAGTGGTTACCACCATCAACACGTTACCACCATCAACACTCACGCATTTAATAGAAGCGATTAACATCAGCCCTTGATTTCGTTGCCCAATTTAAACAAAAATATCAATTATATCCATCAATGAAATTGAAAATAAATCCAAGTTAATAGCTAGTCAAAAACCAGAATAGATTCTTAGGACTTTAGGACAGAAAGAAGAAAAGATGAGAGAAGAAAGAGGGGGGGGGGGGGATGTCTGAAATCTCTGAATTTTACGCTGGGCTGGAGAAGTGGAAAGTACTAGCAGTGATTGGATGATGGTCACTGGTAACTGTGATTTCTCAGTATTATGACTGCTAAAAAATGCGTAAACAGAATGGATTTAGGTTTCTTTTTCTTTTTTTTTTTTTTTTATTTGTTATTGTGTGTGTTAAGTTGGGGGGAGGGGGGGAGGTACTTGGGTATGCCATTATTGGTGCTTTAGGGTGATTTTTTGTGCTCCCTATTCCCTTGCAAAAATGTCTAATCATACAATGCACTACAGTCAAATAGAACGGATGTAGACTCCAAATAAGGTAACCTAACGCCCATTTGATTGTTGTACTTGAGTTGCATATTGTATCTGGATTGTTTTTCTTCACCATCTACTAAATCATTAGTTTGGATGTTCAGGATTTCTGGCAGAAGTTGGGTTTTTATTTTTCAATTTATTTTCGTTAAAAAAAGATATTAGTTACCAAAAAGGTTCAACAGAATCACCAAACCAATGCAGTGTAAAGATTTTTTAAGAACCAACCTAATTAAATCATTCTAGCTCTGCAAATTAAGCCTAACTTCCACCTCTTGAAGAGTAGAAAGACTAGAAATCTAGCAACAAAGAAGGAAGCTCTTTCACAAGTATAGCTCTCATATTATCTAGAAAGTTTCTAGAAACTGGTTCACTAGAGATATAACTCCCATTTAAAATCTTGCTTGTTCTTTGTAGCGATATATATAGTCTCAATAACATAAATTTCTAAAGCTTGCTTCTGACATCAGACTTCCTGCTTAGTCCAACAGTGTCAGCTAGGAGCCTTGATCTTGGTATAGCTTTCTATAACAGATGGATTGTAGCTGAGAATAGGGGACTTTTTTTTTTTGGCTGTGTGTCTTTATGTCTTAGTTGCTTTTATTAAGAGTCTTTTTGGAGCTGAACCCTGGAGGACTCCTGTTGGTATACTTTGTAATCAAGTGTGATTGGTAATGTAGTGTGTTTTGCAGCACATAAAAGTAGAAAAGGTGTTTTTATTGCTGCTCCTTGTGCTGACTTTAGTAGTTAGACATTGAACTTGTTAACGATGTTGCATGTGTTTTTAGTCTGATATATTTTGTGTTATTTACTTTTAAAAGCTTGTCTTTCTTTGTACTTCATTGTGTATAGGAATAGAAGTTTGGTAGCATGAGTTGAAGTGGGAACTATTTTTTTTTGCTATAGTTAATGAGAAAGTGATCAGGATAAAGCAGAAGGCTGCGTGTGTATGCGTGCGCTTGTCGTTAATACTCACATGCTAATTGTTATTGACTAGTATTACTTTTATGTTTCAGTACATGAACTTGATTAATTAATCTAATTCACGTCTTGTATAATACTGTATTCCTTATTCTATGGTATTAGCATGAATTTTATTTGTGGTTTTGATCCCTATTACTTGACTATGATAGTTGCAAATGTATCCGTGTTGCTAGGTGTTGTATTGCTCTGCTCTATCGTTTGATATTTGATGATTGGTGGTTTTTAATTTCAGCTTATTGAGTGTCCTTCTATTTATGAATTGATGGCTTGTCCCAATTTCCATTGGCAAAATCCTCCATGCCTTGAACTTTGGAGGGAAAAGCATGATGATGATGGGAACTTCCATATAAGGTTGGAGTCATACACTCCGGAGGAAAGTATAACCATCTTTGAGAAGTCCCTTTCAAGCAATACGGTTAGTAGTGATTTTACTTCCATCTTTAATCTTATAACCATTTTAGCACTACATAATTTTCTGACTTAGTGTGCTATCAGGTCGACTATGTAGGTGGCAGTATGCCTCTTCCATTCAACTTGGATATACTAAGTTGGGCTAATGAAACTAGGGAGATACTATCTCGTGCAAGGGTTCCTCCTAAAGTTAAATTCTATAACATCTATGGAACCAGTCTTCAAACTCCTCACAGTGTTTGGTATGATATATCAGTTCTATTCTGCTCATACAACATGTGCCACCATATGCTTGGGCATATGATGTTTTACATTATTTGATTTGGCATTTCCGTCTTTCAATAATCCAATCGGTCTCATTATTTATTTGTTGTGCTGCAGTTATGGCAGTGAAAATTCACCAGTTACAGATTTAGAAGAGCTGAGATATTATCAGGTAGTCTTATACTACTACAGTGTTTATTATGTCTTTTTTTGAAGTTATATCCACTAGCATATACATTGCAAGCATGCCTAACACTGTATTATCTGCATTTTTTTATGTTACTTCTATTGGGTTGGCTGTGGGATAATACCTTTGGTCTCTATAGCAACTCTCTGGACAGAGGTATAAGTTTTGTAACAGTGGGTTTTATGAGCAAATAATTTTCAGAATGTTTCATGTACGGTAGTGTGTCACATTTGATGCGCCATAGTTAATTATGAAATGTAACATGATACTCCTTTTCATACATAGTAGCATTTTCTTGTAAGTACTTAACTTAGCCATGGATAGCGAGACCTGAGACTGTGAACAACGGCTTTGTAAGAATACTAGATGACCGCATGTACTAATTTTAATGCTTGGTGTGGCTGGTTGTAACAGATATAAATGCTTTCTCTTTGATTGTCGAGATTTTTCTTGTTTAATTTTTTTTTATTGACTCTAGCAGATTATCTAAACGAGTTATGTATCGGCATACCATTGAATAACAAATTAAGTTGTTTGGAGGTTATTGTAATTTGTTTTCCCTTGGTCCTTTCTGTTAACGTTAGGGGCAATAAATGCATCAAGAAAATGATGCAGCTAATATAAAGCCTCTTTGTGCAGTAGAAATCATCCTTTTCTGGAATCATTTTATTGTGTTAATGCACTACATCTCTTTTGGAAAGATATAAAAATTTGTATTTTTGCTATGGCATTTGACTTGAGAGATATCTATTTGACTATTTCTGTTCATCTTTGTTCTGTCCATCCATTCATTACTCATTTTTGGCTCAAGTTTAGACAACTATGTTCATATGAGTAATGAATCTTCTAGTTTTACCACATAATCTATCTGACTTGTTTTTTGTTATTATAGGCCAAATTCACAAGTGTTGAAGGCGATGGGACTGTTCCAACAGAATCTGCGAAGGTATTTTGTTTTCATATTTACTGCTCCAAAATTCGTAGTTTTTCCATTAGATGATACTTTTGGCAGCAATCCTATTATTATGATATATTTCACGTTTGGAGGGTGTTTTACTTGTCCATGCCATGCACATATTATGTTAACATGATATTTAAGAGTGATTTGGTCTTGTACTTTTGCATACCTTTGTTGGCAGGTAATATTTTTAGTGGATATTGTCTATGCTTTAGAACTTTAAAAGTGTATCCTTATGGTGCTGTTTTCCAGGCTGATGGGCTCAATGCTGAAGCTAGGGTTGGAGTACCTGGTGAACACCGTGGTATCCTTTCGGATCATCATGTTTTCAGAATTTTGAAGCATTGGCTGAATGCTGGTGAACCTGATCCCTTCTATGATCCTCTGAATGATTATGTGATTTTGCCTACGGAATTCGAAATCGAAAGGGTTATGGAGACATGCCTCCATGTCACCACATTACAAGAAGAATGGGAAATTATACGAAAAGACTCAGATATGATTGATGATAGTGTGGATGCTAATGAGCATCCTATAAACATTATATCGGTTTCTGAGGTAGCAGTCTCTCTGTGCAATGATAAGGCTCATGTTGCTGATCACCCTTACAATTGAAGCCAATTAAGGTGATTGCGGTCAGCATGTTGCCGATCGTATGTGAAATGCCTTGTGCTGGCTTGCCTGATCAAAATTGTGAAGATAATGTAGCAATGTGTACATATTGTAAATATGATTGGACTTCAGTAGCTAGATAAATGCGATGCTGAAAAGTTTAAAGTGTATTCATGTTTATTATGTATTACGTAATAATGGATCGTCTTAAGTGTGAGAGAACAGACAAGCACTCCTTATTTATACAAGTATTATTATTATTATTTTTTTTTTTTTTTTTTTTTTTAAGGAAAGCTACACAGAAGTTAGGAAAATCTTATCTGAATACTAACCCTTAACTTATCAGAAGTAATAAAAAAAGAAAATTTATTATAGCATAAGGCTTATGCTGAAAACAAGGCTTATGTAGAAAACAAGTCTCAACGATTCACTATTAGCATAAAAGATCAGACGGTTTAAAAGCTCTAAGATCCTTCCCATCTTACATATAATCAATTCAATCATTTTAAAGGTCACTATATACTAAAATACTAATGTAACTTTATCTAAATTGACGACATTTACATAGAGTCACTATATACAAAAATAATGTAACTACATCAATTTTGATGATATTTACACAAAGGTCATTATATACAAAAATAAGGTAATTATATCAATTTGGACAATATTTACATAAAGGTCACTATGTATAGAAATTAAGTAATTATATCAACTTTGTGTTTTTGACACCATTTACATAAGATAATTATATACAACAATAAAAGTCACTATGTATAAAAATAAGGTAACTACATCAATTTTAAAAACAATTACATAAAGATTGTTATATACAAAAATAACAATTTACAACATTTTCATGATGCTAGCTAGTGTCACTCATTATATACAAAAATAAGGTAATTGGATCAAACCTTCACAAGTCACAAGTAAGAAGTTAGAAGTTAGAAGTCAGAAGTCAATCCTTGCTTGTTTTGCTACCCACCTAAGCCTTCTCCACACCTTCTAATCCTACATTGCACTCTTTGTTAAATTTGACAATATTTACGTAAAGGAAACTATGTACTTTCGAATAAATTAATGTAACTTCATCAATTTTTACAACATATACATAGAGGTCACTATATACAAAAATAAAATAACTATATCAATTTTGATAACATTTACAATGAGGTCACTAGTACAAAAGTAGGGTAAGGCCCCGTTCTTTAGAGCTGCTCTGCTCAAATCGAATTTGCTCTGCTCTGCTCAAAATAAATCTGCTCTGCTCTATTTTTAAATAATAATTACTAATAATAATTAATATTCAATAATAATAATTATTTCAATATTCTACTTTTAATTTCAATCAATATTAATGTTTTATTATTATTTTTATGATTAATATTATTGTTGGTATTATTATTATTACTATTGTTAATTTTTGTTATTATTATTAATTATTTTGATTATAAATTATTAATTATTATTATTATTTATTATTTTTTTTTATTATTATTTGTTATTATTATTATTGTTGTTGTTGTTGTTGTTAGGAAAATTATTATTATTCCCTACAAATATTCCCTATTATTATTATGAATAATTATAATAATTGTTATAATAATAAAGACAAATTAAAATAATGGTGTTAATTGTTAATATGAAAAATAATAAAATTATTATACCTATGACGTAGAATATTTGTTTGATAAGCTATACTCAATTAGGCAATTAACAATGATATCAAAAGAATAAAAAAGCTATACCCAATATTTGGCTACATGAAAAATAATACATTGGATTAATTACTAATATCTTTGTCAACCAATGTATTTGTAGTCAAATGTTCCCAAAACCAACACAATATTGTCCCCAATTACCCAACAATTGTCTTAAAATTGGAAATAAAAACACAAAAAAAAAAGGAAAAAGGAGTAGTTTCTCCATTAAAAGCCCACACCCCATTCAAAGGACCTAAACCAATGACTACATACACTGCCATGCAATTCAAAGACCCTTAAAAAAAAAATCGATAACAACAAAGCTTGCACCCTTACAAGCCGCCGCTTGATGACCGGCCACCGACGCTGCCTCCCGATCGCTGCTCTTCCGGCCTAAAGAATTCCAGCGATAGCCCTGTACTCAACTTCAGGTAACATATTACCAAACTGTGATGTGGATTATTAGTATACAGTAGTTGTTTTTATGTACCCAATTCTCTCGATTAAATTGAATGTCATCCCCAATTTCCATTATGTTGTTGTTGTTTGGCTGCTTATTGCTTGTTACTTCGTATTATCTTGTTATTGCTTGTTATTATCTAGTTGTTGCTTAATATTATCTTGTAATTGCTCGATTAAATTGAATGTCATCTATCAATAGTGTTGTCATATCATCTTTAATGAATTGAAACTTTCTTTATGAGATTACTTTTCAACCTTTTGTCAAACCGTGATGTGGGTGTGAAGGAAATCTAGTTGAGAAATTTGGAGTAGTCATGAAATTTGGAGTAGTCGAGAGTAGTAGAGTCGAGAGTAATAAATGTAGTATACAGAGTGTGTATGTTTAATTTGATAAATGTAAAGTATGTCCTTAAATCTATTTAAGATAATTGACTTTACACCTATGGACCTACCCTTATAAAGGAGACACATCATGGTTGCCCATGGAAAATTACAGAAAGATTTTTAAGATAAATCTTAAGGATTTAATGAAAATTGGTGGTCATTTGTAGTTGGAACAACAGTTAAATATAACTTGTCTTGTTTTATGCGCATGTAATTATATACTCCAAATTTAATTTACATGTAATTATATAGTTTACTCCAAAGCATTATATACTCCAAATTTAATTTACATGTAATTATTAAATATTTTATAGTTAATTATAAAGTTTTTTGCATTGTACGAGATATTATGGTGTATCTTAGGAAGTTTTATCTTTAGAGAATAATAGGTATATACTGATGTATTGTGGCAGTGGTTTAGAGATGAGAAATACAAAAACATTACTGAACAATCTAATTTTTAAAGTATCTCTAACTTAAATTGTAGTGAAATAACTATTTAAAAGGGGTGGGGATGAAATGATGAATTATATTATGATTTGATGTGTTTTTTTTACAAAAATTTAAAGTTAATTAACAATCTATACAGTAATAAAAATATGTACTATATACATTTTTTGTAGGTATATATTTAATTAACAATCTATACATTAATGAATTTGCTTGTCATATATGTCTTATATTTGGCATTTTTTGCATGGTAATACAACTTGTTAATTGGACAGTTAACAAGATGGGAAAAATGCATTGGGATAACCGTACCTCCACAAATTACTTAGAAATTTTAATCCAGGAAAAAGGTACAGGTGGTAATAATAAGTGGAATGGGAACGTGTCTCTAAACAGTTAAGTGCATGCATTAATAAGCATGTTACATCACGGCAAGTTGAAAATCGATACGCTGTTCTGCGGACGCATTACAAAGCTCATTGTAGATTATGTAACATGACTGGGTTAGCGCGACACCCCATCATAAATACAGTTGATATTGAAAAAGAGAGCCAAACTGAAAGATGACACAAGTTCTTGGCGGTAAGTACCTACTACTTTTTGACCATTGCTATGATGTTATGGATGATCTTTAATGTCTTTTAACTTTCCTTTTGTAGGAATTTCCAAAATGTGGGTTAGTAATAGCTACAAAGGGAATGGCAAACGCAAATTTGATGGAGAAAATATTTCAAGGACAGCAGTTGTAGGTGTCGGCGGATGCTTTTCACCAACAATGGCAAGGGGTGCTTCGTACTTGTCAAACAATGTAGCTGGTATTTCTATAAATGATGACAACGAAGAATTTGGAGATGATAATCAAGACGGAGAAGATGATGATGGAACAAGAGAAGTTTCAGGGGATAACGAGAACATTGATAGTGATTATGTTGGTATTGATGTCAATGCTTCAAGCGCTGCCCAAAGTGTATCCCCTCCAAAGACCATGCGGAAACAAGTTAAAGGTGGTACTAGTAGTAAACGGAAAAGTGAAGGTAGTATTGATAATTTTGATGAAAAAAGAAGAAAAGCTAGTATTGATACTGTTATTTAATTGTTGGAGAAAAATCTTGCTAATAAGCTTACGGACAGATTTTCGAATGTAGTTCAAACTCTAAGTAGAATGGACTTTCATATCGTGATGCTTCCGAAAAATTTAAGCATTCTATTTCTACAATATGCAAGACTGCAAGTATCATAACGAAGTGTTGAAAGCATTGGTTAATTTGTCCTTCGATATCATTAGACCACATCGTGACTTATCCGAGGTGCCTCCAGAGGTAGCTAATGGTACAAGATATTGGCCTTTTTTCAAGGTATACCTTCATTATTATTTATATTCGCTTGTTTAGATTTCAACGTCGAAAGTCTAAATTTTTTCTATTTGTCAGGATGCTATTGGAGCTTTGGATGGAACTCTTATCGATGCCATTGTAAGTGATACCAATGGTGTGCCATTTCGTGATCGACATGGAAAAAAAAGTTGGAATGTCTTGGCTTATTGTTCGTTTGACAGAATTTACACATTTATTAATGTCGGCTGGGAAGGAAGTGTGCATGATACCACGGTGTGGAAAGACAGTCTGGGCAATCCAAAATTTAATTTTCCTCATCCACCTCCAGGTATACTCTAATTGTTAAATTACGTATTAAATATATTTTTTTATTTATTTCGTGTAAAATATTCTGAATATTCTAAACTCTATATAATTCAGGAAAATATTATTAGGCGGACTCGGCATATTCAAATACTCTTGGATATATGACGCCGTACATCGGGGGAGTAAGAGTACACATGCCTGATTTTAGAACAATGCCACCTAGAGGATTAAAAGAACATTTTAATAAGCTACATTCATCATTAAGAATGAAGGTGGAATGTTCGTTTGGACAATTGAAAAAAATGTGGAGGATATTACATAACATGCCAGAGGCATCACAAAGAGTCAAATGTCAATTATTATTGCCACATGCACACTACATAATTTTATTCGGATGCATAAGCTTGGCATACCAATCATTCAACATGATGCGAATATAGGAGTTGCAGATTTAACTATGTATGCACAATGGCGCAAAGATAGTATGGACATAGTGAGACATGATATATCACTTTGAATTTGGAGGGCTAACCGATCGGAAAGAGACAATGAAGTTGATAACAACCAAGATCAAAGCAGCAATGAAGATGATGAGAATGCCAATCATATGGAAGTGGATGGTTAATTATGCACGATGTTAGACGCTAATATAATTATATTCCTATTTTGATATGCGGTTGTAGTCATTTGAAAATGTTAAGTTGTACTATTTTATCTTTCTACTATTAACATATGTTATATATGATACACATTTATTTATAATAATAATAATAATAATAATAATAATAATAACAACAACAACAACAACATTGATAATAATAATAATAATAATAACAACAACAACAACAACATTAATAATAGTAAAATTAATAATAGTATTAATAATAACACCATTAATAATAGTATTAATAATAATGTTGAAATCCGCTCTGCTCGGCTCGGCTCTGCTCTGCTCAAAAGAAATATGCTCTGCTCTGCTCTTCTCTGCTCTGCTATGCTCGGCTAAAATTTAATCTGCTCTGCTTTGCTGACCCCTGCTCTGCTCTGCCCAGAAGCTCAAAAGAACAGGGCCTTAGTATATCAAATTTGACTACATTTACATAAACTTCACTATATATATAAAAAACAACAATATCTTGTGTAAACTGGTAACTATATATGAAGAAAGCATTGACATGGTGGGATCTTACTTGGTTTGGTATCGGCGCCGTGATTGTGTAAACAACCCATAGGATAAAGTAATTATATAGATTTTGATAACATTATATATAGGTCACTATATACAAAAATAATGTAAATATATCAATTTGACAACACTGAAATAAAGGTCACTGTATATAAAATTAGGCTATTTCACCAAAGGCCACTGAGAACTTAAAAAATTCACCAAATGCCATCAGACTTTTTAGAATTCACAAAATGCCGCTGACAAACAGTATAATGTCATGTCATGCCATTAATGAGGTCTGGATGTTAATTATCTGATATTGGGATTCTTAATTCACCAAATGCCACTGACTAATTTTAAATTTTCATGAAATTCCATTACTTATGTAAATTATTACACAGTGTATCTCTAAACTACCGAGTACTAATGACTAATTTGTTTCAAAATTTTTGAATTTTTTTGGGGTAAACTAGCAGTTGCATCCACTTTCTTGTATAAATGTGAGACTTAGAACACACATAGCAACCCTCTACCTGGATAATCATGAGTTTGATATCAAACACATCCTCCTCAATACATGAGTATGCGTATGTAAGAGTTCCAAACAAATTTTGCGTTTGTGGTAGAAAATATGCAATTAGAAGCTCGAAGTCAACATCTAATCCACAAAGGCTTTATTACAAGTGTGACTCATGAAATAGCTTCAAATGGTGCAAAGTTCTCAAGCCGGAAGAAGTTTAAAGTAGGGGAACCTATTATGATAGGAATGGGCCGGGACATAGCAATTTGCATGATGAATTGAAGCAATTGAAGAAGAAAGTGAAGCAACAGCAAAAAGTTCTCAATTCTATTATGAAATTAGGTGTAGTGATGTGTGTAATAGTTGTGATTGTAATGATGAA
Source organism: Chenopodium quinoa (assembly GCF_001683475.1). Taxonomy (NCBI): domain Eukaryota; kingdom Viridiplantae; phylum Streptophyta; class Magnoliopsida; order Caryophyllales; family Amaranthaceae; genus Chenopodium; species Chenopodium quinoa. The sequence goes on along the minus strand of NW_018743197.1, from coordinate 2,869,873 downwards.
GTGAACCATAATGTAATTGCAACGAATTTGAATAAAGTGTTAAATTGAACATTCATTTGAGCATAATTCTTCTTGTTTCAATCATGTTCACCAAATAATTTGGTTTCCTGTTCACATAACATCCCCAAAAAATTACAGAGAATATTTCCAAGAAAATAACCACAACAACACAACACACAGTTGAATATTAATGTTAAAAAACTAGATAATATTTCCAATTTTTCTGTGCATTCAACAGGAAAGGGATTTGGAGTTCAAGCAGCTTTCTTTGCTCTCTTCTTTGTCTTTGAAGTGCTAACTTCAGCTGCTATAGTCTTGTTCTTTATTGCACATGTCAACATGTTGTGGCCTAACTCACTGCATAGGCTACACTTAACTGTGCTATGCCTCTTTCTTTTTCTTACTTCATTTGGCCTTGTTTTTCTCTGCTTCTTTAGTCTACATGCAGATCTTTTCACTGAAGGTAGGAGTATGTTAGGGAGGTTGAATGAGGGCCATTGAGTTTGGTCAGGCATTGAGTGCATATGCTCTGTATAAGTGCTTTTGTATGCCCTCTCTTTGAAATAAGGTGATACAAAATCTACATGTTGTAGCCTTTGGTAGTAAATCACCCTAAGCACATGCTTGCATAGGATCCCTAAATGTTGCCACTTCCCACAACCACAAGTTCTAGCCCCTAGCTTGATAGGAGAGTTCACATGTTGATCCCTCATCTCAAACTCATCACCACCACATGGTGTTGCATAGGAGAACCTGGACTCATCTGATCTTGTTTGCAGGATCTTGGTTGCATACTCAGTGAGTTCCCCATCCCCAGGGCTGTTGCTTTATCAAACCTTGGAGCCATCCTCTTCACGCACCATTTCCTTATATATAGCTGAAAAATGGAAACCATTTGAAGTAAAGCAAGAGAGAAAATGCATTGTCAAACTGATGCATTAGCAGACAATAAACCATTTTATTACTTTTAAGAAGTTTTGGAACTGGTAGATCTCTGTATGGCTTGGTGCAGGAGTTGAATGATTCAACAAAATTTTTTGTGTTATGATCACCACAAAGTGATGTGTCAAATTGATACCTTGACCAAACCTCAGTGGTATTGTTCAAGTAGTCAACAACCTTTGGATTGTAGGCATGAATATTCCCCATAGCTTTATTGAAGATATATGGATTGTAAGCATCAGTAGCAACCCAGAAGATCTTGTAAAATTGTGTTCCACTAAATCCATATGTTTTGAAGTTACTGTACAGGTGCTGACATCATATTCTTCTACTTGCTCTAGGGAATGTTTCCATAACTGCTGCATCAACCTCTTGCATATGCATACGACAAGTGTATAAGCTAGAATATGCAAGAAAAAGAAAATTAAACTCATTTGTAGTAATTTCTGAGTTACCTTCATCCTGTTAATTAGAAATAAAGGTCAAATCATCTCTGCTACATCCCTCCTTATCAAAAAGACATTTCAAATTCCTCATAAAATAACCCCAAGTATCAGCACTCTCTGTACTAACTATGGCATAAGCAATCACAAATTTCTCATTATTACCATAAATTCCAACTACTGTTTACAATATGCCTTTATATTATCCATTGAGATGGGCCCCATCAATGCCAATGATTGGCCTATAGCCTGCCAAAAAGCCTTATTTGTGCAGCAAAAGAAAATAGGAAAGCCTTGAATCTAGGTTGGACATTTGCAGATGCTTGTGTTCATGTCACTAGAGCATGACTTCCTGGATTGGTTTGTTTAACCATCTTTTCATATCTTTGAAGGAGACTGTAGGCCTCTCCAAAACCACCATGTATCATCTCCTTGGAAATTGCTTTCACCTTATAGAGCAACCTCTTCTTAACTTGAATCCTGTACTTTTCCATACAGATTCTTTTTAGAGACTCAACTGGAATGTCAAGGTTGGCTTGAAATCTTATTGGAGATGTTTGTAGAGCCAATCAAAACTTACAACGGGGTTAATCTCAAGACTGCCACAAGTTGTATGCTCCATTTTTAATGTCTTTATTGGTAGAAGCATGAATTCTCCGGTTGCATAAATCTATAGCACATCTTTCTATATGTGTGTCACTCATTTTAACAAAGACACCAAACCCTTCTTATATAAAGTAATCCTTAAATCTTCAGTGAATGGTTTTATGTCTGCAAAGATCAACCAAGGCTCTAGTTTCATAGCTCTAAATTCTTGATTAGTCCAGACTCTGCCATTCATGTATGTCTTGTCCATAGCTGAACTCCCATCAAGGTAATCCTCAAATTGCTTTTTAGGAAATGTCATCATATAAGAATTAAACTTCTTCTTCATCCTCTATGAAGTCAGCAAGATCAACATCATCATCATCTTGTTCACTGCCAGATTGTATGTAATATGAATCCTTACTATCATCATCATCAGATCTATCATCCTCACTTGTCTCAACCCAAGATAACCTTTTGTTTCTTCCAGATCTCCTTACACTCACACTTTTCTCATTACTTCTCTCAGCAACCTTTTTGCCACAACTCTTTTTTGTTCTAAACCCCGGAGGTCTAGATCTACCCCTTTTTTTGAATTTCTCAAGGAAAGGCATTTGTAGGTTCTACAGTTGATGGGATTGTTGTATGAGGTGAACTGTTTTTGGTTAAGGTGAAACTGGTGGTTGAGGAGATGGGGTTATTTGAGGTTAAGGGGAGGGTTGGGTTCTTTCAGTTGTGTAGGGAATATTTCAAGCATCCCACACTTGAGCCCCACTATGATCATACACTTAGCATGGTGGCAACCAAAGGGAAGGAAGATAGAGCAAAAGATTCGCCAACAAGTTTTAGGAACTTGTTAACCGTTCACAGGGTGAAGGTTACACTCCTTCACGATACATGGGATTGCTAACTCCATAGTGGTCCTGAACCATGATTGAATATTATGGGATGAAGGTACAAATCCAACCTAAAAGTGATTGAACCTGCCTTGAAAATAGGCCTCTACTTTATTCTTCTAATATTCATGTGCGCTTTCTGACAAACATACAATCAATATATTAATCCTAATCTTGTTTAATCTATGTTGGTTGAATATCAATGCACAAATAAATCTATTATTGGCGATCACTTGAATTAAAATCACATTAGCCTATATAAAATTATCAATTATCTTATTAAGCATGATTTCAAGTACAAATTCCCTTTAAACCTGGAAGAGAGGACGTGATCAAGCAATAACAATAATCCATAACCTTTAAAAGCCAAATTCCAGGGTTGAGGTTGCATTTTTTTTTACTTTTGCTTATGAACAGTAAAATACCGGTTATGCCCTTAATTCATGCCTATTTTTTTTGCTCAAAATCCTTATGAACAGTAAATTCGCGTTTTTACCCCTTGCCTTTTCTTTTTTGTTTCTGTTTTATTTTAATTTTTGGTTTTGTTTTTCCTTTTTTTTACTGCCTTTTACCCTTTAGTCGGTGCCTTTTCTTCTGTAGTCACCTCCTCTCCATTCATCTTTCCTCTCTCATACCTCCATTTTCTCTCTTCTTTCTACTTTTAACATTTCTCTGTGCAAAGCTCACATCTAAAAAATGGAGCTTACCTCTTTTGCTGCTAGAATTCTCTAATGGAAGCGGCTCATGACCTCGGTTCTTCCGCTGTTGATGGTAGTTTTCCAGCGAATTCTTACATCTTAAAAATGGAGCTTACCTCTGTTTCTCCCTTCTGGTTTGTTGTCTCGTAGCTCATTTATCTCTCATTTAACATTAATTTATGAATTTGGTTGATTATAGTAGTTTTGATTGAACATGATTTGGATATTGTGCGAAATTTAGGGGTTTTTTTTTTTATTTTTTTTTTATGTTTATGATTTTGTTGATTTTTTTTTGGGTTGCAGCAAGATGACGAGACTTCTTTAATGGAAGCAAGAGGGTTTTAATTCTCCTCTCTTTTCTATGATTTGTAATTTTTTATTTTTTTTGGTATTTGGTTTTTCCAGTATTTCATTTTTGTTTTATAAAATAGTTAGGATTTGGGTGTTTTATTTTCAGTTTGATTTAGGATTTCTAATGATTTTTATAGATTACCTAATTGATTAGTTTAATTTTGTTTTTAGTTTCTCAAATTTTATTAATTTAGGGGTTCTGATGAATTTTTCTTTTGGTTTGTATCTTATCAGGAGCAGTTCGGCCTAATTCATGTGATGAAAGTGGGAATAGGCATGCGAGCAAATAGATGGAGTATTTGCTGGTGCTTTCTACTTTCCTTTTGATGCTATGGAGGTGAAGCTTTTTTCTTCTAGCTTTCAAAACTTGAATTGTGTGACTTAGGCTTGTTGCCTTTGGTGTTATGCCCCATATGTGCAGTAGGGTTGACGGTTGAAACCCACTAGAAGTAGCTTTTCAAACAGAATTTAGTGTAAAATCCATGCATTCTTTCGATTTTCATTTCTAATATAGCTTCCCAATGGTTATCATTCATCAATGCAATTTTAATGTCCAAATGATTAAGTGCATCATTGATATTTGGTTTGGGGATTGAAAATTATTGATAATGGAGCGTGGTGAAGATGGGGTTTGGTTTGTTTTGTTATCTCTCCAAAAAGACTATTGAAAATGGAGCGTGGTGAAGAAGGGGTTTGGTTTGTTTTGTTATCTCTCCAGAAAGACTAGGAAATTTTAGATTATTGTCTGCCTCCCTACATTATCCTCCATACCTTCAAGAATGAGGGAGATGGGACAGTGAATTTAATGTAGTACACTGTTAATTTGTATGATGATTTATGATCATTAGCTTGTGGTATTATTTTCTAGTTGGGGATGGGGAGGGGCAGGGGGTGCGTGAGAGAGCTGAGAAGGCATGTAGTGTGTAATATAAGGTGAATGTTTTCTGGTTAAGTCTTTCTGATAGCTGGTTTGCACTTTTGATGCTGACTCTTCCAAAGTTCCAATTGCTTGGTGACTAGAATCATACATAGCAGTTAAACTATTAATTCTTTAACATGGGAGGCTGAAAACTAAAAACATTTTCCCATGGATTTTGTAGAGTTTCTTCATGTGAAACCAAGAAAAGGGGTTGCTTTTGTGAGGACTAAAATGTGAAATTAAGTGATGGGGAACACAATTGAAAAGACCTTTCGAGCTGGAGTCATGGTATGTTTTCTGAATGGTCAATCTTCGTCAATGGTTTGTTTTCGAAAATTGACAGTATAAGCTTCAGTAGCATTGTTTCTGGGTTATTCAAGAGCTTCAAACTCATATTTTTAGGTGGTTTCAGTTTCATAATTTTGTTGATTCCTAATTTTTGTCAATGTTTTCTGTTGTTTTATTTTCCAAATATTTGCTAATTATAGCATAAAAATCCGATATAATTGGTGGGTGTTAGTTACAAATAGAGTGGTGGTTGTGGGGTAAAGATGAATTTGGATGATTTCAGAATTGAGAAATTTAGGGGTAGATATTTGGGGATTATAGAACTGCACTAAAGGTAGCATCTTTATTATGGAGATGAGCTTAGAGTTAGGAGAGATGGTATTGTGGGGAAATTATACACAAATTGTCATAATTGTGAAGCTGCATTTTGTATTGATAATAAAAAGATTTATTCCTTTAGTTTTGACGTGAAATATATTATTTGATTCTGATTTTGATCCATAAAATATCTATCCTAGGGTTTCCATGCTATCGTTTTTGGGGTTTCCCTGTCTTTCGACCGGTGACTGATTACACTTTGTCATTTTCTTTCTCATCAATCCTCTTGCAATTTCAGGTAATTTGTAGTTTTAATTTCATTTTATAATTTAAGATTTTGTTTTAATTCATAATTTTTGCTTTGGTTTTCACTTCGATTCCCTTATGAACAGTGTTTCTTGAATGATTTAACAAATTATGGCTGTGGGGTTTGTAATTTTATTTATTTATTTATTTATTTTTTTTAAAATCAGGTTTGTAAATTTTGCAGAATGTTTCATGTGATTTTCCTTCTTTACCAAAAAAAAATAAAATAAAATAAAAAACATTTGAGAGTTTAATTTCACATTGTTGTTTAATTGATGTTAGCATAGTAAATTAAGGGTTCTACATTGGTGGATTATTCAAAAACTTGATGAGCAGATTGGTCAGCTTATATAGTACAAGCCTCTTTCCGAAGAAAAGGTTTCATTCTTTCTCTTTCTTCAATTAGAATGTGCTAGATCCATTTGTTTTGTTTTCATCTATTTGTTAATTTTGGGATTTTTGTTTTGTTTTTTTAGGGTCTCTGGTACATGGAAATTTTAGGATTTTTGTTTTATTTTTGAGGGTTTCTGGTTCCCAAAACAATTTAGGGTTTTTGCGTTTGTTTCAGGCAAGCTTCAACAATCTTCAATGGCGGACGATGATTACAATGACATGGATATGGGGTAACTTCTCTTCTAATTAATTCATGTTTTTTTCGCGAATTATTGTATTTTTCACTGATTAAGCTCTTTCTCCTTCCTCTGCACACTGAACACTGATTAAAACTAGACTTTGAAGATTCTAAATTGCCATGGCATGAGCACGATATTGAATATTCTAGAACGAGTTCTTCAAGTAGAGAAATTCTTTAGTAACCTCATCGAGAAAGAGGTATTTTCTGATCTACTAGTTCTTTTTAATTTGAATGTTAGTAGTTTTGTTTTGCTTAAATTGATTAGAAAAATGTATGGGCTAATTTAGCTAATCATTTCTCTCACCTCGTTTTCTCTCTCTACATATGGTTGTTTTGAGGTAAGCTGGTGTTTTTCTTTTTAAGGAACAATTTTTATTGCTTAATTATTGTATTAATTGAGCAAATTTTAGTTAGTCAATTCGGGAAAGCTGGCTTATTTCAACAATTTATAAGAGATTAATTTCATGAATTGTTGGGAGAATTATTGTGGGTTTTACTGTTTACATTTATCTAAGTTGATGATTTGTGGGTTTGACATTTAATTAAAATTTTGGTGACCAAACCAACAAAGCAGCGATGATGAAGTCGGGGTCTCAGTCTTTAAGCTATTGAGGTTTTTGTGTTTATTATGAGCTAACAAAAGTACTTATTATTATTGTGAATAGTGCTCGCTTTTTAGTTTGAATTATATTTTCTTAGTTTTATTAATAATAATTTTTGGGATTTTAATTTGTTCATTTGCTCTCTGTCTCCCCAACCTGGTTCAGATCAGTGGTAGCAGTTTGTGAAGCTGCAGTGTGTGCTAGAATTGTTCTTTATTCATTTCATGAAAGTGTTAATGTAGACATGTAACAATGGTTGATTTGATTTAGGTATGGGATGGAGCTGAATGCAAAAAGGTAAGAACTTTGAGTGGTCATCAAACAAGAGTTGGTGTTTTGGCATGGAGTTCCCGTATACTTGCCTCCGAAAGAAGAGACAGGAACATACTTCAACACGATCTTCGGGTCTCGAATGACTATGTTAGCAAGCTTGTTGGACATAAATCTGAGGTAAAGGCAATGCTTTGGCTTTCTTACTGGATTTGATCAATTTTTTGGTTTGTGATCATTAAGAATATTGTTATATCTCATTCTTTAGGTGTGTGGGTAATTGTCACCACCATTGGTGGTAAAAATGGACAAGATAAGCAGGTAATATGGGATTTCTTCCTTTTCTCTTTCTCTTTCTTCCGACCAAGAACCAATTTGTTTCAGGCAAGCTTCAACAATCTTCAATGGTGGACGATGATTACAATGGGTAACTTCTCTTAAATTGGTTAGTGAAGTTGTTAGCCTATTAGGTACTTAATGTGCAAATTAAATTGGTTAGTGAAGTTCTCTTAATCTAGGGTTTTAAAAGGAATTTCTAGGTTTTATTTTGGATTAATTTTGGGCGTTTATAGGGTCAACCCCTAATTTCTTGTCGATTTTTTTTTAGGTATCAAGTTTTTGGAATTATGGCTCAAGTATAAGTCGGTAATCTGGATCTTCAAGTCATTGGACGCAAGCTTGAGTTTATGGTGTCCTTGGTAGGTTCTGATTTTTGAAAAACTATCTTCTAGGATTTTTTTAATTGTTTTTTAAATTAAATTGATTATGGCTCGAGTATAAGTTGGTAATTTTGACAAACTTTTGATGATAAGCTCAGTTTACTACTTTACTGTATGATTATGTTTTGATTAATTATATATTGCTAAGATTTAGACTTCTGGGTGGCTACTGAATTAAACATATGATTGCTTTGCAATTAGGGTTACCCTATTGAATTTTACATGAATTATTGTTTTGCAATCAGGGTTACCCTACTCAATTTGGGTGACTTTCTGTTTGCCGTCCGTTTTGTGAATAGCAATTTGTAAATCCATCCTTTTTCTTTATTTCTGCCATTTCCTAACATAATTTTGCGCAAATCTCTATTTATTCTTACAGAAGAGCTGAAGAAAATAATAAAATAAATACAAAGTTTCAAGTTTGTATCTCTTCTTGATGTTAAAATTAGGGCTTGTTCTTATACGTTGAAATTCAATTCAGTTCAGCTCAGCTCATAGTTCAGTTCAGCTCCTAATTTCCTTCTCTTATAAAATATTCATTTCATTTCAGTTCAGCTTAGCTCAACTCAGTTCAGCTGAGTTCAATCAATGAGAACATGCCCTTAGTGATTCGTTTAGTTTTTGTGATCTAGGATAGTTTAATCATTCTTTGTCAAATTGCAACAAACACCCATTGCATACATGCACTAAAGTTTTGGTTTTTATTACTTCCTGTATTACTCTGTATAAAATATCCCCCTCTTAATTAACGCACTTTCAATAAACTTAAATGCGCATATTTTGAGGTGCTCTTTTGAAAAATGTTGTATGGCTTGCTCAAAAATGGTACCTTTTGTTTAAAGATTTATTGGGATTGCCTTCTATACATTGTAGTAATTCAGTTGTAAAATATGTGCTCTTATTTAAATTATGCCCTTGTGTTTTCAGACAGTGAGTTACATGGCTGAACGTATTGTCGGACAAGGATACTTTGGGGTTGTGTCTCAGGTAAACTTGGCAATAACTGATTAAAAGCTTTCATCTTTTGTTTGCAAAAGCAAATAAGCAACATTATTTTAGACTTGAAGCCACCCTGTATAACATTACTAATTTACTAATGATGGGATGTCTAGGCAAGGTGCTTGGAATCGGGTTAAATTGTGGCTATAAAGAAAGTCCTTCAGGACGAGATATAGCAAGCTGCAAACGATGTGCCTTTTGGGTCATCCAAATGTTACCTCTTTGAAGCATTGTTTCTTTACCACAACTGGGAAGGTTGAGCTCTATTTTAATCTGGTTTAGCATAGTCACTCTTGATGAGAGGTTTTCATCTGATTTTTGTCGTCCCAGAGGAGAGGATATGGGTATGGGGGCTTGATGGAATGGATTGAAGGAAGTAAGCAAGTGCATCACGTCAAACAGCTGTAGGTCAGTGAGCTTCAAGCTTTTTCATAATCTTATCTCATATGATGATATGAATATTTTTGGGGAGATTTCCTCTGATAAGTGACTTTTATGTCACTTCTACGGTGTTTATTGAGTCATTTTCCGGCCTATTTTCCAATATTTTAGCTCATCCTGTTCTTTATTTCTATTATTTGCTTATTCTCATCTTTTATGTATTTAAGTAGTTTTTAATAGTTTTTATCTTATTTTCTTAATTTATTTAATTTCTCTTATTTTCAATGTTTGTATTTTAAGTTTTTAGTTCTTGTTTTATAATAAGTTCCTAGTTTCTCACATTTTCTTATTTGTTTTAATTTAGTCATTTATCTTGTTTTACTAATTTTATTTTATTTTTACTTCGTTTTATTTTATTATATTTTGTTCTATCCTCGTGTCGGTTTTTGGTTGTAGGTGTGTTCGGGTTACTTAGTTCTATTTTATTTTAATTTGATGAGTGACATTTATGTCACTCTTAGGGAGTAGTTTTAGTGTCATTTTCGTGTTTATTTTCCCTTATTTTCCCTTTTATTCACTTATTTTCTTTTTAATAAAGTTTCTAGTTTATTTCTTAGTTTTAGTATGTTTTAATTTAATTTCTTTATTAATTAGTTTCTAGTTTATTTTCATATTTTATTTGCTTTGATTTATTTTATTTCGTTCCTTTCCTTTGTTACTTGTATAGTTTTATGTCTTTATTAGTTTTAGTTTTATTTCTTTTATTTCTATTTTACTTTTATTTATTTTTTATTAAGTGTTACTTCTCTTTTTCTATTTTATTTTATTTATCTCCTTTTTATTTATTTTATTTTATTTGTCTCGGTTTCACACTTTTATCCTCGGGTTTGTTTGTGTGTAGGTTCGAGTTCAAGGTCCAAGTCAAGGCTTTTCAATTGCCACCAATATCAACCACAGCAGCCGTAACAACCACCAACTCACACCTCCTCCGTCCACCCTTCACGCACAGCCTCAACAACCACCTTTCCCCTGCTCACTCACCCTCACAACAACCACGCACATCACCATCAGCCACTCAATTTCAGCCACCTTTACCACTCTCACAAGCCACCAAAATCACAACCAAACCAGCACCACCTATACCCAGCCACACCGCCCTGAACCACCACCAACAACCAGCCACAGCAAACCACCATCAATCCGACTCCACCAGCCACCTTACCCTACTCGCACCACCTCCAATCAGCCACGCAAAACTGCCAGCAATCACCACCAAAATCCCCTGCTACCTCACGCAACCTTCACGCAACAACAACCAGCCGTCACCTACCATCTTCAACCTCCTAAAAACCACTTGCTGCGCCTCCCATTTCGCCTCCAATCTCAGCCACCCAAACCACCTGAACCACCAACACCACCGCAACAACCAATTCCCCTGCTCCCTCACTTCACGCAACAACAACAACCACCCAAATCACCACCAAACCACTCATCAATTAAGCCACGCAACTCACAGCAATCCAAACTCACAGAGCAACCAATTTGCGGCCGCGCATCCCTGTCAGAAAGCGCACAAATTGGAGTCCAAAATCAGAGTTGAGGCAGTAGCTTTGCGCGACCTGTGCGCGACTTCTGTGTGGGCGCGCAAATGTGGGTCAATCACGAGCTTTTCACGTGATTTTAATGAAAATTGGACGGCCACGATTCCTTCGATTAATCCAAAGGCCGAGAATTTGGTGATGCTAGATGATGATAATGTTGATGAACGATGGTGATGTTGTTTGGATGATGGTTGATGGTGGAGTGAAAGCAGCCAAATTCAAAAGGGAAGAAGAAGGTGGGAAAGAGAATTTGGTCTGACGGTTTTGGGTGGAAATTTTGGGGGTTTATTTTTCCTTTTCATTTTATTTTATTTTAGTTTAGTTTTTGAATTTAGTTTTTAATTATTTTATTTATTTTTATTTATTTTTATTTAACTTGTATTATAAATACCCCTTTGGGGTTATTTTTCTCACAACTTTCAATCAACATTTTATTTTAGATAGATTAGATTAGTTTAGCATATATTTTCTCTCTCTTAGGGTTAGATTAGGATTTTCTCTCTCTAGTTTAGGAGTAGTGTAGAGAGAGAAAGCTTGGATTTCCATGGAGTTTTTGAGAGGTTGAAGAAGCAACTTTGTGGAACTTCTTCTCATCTATCCAATGAGCATTTTCTAACTTTCTCTCATCTTTATTTCTTTGCTTAATTCTTAGTTTTTTTGCTTTTTGTTTGTTGATTTGAGTAGATTAATTAGTTTATTTGTTTAATCTTGTTTTTATTCTTATTTTACCTTGTTTTCCATGTCTTTCTTCATTATGTTAGCTTAGGTCTTGTTCTAGGGAATTGGATGAAGGTTATATTAATGAATTAAATGATTGATTGTGATTAGTATGAAATTGTTTCTTGATTATTGTGTATGGGCGATGCTTTTATGGATTAGAATCTTTCTAGCTAATCGATTCTATGCTCTTAATTGTGCTTTCAATCAATTGTGCGAGAGTGAGTTGTTTGAGAGCCCTAAATTCTTCCATACCTTTGATAGGCTAGTTGCATGAGAGTGAATTAGTTTAGTAGGATAATTAACATGCTTAATTGTGCGAGAGTGAGTTAAATGTGTTGATGTTCTTAATTGAGGTCATTATTTTCATCTATTTGTATGATGTTTAATACATTGATGTGATTGGATTCCACTTTCCCTAGTTTTAGTTGTTTGTTCTTAGTCGTGTTTAGTTTAACCTCTCTCTATCTCACGACCTTTCCTAGTAGTCTAGTTGGCACAAATTAATACACTTAGTCCTTTTGGGTTTGACCCTTTACTTGCCACTAACTAGTTTAGTGTAAGTTTAGGTATTATAAATGATTAATTTGGTTAGGGTGGTAGCTTAACGACCTATCTATCCGCGATCATCCTCATTTGATTTGTCTTTTGAGATATTGCAGAACAATTTAAGCTCTTTTGAAAATTATAATATTCATTATACATCACATGCTTTCCTAAAGATAGTTAATTCCAGTCAAATCATACAAGATAGAACACATGATAACAAATTGTCGGCAGAGTAATGATGTGTATAATTTATATAGTATTTTACCATCGTCCTGAGGTCATAATTAGTAGTGTTTTTGGCTCTTTAGAGCCACTTTTATTACTAATTGGTGTTTTCTAGTGTTTTTTTAGTTTTTCTTGAGTTTTGTAGGAAATTGAACTTTTAGAGCATTTTCCTAGGTTTTCGTGGAGCAACTACGGACATTAGAGGAGCACGACTGTTTTTGAAGCCCAAGGCCGGTTAAAGTCATCAAGACGGTAATTAAGGGATCAGTATATGTGATACCGGGGCATTTGGACCAAATATTCAAGACCCGAAGAGGAAATCCGGATTGGGCCGAAGATTTAAAGCCCAATCGAAGTCCAAGCCTCGAGGTGGAATCGGGCTTGATCGGGCAAGCCAAGGCTCGATCGGGCGGGCGCGCAACAAGCTGCTGCTAGCAAGGCGCGCCCGATCAGGTGAGCATTAGCTCGATCGGGCGCGACTGTTTAGAAGAGGGTGCAAAGAAAAAGGCGGGCCCGATCGGGCGGCCCTTCGCTCGATCGGGCGCGTGTTTCAGGAGCACCTGATCTGCCAAATTCTTAGTTTCTAATTAGGAATGTTTTAGAGTTTGTTTAAGTAAGATTTAGTACTTGTTTTTTGTTTTACCTCTTTTCTTAGACTTTCTCTCTCTACTTAGATTATTTCTCTCTCTAGATTTCTCTCAACTTTTACTCTTGTTCTTGACTCAACTTTGTAGTTCCATTGATTTTGGTAACGATTATTCTCTATTAATTTTAGCAATATTATTCCTTTATTCTCTTATGACTTGTTTAATTGCTTTATTTAGTTTAGATTAAATTATGTGTGAGTAGTTTTATTTCCAGGGTTTATGGGGATCCAATAAATAATATGAAGGGGTAATTTATGATTGTTGATTGTCAATGCTTGATTAATTTCCTATTGATTGATTTGATGCTATGCAATTAGATTAGGCCTAGTTTAATTGTATGAGTTATGTAATATTGATTCGAGATTCGAGAGATGAGAATTGATGTTTAAGCTTAGTTTCAATAGGCGGACTAATTTATAAATGGTTAAGTCAAGATTCGAGAGATGGGATTTAATACCGGTAAATTAACTATGTGATTGTAATACGTAGCGAAAGCCCTTTATGATCTGATTAATTGATGCATTGACGATTGATTGTTATGTTTTACCCTAGAATATTGTTTATTGGTGAACCTATGCCCTAGGCTTTTATTTCATTGAATTCCTTCCTACTTTTATTCCTTCTCACTTTTACTCTTAGTAGTTTAGTTCCCTTTTACAGTAACAATTTGGTTACTTGATAATTTAGATTATTTTGATTAATTAGGAATAAATTAACTCGTTTCCCTGTGGTTCGACCCTTCTTCCCTATCTACATAGTTAGTGGATTTAGGTATTATTTTTGATTAGGTGATTACGACTTGAGCCTGTCAAATTTTGGCGCCGTTGCCAGGGAAACGGTTTTATTTTTATTTTCTGATTATTTTTGTAGTTTAGATTATCCTCTCTTGTCTCAGAGAACATCAGGTCTTTGAGGCAATTCTCATATTTGTCTTTTAGTTCTTTGTTTATGCCCAGGTGTTCCATGTCAGGTTACATTCCATTCGATCCTGAGATTGAGCGCTCGTTCCATAGACAAAACAATCTCTATAGACAAATCCTGGCGGGCTCTGAAGAAGACAATAATTGAAGAGACTCTCTAACTGATTCCAGTGACTTAGAAATTCCTTGAGATCCAGAATCAGAGATGGCGGTACCTAAGAAGCTCAGTGATTACTCGCAGACAAAGCTCACATATTTTCCACACCTTACTCCCACTCCGGCCCTTGATGGTGTGCAATTTGAAATCAATTTATCACAATGATAGAGAGGAACCAATTCAGTGGGGTAAGGGCGAAGATCCTAATCTTCACATTGCAGATTTCTACCAGTATTGCAACACCATTAGATAAGCTGGGGTCATGCAGGACCAAATCAGGGAGATTTTTTTTTCCCTTTTCATGATGTGGAAAAGCTAAATTATGGTTTAATGGTTTGCATAGAACTGCACTTGGTATTACTGACTGGGAAACTCTTGCCTTAAATTTTTATAATAAATATTACCTTGCAGAGAGAACAGTTGTACAAAGGAGTGTTATTCAGAACTTTGCCCAAGAGGCCGATGAAACTCTATATGAGGCTTGGGAGAGGTTCAAGGATCTACAGAGAGAATGCCCCTACCATAATCTGGCACAATGGAAATTGATCCAAGCCTTTTACAATGGACTTGGAAATTCATCTAGATCAGTTCTAGATTATGCAGCTAGTGGGAGATTCATGAATCTTAATGTGGAAGATGCAGGACAGGTTATCGAAGATATGGCAATACACAATTCCCAATATGGGAATCCGAGAGGGTTTACTAACAAAGGAAAGCCTAATTTCGATTCTGTATCCTTTTTGCAAGCTCAGTTAACATCTATTTGTCAGAAACTAGATAGTCTTAAAGTTGCTCCTAACTCTGTAGCTAATGTTTCTGCTGTTGCTAACAATGAAAATTTTTGTTAAAATTGTGGAATTGTAGGGCATTGGGAGCAAGATTGTAGGAGTTCCATGGAGTAAGTTAATGCCTTTCAAACCTATCGGAAAAATAACCTAAACTCTAACTCTTATAATCCTAGTCTCCGGAACCATCCATATTTTTGTTACCGGAGTACCAATGTACAAAACCCTCCACCTTCACAACAAACACAACAACAACCTCCACCACAGCAGAAATATTACCATCCTAATTCTGGCTATAAAAACCAAGCACAACCCTCCTCATCTTCTGACCCTGCTATGACAGAAATTAGGGCAATGCTTACAAACATGGAAAAGCATATGGAGAGTAGGGATGCACAAATTGATTCAATTATAGCTCAGAATAAAATCATGGATAATCAAATTGCGCAGATTTCTTCTACCTTACAAACCCGTCAGCAGGGAGCTCTACCATCGCAACCAATCCATCCCACAGATCATGCCAATGCAATCACTCTAAGGAGTGGTTCACATTATGATGGACCTCCTATGCCAAAGGAAGATGAACCTGTTCCTGATCTTGATTCCTTTATACAAAACGCTAATCCTGTTAACCCTGCTTAGCTACAAAAAGATACTAACCCTTCTAGTGTTTCTTTGCAGGGTAAATCTCAGGATAAGGGAGGAGATGTGCAGAGCCCATTTATCAAACTACCATTCCCCAATAGACATTTGAAGAGTAAGTTTGATGAACAATTCGGTAAGTTTTTGGAGGTTGTGAAAAACCTGCAAGTAACAGTTCCTTTCACTGATTTAATCACTCAGGTTCCTGCATATGCTAAGTTTATGAAAGATATTTTGACTAGGAAAAGGGCCTTTGATGAGGTAGAAACTATAGCTTTTACAGAGGAATGTAGTGATTTATTGCAAAATAAATCCCCTCCTAAGTTAAAGGATCCTGGTAGTTTTTCTATCCCTTGTCATTTAGGTAATGTCTTCATTGATAAAGCTTTGTGTGATTTGGGTGCTAGTGTAAGTGTTATGCCATTGTCTGTATGTGCTAAGCTTAATATGGGTGATTTAAAAGTTACTAATATAACTTTGCAAATGGCAGATCGTTTCGTTAAGTACCCTTTAGGTATTTTAGAGGATGTCCTTGTCAGAGTTAGTAAATTTTTTATCCCTGTTGATTTTGTTGTTTTAGACATGGCTGAGGATACATAAATCCTCATTATATTAGGTAGGCCTTTTCTCCATACTGCAGGAGCCATTATTGATGTCAAAAATGGTAAACTAACCCTTTCTGTTGGTGATGATAATGTTACTTTTAATTTAGGGAAAGTTTTGAAAGGACCTATGCTAGAGGAAAATTATTGTTTAATTGATGTAATTGATATAATAGATGATATTTGTGATGATAGTTTACCATAGGTTCTTGCAAGGGATCCCTTGGAGGAAATTCTTTGTGGAAATTTATCTGCAGATAATGCAAGCGTTTGGGGTACTGCAGTAAATGCCAATTAAAAAGCTCTTTTCCTAGAAGAGTTAGACCCCAAAGAGATCATGAAGGTAGTAAACTTAGTTCAGGAATCAAAACCTGTAGAGGTTAAGAAACCTGAACTAAAACCTCTCCCTTCTCATTTAAAATATATTTTTCTTGATGAGCAGGAACTATACCCTATGATCATCAGTACTGCACTTGATGACCTACAAACTTCCCAACTTCTAGAGGTTCTTCAAACCCATAAAAGAGCAATTGGGTACAATATTTGATGATCTTAACGGTATTAACCCTAATTTTTGTATGCACAAGATATATTTAGAGGACAACTATAAGCCCTGCATTCAATCCCAAAGAAGGTTGAATCCTAATATGCAAGAAGTAGTAAAGAAAGAGGTTATGAAATTACTTGATGCAGGTATCATCTATCCTATTTTTGATTCTAAATGGGTAAGTCCTGTACAGGTGGTTCCTAAAAAGGGTGGGATGACTGTGATTAAAAACGAGAAAAATGAATTGATTCCCACTAGAACTATTACAGGGTGGCATATGTGCATTGATTATCGTAGATTAAATATCGCCACTAAAAAGGACCACTTCCCCCTTCCCTTTATAGATCAAATGCTTGAAAGGTTAGCTAATCATAAGTTCTTTTGTTAGTTGGATGGATATTCGGGATTTTTCCAAATTCCAATTCACCTTGATGATAAGGAAAAGACTACATTTACATGTCCTTATAGTACTTTTGCATATCGTAGTATGCCCTTTGGTTTATGTAATGCCACCGCTACCTTTCAACGTTGCATGATGAACATTTTTTTCTGATTTCATAGAGTCTATTATGGAAGTATTTATGGATGATTTTAGCGTTTATGGTTCTTCATTTGATGCATTTTTAGTAAATCACGCAAAAATTTTGAAACGATGTGAAGAATGCAATTTGGTTCTAAACTAGGAGAAATTTCACTTTATGGTGACAGACGGAGTAGTTCTGGGTCATATTGTATCTGATAAGGGTATACAGGTAGACAAAGCTAAGATTTCAGTGATTGAGCAATTACCTCCTCCAGTTAATGTTAAGGGAGTTAGAAGTTTCTTAGGTCATGCGGGGTTTTATCGTCGCTTTATCAAAGATTTTTCTAAAATTGCTAAACCACTAACTCAACTTTTACTCAAGGATGCCCCTTTTATTTTTACTAACGAGTGTCTTGAGGCTTTTAACAGGATAAAGAAGGCTTTGATATCGGCACCCATCATATGTTCCCCCGATTGGAATCTTCCTTTCGAGATTATGTGTGATGCAAGTGACTTTGCACTAGGAGCCGTGCTCGGACAGAGAAAGAACAAAGTTTTATATGCTAATTATTATGCAAGTAAACTTTGGATGAAGCCCAAGTCAACTATGCCACCATGGAGAAGGAGTTTCTTGCGGTGATTCACTAGTAGAAAAATGTTATTTATAACTCCCTATTTGTAACTGGCGTATGTTATGCTAGTTACAAAAGCATCAATAGTAACTGACGTATGTCATGCCAGTTACAAATTTCATGACATTAGTAACCGGCGTATTAAATGTCAGTTACTAATATGTAGTTTGTTATTGTTTGAAGTTTTATTTGTAACCAACTAAATAAATGTCAGTTACAAATATTAAGTCAAAGAAACTTTGACTAAAAAGTTTGTAACTAGCTTATAAACGTCAGCTACAAATATCAAGTCAAAGTAACTTTGACCAAAGCGTTTGTAACTAGCTTACAAACGCCAGTTACAAATATTAAGTCAAAAAACTTTGACCAAAAAGTTTGTAACTATCTTATAAACGCCAGTTACAAATATTAATTTACTACTTCCTGTTAATTTTATTTAATTTGTTAATGAAAATGAACCTTTTATTACTAATTGAATTATTTTTGTTTTTTTCCCGTGGAATTGATAATATGATTTATAAACCGTGCATCGCACGGACACTATGCTAGTATTGACACTAAAGCGTTAACCCAATAATCTTAATTATTGGGCTATTAATGAGCTAGTAATTGTAAATTAAACCCAATTAAAAAAAATTTGATTTTCTTCGTCTTGACTCCTGACCCAATGACTTTTCCATCCTATAAAGAAAGCCCACTTGAAAAAAAAAAAGAAAAAGAATAATTCTAAAACTGTGATTATATTTATTATCACTCGTATTTATACATCACCCCTAATTGAATAATTCCCTTTTTTTTCGTGCTTCTCACTATTCAACCAATTCCACTTGTAAGTTTTATCCTCTTTCTTTGATTAAATCTCATCTTTTATTCTAATTTTTATTATTTCTATATTTGTTATTGTTGCTTCTTGATTTTGCTTAATTGATTTGTTTTATTTTTAATTTCGATTGCATTGAAATCTTCGATCCCATTATTTACAGGTCGATTATAATTTCTGGGATTTGTTTATAATTTGTACAAGAATTAGGGTTTAGAAAATGGAAAGTGGGTTTGAGGAATCAGTGAAGGCTGAATCAAGCTTAAGTAATGGAGAATCAAAAGATAATAACAATAATGATAATGATGCTGGTGATTTTGAGTGTAATATCTGTATTGAATTACCACGTATTTTTACTGTCTCTTTTGTATTTAATTTTCTTTTATTTTCAAAACTTTGACTATTTTATTGTATTTTAAGCGAGTCGAGCTAGGCAGTTGGTTACCTCCTACGACGGAGATCATGTATACCGATGCTTTTGGGTCGATAATTCGTGAGATTCTCCTAGAGCGGAGGATGAGGACACACCGCTCATTCCTGAGATGGTTGAGTCGGTATGTTTATTTTGTATATGTATTTATTATTTTTTCTTTCATATACATTGTTTTTGATAAATGTCCTCTTATTTTTTATGGAATAGGTTCCGCGAGAGACAGTGAACGACATGGTGAGGACTTTGCGTGCTTTCCGAGCTGCTTATCAGAGAGCCCTCGTGGCTTTGTCATGTCGTGATCATCGGATGGTCACCGTAAGTCTTTTTCTTTCCTTCTTTTTTTTTTATTTTTTTTTTGGTCAAAGTTATTACACATTTTGTGTACTAATTGTTTCGGGGTTTTCTGATGTCCTGCGGGAGAGTTACAATTCCGAGACTGGAACCGGACGCCTGTACCTGCAAAACAAACGGATGCTCCGGATGATTGGAGATCCGCCTCCGACGGTCAAGTTAGTACTTGATTAAGGAGTAATTAATGCGGAAATTAAAGTGATTGGGTCTCTCTAGGTGAGAGTGTTTAATGTGTGTAATCTGCGTTTTTTGCGTTATCTCCCTTAATGAGGATTAAGGGAGGTATTTATAACCTCGGGAAACGTGTCAATCTAGGTTCAGGTTAACCTTGGGCTGATTGGGCTTCCCTCGGAAGTTGGGCCTAGGTGACCGGTTATCCCAGGTGTCATGGGAAGGACACGTGTCGTGTCGTAATTGGTCCATAGTGGACGGATCATTGCTTGACACGTGGCAGGCTCCTATTGGCCCATGTGACGGACACATGGCGGAACCTGATGGGTCCACTTGTCAGATGGTGATTGGTGGGGAAAAATCCCCTAATCATTTGCCCCTCACAGGTGGCACGTGACTGGTCACGTGTTACCTGTGACAGGTATTGCCCTGTAACAGGCGACGGCCTGCTACAGGTGTCACTCGGCGAGAGGCCGAGAGATTCTCCCGCCAAAATTTTGAATTCTGGAAGTGACCCTTCGCCTTCTCACTTCGCCTATATAAAGGAGTGTTGACTTCGGTCATTTTCACACTTGAAAACTTTGTGAGAGAACATTCGGACCCCTAAACTTGCTCTGACATTTTGGACCCTTTCTACCTACCGCCTGCTCTGACAAGCCGACTGCAAAGGATTTTCAGAACTTCATCAATCGTCACTCGTTCAGGTAACCGTCGGTTCTCTTACTCTTAATTTTCTCTTTACTTTATTCTTTTTTGAAATGGCACCACGGAAGCACACGACACGACCTAGGTTAGTGATCAGCCGGTCACCGGGGACGGCTGAATCTAGGACTAGGAGTGCCGCCTGCCCTTTTCTGGACCCATATTTGCCCTTTATACAAAGTCCGACTGTATCTGTGTCTATGCAGAGCATGATGGCCAGAACAAAAAAGACTGCCAGGATCTCAAACTCAGACGGCTCCTCCCACAGGGTGCTGATTAGTGAAACATCTGACCAGGCGCCAGATGTGGAAGTGAAACAAAGCGGCTTGAAAGCCGGCAGTTCTGAGGGAGGAGTCAAAGTGACCCCTTCCCATTTTACAGTTGACAATTCTACATTCTCTCATGCTCCTTTTAAAGGAGAGGAGGCGGGCCCCTCCGGGAGAGGGGAAGAGTCGTCCTCTTCGGACTCGTCAGAGGAAGATTCCGAGTCTAGCTCTTCTGGCCATGCTTCCCTGGACACAGAAGAGAAAAACAGTCGCCTACAAGAGGCGAGGCTTTCTCACGCAGTTGAGAAGGGGGACGATTGGGCGGAGCCATCCGCCTCTCACCGAGAGCAAAATACCCCCTACTACTGCACGGTACCTCGGGGCCGGATCACGGCAATGCAAGAGAAAGTGGAGAGCTTTATCGCAAACCACACAATGGGCCCCGACTTTTTAGTGTTCGTGCCGGATCCAAAAGACACAGTCGTATGGCCGGCTGGTACTAGTTATGATGGCGCCTGCTTTGGCTGCTACGAGGCGGCCATCAAGGCTGGGCTGCGCTTCCCACTACATCCGGCTGTTCAGCGGATCTTGGATGGGTATGAGTTGGGGTTATGGCAGTTAGCCCCGAACTCCTGGGTCAACGTACTCGGCTATGTGGCCGGGTGCGAACTGCACGGGGTGGAGCCGAACTTCGAGGCTTTTGCCCACATGAACTACCTCAGCCGGACCCCTACACTGCGTCCCGAGCTTCAAATGGCTCTACGACGAGTACTTTTTGGCCGCCTGTGGCCTCAGCAGTCGGTGCTCAAGAGGTAGCCGGCCTGTCGAATACTCTGCTGTTCCGTACATTTCTTGTTATGACTTTTATTAACTTTGCTATTTGTTTTTGCAGCGGACGCCATGAGCAAAATTACCGCCTCCAAGACTGCGGCGGCCATGTTGCGGGCCTCCATCATGCAACAGTCTTCAACCGACTCCCCCAACAAGGGGGCACCCTTGGTGGGCTTCGAACCTTTCACCCTCTTTTTGGAGTTGTGTTTATGCATATACTGACTCTTTTCTTCTTTTTTAGACGGGCGCTCCAAGAGCTTCTTCTTCCCAACAGTCGGACCCCAAGGCCCGGAGGACGACTGTTGCGAGCTCTCCTGGTTCTGCCAGGAAACATGCGGCGGATGAGAAACAGCCGGCCACTTCTTCTAAAACTCCAGCTGGGCCACCTAGAAGTATGAAATTGTCCTTGTAAATTTTAGACTTGCTCCCTTCTTTACTAGGTCTAATCCGTTTGTTTATGCTTGATGCAGCCGGCCCTCAGGAGCCTGACTTGGTCGAGGTGGCCAAGTCTATGATCAAGGCCGTTCCTCCAGCTGAAAGGGAGGCGGTCAGGGGTGTCGGCACCCTTGACCTAGACGGGATTGCAGGGGTCCTCGCTGAGGTATACTTAGCATATTTTTGAGTATTTGAATTCCAGGACGCCTGTTTTCTCTTTTTGTTTGGAAACTGACGCCTGTTCCCCTTTTTACTTAGGCCCTGCTCCGAGTGAACGGCCTTCGCAAGCCGCTCGACCGGAAGAACAAAGAGGTAAAGGCTGCAAAAGCTATGGCCGCCTCTGACTGTGATAAGGCAATGTTTCAAATTTCCCAAAATGAAGTTCTGACCATTGATATTCTTTATTATCAGGCGCAGGCTACCGCCGCTATCCGGGCTCAGTTAGAGGCAGCCCAGAAGAGGAATAGCGAGCTGGAGGCGACCATTAACAACCTTAAGGCCGAGCTGAGACCTCTTCGCCAAAAGATGTCCTCATACAAAACCTTGGAGAAATCCTTGGCGAGCGTAAAGGTACGCCTGGTGACCCAGGAGAAGAGTCTTACTCAGGAGCTCTCGGAAAAGGCCGAGAAAGAAAAGAAAGAGCTGGTCCGGGAGATGATGGAAGACTCTGCTCAAATCCAGCGGTTGACTTGGGGCCGCCTCTTCCCCAATGCCGACTTTGCCTCATGGGAAAAAACGTACCGCTAGTGTTCTGATAGATATAATCAGGAGATCCTGGTGGCTGCTGAGGAAGAGGCGTTGGCGGCTGCTGAGGAAGAGGCGTTGGAGGAGGAGCAGCCGGTAGTGGCGCTTGTGCCGCTTGGGGGTAATGCATCAAAGAAGGATGCAGCTGAAGCCGAGTCCAGCAAGAAGAGTGCTGACCAGGCGGTAGCTGTTGATATTGAAGATCTGCCCCCTTCTTAAGCTTTATGTCTTCTTCCCACGGCCTGCGTGCCGTTTGTTTGTATTTACCCGGCCAGGTGGCCGGGGCTCTGAATATTTTGCCGGTCTTTAATGACCGGCTTCCTTTTAATGAATATTTTTGTTTTGCTTCAAACTTGTTCAAGTATTGAATATTCTGATATCCAATTGTACACTATACCGACTGTTTTACATGGCCGATAGTTGCAGACAGGTACAGATAGTTAGTCACGCCGCCTATGCCCCTGGACGACTGGTCGTCTGTTTCCAGGCCATTTATCCAATCGGTATTCGAACCATTTTAAAGACTGGATCCCCTTTAGGCAGGCGGTTCTTTCATATAAAATTATCTAAGTAGGAAAGTGGTTTCCTACTTGTCATGTTTTTAGGCTAGAGACTTTAGGCCGTCTAGGCCGACTGTTCCCCGCCATATTTAATCTAGTGTGAGCCGGTGCTGTATGAACACCTTTTTAATTTCATACTAAATTTTTAAGGAGTGACCAAGTAAACATGATTGTTACCTAGTCGCCAAGTAACTGAGTAGTAGAGGTATCAAGCGGTGGGTACCGGTTGTTCCCCTTTATTTGCCAATGTTTGTTGGCTTTTAACTCATAGGTTGTTCACCTAGCAGGAGTAGTGGTTGAGAGCCCCTGTTTGCTAAAAACAGGCGGACGACTCATACCTTTTAGGCTCCATACTAAGTTTGAGAGAGTGACTGAGTTAACTTTGGAGTTACTCAGTCGCCGTCACTCCTGCTGGAGTAGTAAAGGTACCAGGCGGCGGAGGCCGGCTGAACCTTTTGATTCGCCAATGTTTGTTGGCTATTAACTCAAGAGGTACCCCCTGCATTTATCCCAAGTAATACAGGCGGTCATCTGACTCAGATGTCAACTGCTACCTTTGGTTTGGTTAGTGATAGAGTTATCCTTGTCTCAAAAACGACTACGTGGTTGCCCTTGGGGACAGTCGTATAGGTGCCGTGTAATTAGTTTATAGAGCAATGTTCCACCCAAAAGGGAGCTGCTCTCTGCGACGAATTTCATCCGGAGGGATGCCGCCGGACGCCTGCTATGATGTTGGGACAGGTCGTATTAGTTTTGAAGATTTGATCAGTTTGCTTGGCGCCTGATCTGATCATTCGGCCTGTGGCCTTGGTTAGTTCTTGGTGAACGTAGGTGCTAAATAAAAGGAGGGTAGCCGCCTGTTTAGGCACAGGGTCGGCCAGGCCCTGATCATTTTTAGTTAAGTATAAGGGGGGTGGCTGTGTGTTTGGAACCAGTCGACCCTCTTCTATGGAGAGTAGCCGACTATATGTCCAGACGGCGTGCCCCTATGGTGAGAGTATAATATTCAATGGAGAGTAGCCGACTGTAAAGGTACAGGCGGCATGCCCCTCTGAAGATAGAGTAAAATACTCAATGGAGAGTAGCCGACTGTAAAGGTACAAGCGACATGCCCCTCTGAAGATAGAGTAAAATACTCAATGGAGAGTAGCCAACTGTAAAGGTACAGCCGGCATGCCCCTCTGAAGATAGAGTAAAATACTCAATGGAGAGTAGCCGACTGTAAAGGTACAGACGACATGCCCCTCTGAAGATAGAGTAAAATACTCAATGGAGAGTAGCCGACTGTAAATGTATAGGCGGCCTGCCCCTCTTAAGTAAGAATAAAAATTAAACATGGAGAGTAGCCGACTGTTTGTCAGCAGGCATGCCCCTCTTAGTACAAAATTGAATATTAAGTATGCAAACTTTTATTAAGTAGCCCTTGACTATTTACATCATTCAAAAGAAATATTTCTTAAGATTATCTACATTCCAAGTTCGAGGCAACGGTTGTCCATCTGGTGTTCCCAGACAGTAGGTACTGTCCCTGACCTCTTCACAGATTCGGTAGGGTCCTTCCCAGTTGGGAGTTAGTTTGCCAGACTCATTAGCCCTACCAACTGCTTCCATTTTTCTAAGTACAAAGTCCCCCACTTTGAGTGGACGCCTGTGTACTTTTTTGTTGTATGATCTAGTCATTCTCAGGCGGTAAATTTCATGGCGCAAGACAGCATTGCCCCTCTTTTCAGGAAGTGAGTCTAATGCCAGGCGCATGGCATCCCAGTTTGCCTCTTCGTCATATAGCATTACTCGAAGAGTCGGCTCGTAGTGTTCTATTGGAAGAACAGCTTCCGCACCATAAGTTAGGAGGAATGGAGTTTCTCCAGTCGCCCCTTTTTCAGTCGTCCTAATGGCCCAGAGAACATGTGGTAATTCATCCGCCCATAGGCCGCCTGCTCGTTCAATCTTTTTCTTGAGACCGTCTGAGATGATTTTATTAAAGGCTTCTACCTGGCCGTTTGCTTGTGGACGGCCGACAGATGCAAAGTAGTGTGCAATTCCTTGGTCACCCAACCAGCTTTTGAGAACAGACGTCTCAAATTGGGGACCATTATAAAAAACCATAGACATGGGAACCCCGAACCGAGTGATGACATTTTTCCAAATGAATGAAATTACATCCTTCGTCTTGATTCCCTTTACAGCCTCCGCCTCTACCCATTTAGTGAAGTAGTCGACGGCAACAAGTATGTACCTCCTTCCGCCTGTAGCAGGCGTATATGGACCCAGAATATCCATGCCCCACTTAGCAAACGGTAGTGGGCTATGAATGGTAGTGAGGTCAGTAGCCGGACGGTGAATTAGCTTGCCAAACCTTTGGCACTTGTCACATTTTTTCACTATCTCCATTGCATCTGCTTCTAAAGTAGGCCAAAAGTAGCCCTGCCGCCTTGCCCGTTGAGCAAGCGTCCTACCGCCTATATGGGAAGCACAGTAACCAGAGTGAAGATCGTCTAGTATCTCTCATCCCTTTTCTGGAGTAACACACTTTAAGAAGGGTTGAAGGTACCCCCTTTTGTGAATTTCTCCCTTTATTATTTCAAAACTGGTTGCTCGTTTTTTCAGTGCTGCTGCCTGTTGATGATCATCCGGCAGGGTACCGTTTGTCAGATATGCCCTGATTGGATCCATCCAGGTTGAGCTTCTGTCTAGGATTCCAATAGGGTCTTCCTCGATGCTTCTCTTCTCCATTACTTCCCAAAAAACAGTTCGAGGAGTATCACAGGAGGCGGATGATGCTAATTTTGACAGTGCATCCGCCTGGTTGTTTTCTGATCTCGGCACTTAGGTCAGATGGAAATCCTCAAGGGAGCCGACTGCTTGTCGGACCGCCTGTAAATACTTGATCATGGCCGGATGGGTTGCTTCGTATTCGCCATTGTACTGACTCACTATCAATTGTGAATCGGAACAGGCGTCTATTTTTCTTGCCCCTGCCGCCTTGCACATGCGGATTCCGGCTAGTAAAGCTTCATATTCTGCCTCATTTTTTGAGGCCTGAAAACTGAAGCGTAGAGCATACTCGTACCTGTCGCCCTCTGGCGACTGACATATGACGCCTGCTCCACAACCATTTGAAGTAGAGCTTCCGTCCACATATACCTTCCAGACTTGGTCTGTAACATGAGAGTCCGGAGGACGAGTCATCTCAACAATAAAGTCAGCAAAGGCTTGCCCCTTCACTGCTTTTCTAGGCTCGAAAGTAACTTCGAGGCTCTGAATTTCTATGGCCCATTTGATCATTCGGCCTGAAGACTCCATGATGTTCAGTGGCCGCTTGATAGGTTGGTCTGTATACACGACGACTGCATGTGCCAAAAAGTAGGGCTTCAATTTTTTAACAGCCATGAAGAGTGCAAGACCAAATTTCTCCACTAAGGGATACCTCAACTCGGCATTTTTCAGTACATGACTGACAAAGTAGACCGGGAGCTGACAGCCGTCTCTTTCAGCAAGGAGAACAGCGCTTAACGCATGATCAGAGACGGCCAGGTACATGTAGAGTACTTCTTTGGGCAAAGGGCTGACCAGCCTCGGCAAGGAATGCAAGTGAACTTTCAATTTCTGGAAGGCCGCCTCAGCATCCGGCCCCCATTCAAACCTTGCCTTTTTCTTAATTTCCTGGAAAAAGTATAGGCATTTGTCGCCTGATCGGCTTAGAAATCTTCCCAAGGCCGCCAGACAACCTGTTAACTTCTGAACCTCTCGGATGGTACGAGGCGACTGCATGTCAATGACCGCCTGCACCTTCTCAGGGTTCGCCTCTATTCCTCTCTGATTGATAAGGAATCCGAGAAATTTCCCGGACTCAACTCCAAAGACACATTTCTTGGGATTGAGCATGACATGGTGCCGCCTGAGTGTGGCGAAAGTTTCGCGGAGGTCCGACAGATGATCTTTCTGAAGTTTAGACTTGACAATCATATCATCAATATATGCCTCGACATTTCTCCCAATTTGATCAAAGAACACAGTGTTTATCATTCGCTGGAAAGTGGCCGGGGCATTCTTAAGACCAAACGGCATGACCGTGTGACATTATAACCCCTGATCAGTGACGAAGGCCGTCTTCTCCTGATCTTTCTTCCATAAAGGAATTTGATGGAAACCAGAGTAGGCGTCCATAAAGCTCATCAAAGCATGGCCGGCTGTTGAGTCGACCAGGTTATCAATTTTAGGCAGAGGGTAACTGTCTTTGGGGCATGCCTTGTTTAAGTCTGTGTAGTCTACACACATTCGCCAGGTGCCATTCGGCTTTTTAACAAGCACCACATTTGCAATCCAGTCTGGGAAGTAACATTGCCAAATGAACCCTGCGTCAAGTAATTTTTTAACTTCGGCGGCTGCCGCTTGACTTCTTTCTTCGCCATGGTTCCGCTTCTTCTGCCGTACCGGCTTCTTTTTCGGATCCACGGCCAGTTTATGTACCGCCAGATCAGGACTTATGCATGGCATTTCGTGGACTTCGAATGCAAAGATGTCCTTGTATTCTTTCAATAGTTTGTGAAAGTCGTCACCCAGGACTCTCAGAGCAGTCGTCCCAATTTTGACTGTTCGCTCAGGACGTGAATCGTCTAAGATCAAGTCCGTATGCTCACCAGCCGGCTGAGGACGGAATTCATCCGACCGCTCCTCTGCCAATGATTGCTATTTTCTGTCATTTCTTGCGGCCCCTGTCTGGGATGCCTTTCTCTTCTTGCCGCCTGCTTCTTGAACAGGCGCACTCTCCTTGACATTGTCAAGGTCTATTTTTCCACCACTCGACCCAGTGGCCATAACAGTGGGCTTGACATCCGAGAGATAGCACTCTCGGGCCATCCTCTGATCTTCCCTTAGGGACCCGACTGTTCCATTATCCCTCTCAAACTTGAGCAACATAAGAGATGGGATTATAACAGCCTTGGAATTATTCAGGGTTGGTCGTCCCAGAATCATGTTGTAGGCCGAGAGTTCTTTTACTACCAGGAAACGGACTACCATGTGTCGTCCTTCCCCTTTTTCGCCCAGGCGGATGGGTAAATCCACTCGTCCTACTGGGTGGACGACTCCTCCTCCTCCAAACCCTACTAAAGGGTGGGATGCCGGATGTATGCAATCAGTCTGATATTTTAGTTTCGACAGACATTTGCTACTGATGAGATCTGAGGAGCTTCCGGTATCTATGAGGATTCGGCCAACTCTCTGGTTGGCCACTTTACATTCAATAACGATAGGGTCGTCATGCGGCCCTCTTACCCCTCCTAGATCTTCTGCAGTGATGACAATCTCAGGAAATGAATATTTGGAGGGTCGTTCTTGGTGAACGGAATTTACATCTAACCGTCTGATATTGTCTTTGTTGCCCCTAATAGTGGGGCCGCCTCCTGAGAAGCCGCCTGCAATGGTGTAGACGACTGCATCATCTGTATCGGAGCTGTCGGCCTGTTGATTCTTTTTGGTCGACTGCTTTTTTTGAGGAAGTGTTCCCCGTAGATTTCTTGACATAAGTGTCAAGATCACCTTGCTCAGCCAGGCGGTCCAGATACCGCATGAGACTGATGCATTCATTAGTGTGATGACCAACATCTTCATGATAAGCACAAAATTTTTCTTGGTTCCGGTTGTTTGCAGAACCCTTCATGGGGACCGGCTTCTCAATTGAGATCCGTCCCTTGATTTCCTTTAGGATAAACTGGCTATCCTTGTTAAACGCATACTTTGGGGAGTATGGTTTGAATTCTTTTTTCTTTTTCTGGGCCGGCTGTTTAGAGGAATCAGCCGCCCAGACCTCTTTTCTCTTCTCGTCTTTGTTTGACGACTGCTTCTGTCGTCCTTCTCTTTTGTCGGACCTTTTCCCGTCTGACTGTTTTACCGTACTACAAAGATCAGTCGCCTGTATATAGGCTTCCGCTTCAATCAAGGCCTCTTGAAGAGTCGCCACCCTCTTTCGGACCAAATCAAATTAGAAGGTCGACCCGTCTTTGAGACCTCTCAAAAAGTCAGTATAGGCTACTTCATCCGGTAACCCTTGAATCTGTATTCTCATCAGGTTAAACCGCCTGATGTAAGAACGAAGCCCCTCCTTCTCGCCCTGCTGAATTGTTCCTAAATCAAGAGTCGTCTTCTTCGCAGGGATGTTCATGGCGAAGTTGGAGGTGAATAAGTAAGCAAGCGTCTTGAAGTTATTTACACAACCAGTCGGCAGGTTGCCGAACCATTGTTGTGCGATTCCTTTGAGAGTCGCTGGGAAACACTTGCACCAAGTGGGATCATCCAACCCTTGAAGGTACATCAGGTTGGTGAATGCCATCAGATGGTCTTCTGGGTTAGTAGTGCCGTCATAGGCGCCTGCTAATACATTTTTCACTTTGGCCGGCTGAGCGGCTTCAGTAATTTTCTTGGAGAAGGCCGACGGCTGTTCACCAAGTCTAAGCAACCGTAGCTGCCAGTCCATAGGTTGGACATTTTTTGCTGCATGTCCACCAAACGGAGGTGGCTGTAAAAAAATACTGTTGTTGCGGTACAAACGGTAAGTTTGGTACCGCCTGGTCGCTATGAAAGCCGGACTGACGGGAGGTGCCGCCTGACTGACTCTCATGATACGACTGAGTATGCCTCATCGAGGTATTTCGCAGACTGTCTTGGAAGTTTGAAGTAGAGGTCGACTCTGACAATCAGTCATTCTTCTTCTGCTCTAGCAGTAGCCGAGCGTCTGTGTATGTTTTCCTCAACCCGTCCGCCTGAATATGACGAACAGGTTTCCTATTTCCTGGAGTAGGAAAACGGTATTTTGTGAAATCAAGGGCAGGTGGCTCCCACTTCCTAGATTTAGGATGAGGGGTCGCCACTCGCCCTTGAACTGGTTTCCTCTTCAGTGAAGTGGAGGGTTTCTTAGCCGACTGCTCCTTGTCCAGAGCAGGCGGCTTCTTGTTGATCAACTCTTGAATTTCTCCATTGAAGTCCCTCATGAAGGTCATGAGTTCGTTCCTTGTGATGGGAGCAGACCCATCAGTCGGCTGCTGCCGAACAGGCGGTGCGCCTGCTGGCTCGCTTCCAGTTTGAAGATGTTCCCGTTCCCTCCTTTCGGTATGACGGGTACGTCGGGCCCTTAGGGTCCCGTCTGAAGCTGTGTGAGCTTCAACTTCAAATTCATTCTCAGTATCGTGGTCCGACTGAACTAGAGGGTCGTCCAGGGGACGTCTCTCTTCAGGAGTCGGTACAGACGTGGATGCCATCTCAGCAGTACTCTCCCCACAGACGGCGCCAAAAATGTTTCGGGGTTTTCTGATGTCCTGCGGGAGAGTTACAATTCCGAGACTGGAACCGGACGCCTGTACCTGCAAAACAAACGGATGCTCCGGATGATTGGAGATCCGCCTCCGACGGTTAAGTTAGTACTTGATTAAGGAGTAATTAATGCGGAAATTAAAGTGATTGGGTCTCTCTAGGTGAGAGTGTTTAATGTGTGTAATCTGCGTTTTTTGCGTTATCTCCCTTAATGAGGATTAAGGGAGGTATTTATAACCTCGGGAAACGTGTCAATCTAGGTTTAGGTTAACCTTGGGCTGATTGGGCTTCCCTCGGAAGTTGGGCCTAGGTGACCGGTTATTCCAGGTGTCATGGGAAGGACACGTGTCGTGTCGTAATTGGTCCATAGTGGACGGATCATTGCTTGACACGTGGCAGGCTCCTATTGGCCCATGTGACGGACACATGGCGGAACCTGATGGGTCCACTTGTCAGATGGTGATTGGTGGGGAAAAATCCCCTAATCACTAATCTTAGTCTTGGATTTTGCAGGATGTACAACAGCCTTTTGGGAGTCGCCGAGCATCCTGATTTCCTTTTGTATTTTTTTTATTATGGGAAACAAATGTACAATATATATATATATATATATATATATATATATATATATATATATTGTACATATGGCACACATATTTTGTATATATATCATATATTTCTTTTGTTTTCATGAGTTTCTTTTTTTCTTCTTTTTTTATTTTTCTCTATTATCATCATTTTTATTATTTTTTTTGAAGAGAAAAAATTGGAAAAATTTCCGAGGGAGGGAAAGGGTTCCCGACTTACCCCCCTTGAAAAAAATAACAAAGAAGAAAGGGAAAAAGGAAAAGGAAAAGACAAAAGAAAAAGAAAGGAAAAAAGAAGAAAAGAAAAGGTGAGAAGGGAAAAGGAAATAAAGAAAAATAAAAATAAAATAAAAATAATAAAAAAAGAAGTTACTAAGAAAATAAAATAATAAAAGAAAAGACACAAGGAAAGAGGGAAAAGAAAGGAAACAAGTTTTTACAAAGTCAAGCGTATGATTAGTCATAAGATTCCGTTAATATTCTTTTAGTTTGAGGTTCAAAAATACGGAAATAAGCCTAATAACATGTCGCGATAGTCAAATCACGCGCAATTGGATGGGTTGCGCGCGGCTATTGCGCGCATGTCAATTAGATGAGTGCGGTTGGCGCGTGTAAACTTTCCTTTGAGCGAAAATTGCCCCTATTGGGTCTATTTAAACGTGGTTTCGTAGGCTTTTGATCGTCTCACATTCATTCATTAGTAGTACTATAAAGAAAAAATAATTAAATTCTCTACTTTCTCTCTCTCTCTCTCTTTTTTTTTGAACTATGGTGAAAACCTTTGAGCAGCGTTTGAAACAATGGGTCACTTCCCTTTTAATTGAAGATAAATTAGCTTTCAAAATATACCACCTTGACCCTCTATTGAACTATATGCAATTATTTATTAATTCTAACTTCCTTCACGCAGCTGTTAATCATTGGGATTCAAATCACCATATTTTCCTTTTCAAAGGGGATGAAATAATCCCATTACCTGGTGAATTGAGGCTCTACTAGGTTTTCCAGCAAATACCCTCCCCATGACATACGCCCCTAACTTTTCGGATTACAAACCTATTTTCCAAAGATTTTTTGTTTGAATGACAATGATATGGAAAATATGGGTACTAAAGAAGGCGTGAATTTAGTTCAGTTTATTGAACACGTTGTCGTCCCTCATGACAACTTGACTAAACTACGTTTTAAAATTCGTGCTTTATGTTTTTCTCTTGTTGTCAATTATTTACTTAGGATAGGTAAAAAGTATGGAGATTATTCCATGGTGTCCATTGTGGAGCAAATAAAGGGGTATCACTCACCGACCCCTTTAGCTCTAGCAGAAACTGTTCTTTGCTTGAATCATCTTAAAGGAGACCCTAACGAGGACGGTTTCACGGGAAGTCCACTCCTATTACACGTATATTTTTTTCGTCTTGTTTTCAGCGCAAGTAATGAAGTTGTGTTGGTCATGCCAGCACAATTTTTTGGGATGCGCGCGGGTGGCGCGCACAACTGGATGTGATGCGCGCGCCACCTACTTATATAACGTCGCAGTAATAATTTTTTTTTCCTTTTTTTTTAAGTTTTGGCTGATGGAGCATTAGTGAATAGTTGATCAACAATAAAATCTTGAGGCTAACAGATTGAGAAAATTCCGTGGACGTCGAATCCTCTTCAAGCATAAGAATGAAGAAGAATGGACGTTGTTTTTCTGTCATGGGGTTCCTAACATACGCTTTGTGATTCCTTGGTGGAACATAAGTAGTATGATTGGGAATAGTTTTAATTGTCCCTACCTTAGGCTTTTAGGCCTTTCTAGCACTACTTACATCTTTCCTAGCCGGGTGATGAGACAATATGGGATGAAACAGATTATTCCCCCACAAGATTGTGATGCCCCTAAGGATGTGATCTTTAAACCCGAACGAATTCCCCGTTGGATGGAATTTTGCTCAAGTCTTCCTAGGTGGGTAGAGAAAAATCCCACGGCGAGTATTGTATTATCCTCTTTTTACAAAGCTTAGATGAATACGGTAGACAAGGGAAAGCTAAATAAGGCTCGATCACAAAATCAAGCTTCTTTGTCCCATAACCAACCTAAGCCTTTAATGCATTCGACCACTACTACTCCCTCTAATGGCCAAAACAAAGGAGTGAGAAGAAAGTTAGACTTCTCCTCATCACCTAAGACTCGTTCAAGGGAGCCAAAAAGAAAGGCTCCACCTAAACCCGCGCAAAAGGGTGTGAAGATTAAGGAACTTTCACCAAATCCTCGCAAAAAGGCTCCAACAAATGATAAAGGAAAACGGAAAAGAATTGAAAAGGCCTCTATTCGAAGGTTGAAGAAGAACGTTTAGGTCAAGAGTGAAGAGGAAAGTTTTAAGGTTGCCGAAAGTACTGCAATGGAAACTACTCCTCCGTCCACTGTGACCATTGAGGATATAGTAAAACCTTAGAGTGTTACACAATTATCAATAGTTTTAATTCAAAAAAAGTGTAATCGCTACTATGTTTTTTTTTAAAAAATTATTATCTAGTTCAATGATGCTTTTTGTTTTTTTGAGATTTTTAAATGGAATAAAATGAGCTTTATTTTTTTAATATGACCGAATCATAAAGATTTCCTACGTATTCGTGTCATGAAATCAGGTCTTTGCGTAATTGTTGCAAAATCATTATATATATATATATTTTTATTTTTCTTTAATTCCCTTTGTAGAAATTAAATGAAAAACTAATCAAGCTTTGTTTATCAATCATAAATAAAATTTTAATTTTTACTTTCCGAGTATAGGATGTTTGAGAAACGCCCCTCTTTTTATCGCAAGTAAAAAATCAATATTTTATTTGAGCGTAAAATTCTGGGCTCACAGTTTGTCATCAGGTCGCGCGCAACATCCAAGGTTGCGCGTGCCTGCCTCGCACAACTGATTTACTTGCACGTGACATTCGCGAGCAACTGTTTTAGTTGCGCACAACACCTGTCCTACGAGTGTATTTATTTAAATTTTTTTAATCGCATTATTACCCCCCGTGCGTGAAGAGTTTTTCGTAATGTTCGAAAAAATCTGAACACTTTGAATGGTATATTGTTTTTAATTACCCCCCCCCCCCAAGTGTTGTGAACTTTACCGTGATGTTTTTTAAAGTGCATAACACTTAGAATCTTTATTTGAATGCTAAAAAAAAGATTTGTTTAATGAGTGAACGAGTTTATCCGAATTTCATATGTAATATATTTTAAGTCAATCAATGTTTATTAATTGGCGAATTTCATCACCCCCAATATCCATCAATCTGACATCTCCTCCTAATAGAATTTCAATTACGCGGTAAGGTCCTTTCCAATTAGGTTTAAATTACCCTCTTGGATCAGTTGGTGGACCCCTAACCTCTTTTAGTATAAAGTCACCTTCTTTGATATTTCGGGGTCGTACCCTTTTGTTAAAATGTCGCGCAATGCGTCGTTGGTAGACTTGTACATGATGTAAAGCTCTTAATTATCGAAATAAAAACTCTTCATACCTTGCTCTTACCCATTCAGCTTACGGTAGCTTACTTTTGAGTACGATGTGTAAGGTTGGTGCTTCTAGTTCAACTGGTTCAACTGCGTCCATTCCGAAAACTAAGGAGTATGGAGTTTCTCCTATTGATGTTTGTATGGATGTTCTATAACCCCATAGAGTGAAGTGTAGTTTATTCGGCCAGTCTTTATAATTTTCTGCCATTTTCTTAATGATGACTGTTATGTTTTTATTTGCCGATTCTATAGCTCCGTTCATTTGAGGTCTGTATGGAGATGAGTAATGATGTTATCACTAGTAGAAAAAGGCTTATTTGCGTCGCTTCTACTCACGACGCAACTACTCGCGACACAAATGACTTTTAAGTCATTTACGTCGCTTCTAGGCGCGACGCAAATAAGAGTTATTTGCGTCGCTTCTTTATATACAAGCGACGCAAATGTCTTTTCTGATAAACTTATTTTTTGTCATTTGCATCGCGCCTTTATAAACAAGCGATGCAAATGACTTTTCTGATAAACTTATTTTTTGACATTTGCGTCGCTCCTTTATAAACAAGCGACGCAAATGACTCTTCAGATAAACTTATTTTTTGTTATTTGCGTCACTTCTTTATAAAAGAGCGACGCAAATGACTTTTCTGATAAACTTCTTTTTTGTTATTTGCGTCACTCCTTTATAAAAGAGCGACGCAAATGACTCTTCTGATAAACTTATTTTTTGTTATTTGCGTCACTTTTTTATATAGGAGTGACGCAAATGACTGAGTAGACAATTTAAAACTGTTGTATTTGCGTCACTTGTTTGTTTAATGAGTGACGCAAATGAGGTGATTTTTTTTAATTATAATATAATAATTGCCTTGTATATGTTTGTAGTACCTGTTTTCCTTACTAGTGGTATAAAGTAATATGCTAACGCTAATATAATTGAAATTAAAATGCAATATTATTGAAATGCAAATGTAAATTTCGGCAGAGTCTCCTTTATAATTTGGCCTACCCATAAAATTGGGAATGACGGCATTATATTAACAACCTGTCCAATAATTTACATCTCAATATCATAGACATTATACTCATCATCCCAACACCAATTAACCAAATTACTTCATTTCAAGCCTATAATCCAAAACAAGAGTCAAACATGCGCTAAGTGGTAAATCTAAAGTTCAACATTACATATAAAATACTCTGCCCAAATATCTCGGATCTCATTTATCTCCTCCTTGGTGTACGGTGTAGTTCTTGAAAAATCCTATCAACACAACAAATATACAAGAGGAAAGTTTTAATTCAAGATTGTAGCTAACATCAAATTGTATTTATCAAACAAAAATGAAATATTTGACAACTCATACCTGAATAAGATCTTCACTGCTACGGTGTTGTTCAAGTATTTCTTACATATAACGCATGATGTAGTAGCCACACTCACGTCCACCCAATTGTTGAGGACACTACATGTAATATATTTGTAAGTTGAATTAAATTGCTATACTTCAATTATTAAGAAACTAAAAGTTAGGGTAAGAAATTAAGGTAACCTTTCCCAAATGCCATGTCAATTTACTTCCCCTAGATTGTCCACTTAATGCCTTAAAACTTCGAAAAGCACTACACATTTGAAACAAATAACATATATATTACCCTTACACACATAAAATCATGACATTAATAACAAACTAGAC
Source organism: Chenopodium quinoa (assembly GCF_001683475.1). Taxonomy (NCBI): domain Eukaryota; kingdom Viridiplantae; phylum Streptophyta; class Magnoliopsida; order Caryophyllales; family Amaranthaceae; genus Chenopodium; species Chenopodium quinoa. Next base: position 2,833,571 of record NW_018743197.1, on the reverse strand, counting down.
TTACTTTGTCATTGCAAACTTAATATCAACTATATCACGATATCCCCTCGAATTATTACAGTCACAACAAGGACAAAGAATAATCTTTGATTTATTCTCTGTTTGGTGTTTTAAGGCAACAGTGCTAAACTCTTCAATTCCTCGTAAAAAACTTGTACAATTTCGTTTACCATACATCCAACTTCGATCCATTTTCAACCACTGAATAACAAAATTAATTTTAAGATAATGTGTATATTTTGTAACATATATAGCTCCTTAACTATAAACAAGAATATAAGGCATCAAACATTTTCATTCAAAGTTTATATCATGTAATTGCAACTCCGGATGATCCAATAAGGTCCTTATCACTCCAACCTAACCCATTCTTGAATGTCCTATCTCACTAATAACTACTTGTAAAGTTTGGTTCTAAAGAAAATCCGGCAGCATTTCCCTATAGTTCTCCAAGCACACAATGTAGATAATCGACTATTAACATATGTACCCAAAGAACAATCGGGAAATAGTGAGCCATGATCTTCTTAGACCCAAAACAATTCAAGTAGTTATCACCTAAATGAGATAGAACATTCAAGAACAGTCCCAAACAGGGGACTATTCAAGACTTACTCCTAATGAGTAAGCCCTGAACGGGTATCTAAGCCAATGATGCAAGTATTATTGCAATTCCAATCAATTATATCACGATTAAAAATCTCATACAATTCACAATCATTATACCAACTAGAACAAATAAGTTAATATTGCAAAGAATGGTTCAGATATATATACCACAAGTGAAGACAATCTCGTATGCGTACTACCGCCTTAATCGTTTGTCCACAACCAGAACCTCGAGCAACTTGTGGAATTCACTTCCGCATAATTAAGAATCTGCCATAAAAAATTACATATATTAAACCAACATAGTTGATTCAACTTAATTTGCCATGTGACATAAAAGTTGTTATTCGGCATTGCTTATTAGCCAATCATGGTGTAAAACTTGAAGACCAGAAACGAGTGTTAAATGCTAGGTCCAACTTAATCTGCCATGTGAAATAAATGCTAGTTGTTATTTTGATTTTTTTTTTAATTAATGGTTCAACAAGGTGGTTGTTTAATGGATGGAATATTGATTTATAGTTTTTTTAACTTGATGACTGATTGAAGGTCACCTTAGCTAGGTCCAACGGATGGGACCTGCCAGGGTGCAAGATTCATAACTACTTCATTAAAGAACCCACCAAATTCTTGGCAGCCCACTTCCAGTGACCCATTTTACTTCATTAAAATAACCGTCAGACCATCATAAACAGTTTTCAGTTTTTTGTTTATGAAATTCATATAATATACTTGTATGTTAAAAATTAGTCAAACACTCAAAACTATTGAAATCATAATAATTTAGATAACTGAAAACAAAAGATAGTTTTTTGCTTTATAAAACAGAAATATGAAAACAAAAAACGATAATGAATCAACAAATTCATCAGCAATAAAAATCGTATTTCAATGTATCAAAGTTCCATATAAACTATAAAGGGTCAAAAGGTACAAACTAAACACCTGTTTAAAAAAAAAAGTTGACATAAATTTTGTTACATCCAAAATAACAACTTGACTCCACAACAACAATCCCACCCAAATAAAAACAAACCAACAACAGATATTGAGGAAATCAGAAAATTATGTAAAAAAATCAGCAACAGAAATTCATTAAGTTCCAGAAATTATAATTTGAATCCAGCAATATGTACTCAGATAATAAGAAATTATGTAAGAAATTCAGCAACAGGAAACTTGACAAGGGTTAAATCGGTCGCTACAATCTAACTCTCAATCAAACAATACTTATACGAACACCCTATAACCAAGTACAATGGCAAATAAAGGTTCGGTCCACGAGGAACGAGAGTAATTGCAAATCAATCTTAAACCTAAGCTAGTTTGAAATCAATGGAAAATGGTGTTCTAAAATACTACTAATGAGATGGGATAAACCAAATAAACTAAGACACTAGGGAAAACGGGAATTCACCAAACCATCGGTAACTACGCAACAAGGAATCATAGAGACAAACGGGATAGCAAAGACTATATGTCTGATCAATATCGTGTGATAGGAAGACAACGGGCAATACCAAGCTTGGATTTCTCATGCACTTAACATTACTCGATACATAATCAAACCACATTCAATAATGAAATACTCAATTCATAATCTCTTGTTCAAACCAAGAATAACATGCAATCAAATTCAAGACTCTAGGTTAGCTACTCCTATTATAATGAATTAACATGCAATCGCATATAATAAATTTAATCACAATCCGTTTATCAAAATCAATCCTCAATTACATAGGTTACCTAGGCCGGGTTTCATCCCGAAACTCTAGCTAGGAGACTACTCACACATATTCATAATCAAAACAATAATGAATTCCAAAAGCATAATAGATATAAACATGAATTCTGATTAAGGAATAATAAAGCTTGATTAATAAACAAGAATGAATAATACCAATTGTATTGATGCGAATCAATGGAAAAGTTCAGAACTTTGATATCCGTCGTCAATGAATAATACAAAGAATCTTCACAAATCTTGCTTCAAATCAATCCAAGAAAACTAAAATCACTAGAATAATCTTTAAGAAAACTAATGAATCTCTAATACTAAGAACGTTCTCCAATATCTCTCTACAAAGGCTCTCAAAAACTATCTCTAAAACTGTCTAAAAACGCCCCTTAAAATCGGGCCTTATATACGCCTTCTAATTCGGAGAAGTCAAGTGCGCGGTTAACCCTGGATCAGCACGGCCTTGCTATATTTGGCACGGCCGTGCTATATATGGCACGACCGTGCAGATGCCTGGCACGGCCGTGCTGAAAATGACACGGCCGTGCTGAATATGCTCTAGCACGGGGCTCATACTGAAGCTGACACGGGCACGGGCAACATCTGGCACGACCGTGTTAATGGCCTGCACGGCCGTGCTGGTGCGTGGATACTGACATGGCCGTGCTATTGGCTTGCACGGCCGTGCTGCCTGTGTTATGTAATCAATGCACTACACTTGAACTTCCCTAGCTCCTCGGACTTCGGTCAAGGCTAGCTCGGTTACGCATCAAGGGCTCGGGATCCGACTAAACTTGGTTGACATTACCTGAAAACACATAAAAAACAAACCGAAAACCCGTGAAGCACGTAATATGGGGGACGTAAGCATAACAAGGCAATAATCGGCCAAAACGACCCCAAATACATCCAAAATCATCCTAAAATATGCTCTAAAGCGCGTCCTAAAGTGCACTTGTCAAAACTCATTAAAGAAAGATGGGAAACACATACCCAATAACAGGTACTCGGAAATTAAAGCTAGGCAACAAGTACCCAACAACTGATACTCGAAATGTAAAGCCAGGTTACAAGTACCCAATAACAGGTACATAGAAAGTAAGCCCGGCATAACTGAAAACAAAAGATAGTTTTTTTCTTTATAAAACAGAAATATGAAAACAAAAAACAATAATGAATCAACCCAACGATCGATTTTTAAGCTTTTTGCAAGATAAAATAGGTGAGCTTTGCCCAAATCCGGTAGATAGCCACGAGTTGTCGAGTTACCCTTCTTTTTTCCCACAAAGCATTTTTATGTAATGCTAAACTTGCGATTTAACATACATTTCTTTTATTCTTGAACACACTTGGGTACATAATAATTTATGTAATAAAAACCCAAGAATATAGAAAGGCATAGATAAAATCAATTGCAACGGAAAAACAATGAGCATCATAGTACTAACAACAAGCACATACTATTAATATACTATTATTACTGTTATTTATGAAACTTAGAGCTTAACTATTAGCACATGAAAAACACTACTTTTTATACACATTAACTACTGTCGGTGATATTTGCAATTGTGATTGGGAAATCAAAAGTGGTGTGTGTTAGAACTCCCTTACATTTTATCATAACAAGTTGCAGCGTCCTAAGGACAGTGTCAAGAACATTAGAATTTCCATTCTGTAGCATTCATGTCTATGCAGGCATGCTGTGACAGTACAATTGCGGATGCATCCTGTAGTGATTCAGCTTGCACAAGGAGGAATATTACTATATTAGTACTATGCTATTCTACAGACTGTTCAAAGATGCAAACAAGCAACCAGTAGTATATTGCAAAACAACAACTGTAAAAATCTACAGACTAAATGTACTAGCTGAAAACATGCAGGTAAATATATTAAACTAGTAGAATTGAGATGAGCCTCAATGAAAATTCAATGACTGAAATTATAAAAATTCAATTAAATCTGCCATATAATTTCTAATTAGTGAACTAACACTAAACCTGAAATTAAACTAAGTCATTGTTCAAGTTAAATGCTACATTGTATCTACCAATAAAAGATTGAACATAAATAGAAGCAATCTTACCATAGGTGAAATTGACTTCAAAAATTAAACAATGTCGAGCCGAAATCGATTTTTGGGGGCGAAAATTAAGCGATTTTTCCACTCGAAAATTCAAAAATTCAACATTGCTGTAATTTGCTTGAACTTCCTCGGGTTTTTGGGGGCGAAATTAAGCGATTTTTCCACTCGAAAATTTCAGTTATTGCTCGAATTTTTTCAGCAGCATTTTAAATTGAATTTTTTGGGGTTTCTAGGGTTCGAATTCGTATGGAATTGAGTACATTTTTTGCTCGAAATGGGGGATTTTGGTCGAAAATAATCAATTTTTCTAGGGTTTAAGGGTTCGAATTAATTAGGGTTTTTGGTCTAAATTTTTGCTCGAAATTGCTCAGACTTGCTGCCGATTATGGGTGTTGAACTTGATTGCGATTTTGGATGTTGAATTTGCTGAGGAATTGCAGTTTTTTGGGCGAATTTGTGGGTGTTTTTTGGGCGAATTTGCTGGGTGTTTTTTGGGCGAATTTGATTGCGATTGTGGGTGTTGAACTTGATTGCGAATTTGCGATTATGGGTGTTTTTTCTTTTTGTTTAGTGAATTAGTGAAAGGTAGGCGTGAAAAGGTAAGGTCAAAAAAGCGCAGAATGAATAACCTAAAATGCAACAGAGTTATTTGTGTCACTTTATAATAAAAATGCGACGCAAATAACAAAATCTGAAATGCTGAAAATTTGTTATTTGCGTCGCTCATTTATTAAAAGAGTGACGCAATTTATTCACTGCCTTATTTGCGTCGCTTAAAAATAAATGAGTGACGCAAATATGTTTATTATATGAATCGCTTCAATAAATAAAAGCGACGCACATGATAGAAAGCTAACATACACTTGATTTTTGCGTCGCTTCTTTAATAACAAGCGACGCAAATAACTTTAAAGGATGGTAAAAATACACATTTGCTTCGTTCTTTAGAATGAGTGACGCAAATATGGCGACGCAAACATAACGAGCTAAGAGGATCTCGACTTCTTCTTTGAATTAAGATCCCTGATCACTAATTAGTTCGTGTGGAACTCCATATCTACAAAACATGTTTTGCTTGAGAAACTTTGCAACATATTTAGAATTAATATTTACGTAAGAAGCAGCCTCGATCTACTTAGTAAAGTAATCGATGGCTACTATTACGTACTCGTGTCCTCCTGTTCCTGTTAGAGAAATTTTACTAATTATGTCAATTCGCCAAGTCAAGAAAGGCCAAGGGGAAGTGAGGTTGTACAGTTTGGATGGTGGGAGATGTTGTAAGTTAGCAAACATTTGGCACACTGGAAATTTCTTGACAAATTGTATGCAATCATGTTCCATAGTGGACTAATAGTACCCTTGCCGTGAGATTATTTTAGCAAGCATTTTTTCCGTTCATGTGAGGTCAACAAACACCTTTGTGAGTGTCTTCCATAAGGCGTGTGGATTCAAGTTAGTCTATACACAAGAAGTTTTGACCATTAGGTCCCTCTTTGCATAATTCACCATTTAATAGACCATATTGTGCTGCGAGTGTTCTCAAGGTTCGTTGGTCTTTCGATAAAGTATCAGGATATGTGCTATGAGTAACATTTTGGAGGATATGTACCAAGGATTATCTCCTTCAATGTCATTTATTTCCTTTATTACATTGCAGTACGCTGGTTCTTCTCTTCTATCAATGCAAAATGGCATCATATTTAAGTGATCTGGAATGTTGATCATTGAGGCTAATTTTGCTAGCACATTGGCAAATTGATTATCATTCCTTGGGAGATATTTGAAATCAATATGTTCAAAATGCTTGATAAGTTGCACTAGGTGTGCTTGGTATAATATCATTGTTCTAATTTTTAAGTATATGATTTATTATCAAACTAGAATCTCCATGTACCTCTAATTTTTTCACACCTATGCTAGCTGCTGCTTCTAGTCCTATAATGCACGCTTCACATTCTGCGGCATTATTAGTCACCTTAAAGTCTAGTTTAACAGAGATTGGAGTATGTGCTCCCTCTAGACTTATGAGTAACACTCCCAAACCACATCCTTTTTGATTGGATGCACCATCGAAGTACATTACCCATTTGTCGTCTAGCGTCATGAGAATCTCTTCATCTAGAAGATGAGTAGATTCTGCATGACTTGTTTGAATAGGATGTTGGGCCGTAAAATCAAATATGACTTTCCTTTTATTGACTTTTCATGGATATATTTTAGTTCGAATTCGGCCAACATTACTAACTACTTGGATATTCTTCCTTGTATGTTGGTTGTTCAAACAAATACTTTATTGGATTTTGTTACGAAATCACATGAGTACTGTGTGGTAGCATATAATGTCGTAATTTTTTAGTTGCCCACACCAATGATAAACTTGTTTTTTTCCAAGGTGTTATATTTTGTTTTATATTGAATGGATTGTTTACTTATGTAATATATTGCACGCTCGACATTTTCTACCTCTTGTGCTAACATGGCTCATGTTGCCGTATTTGTGACTGTGATGTATAGCCTAAGAGGTAATTTGGGTACCGGTGGTGCTAAAACTGGTGGACTTTTGAGATAATCTTTGATTTTCTCAAAGGCGTTTTGGCATTGATTGTTACATTCATGTTTTTTCCTCTTTTTTCAACTTTTTAAATAGTGGCTCACAAGTCATAGTCAATTTGTTGATAAATCGAATTATGTACTGTAGTTTACCAAGGAACCCTAATTTCTTTTTCTTTTTGAGGGGGAGGCATATCAACAATTGCCTTTATTTTAGATGGATCGATCTCAATACGGCGTGTGCTTACTACATATCCGAGTAACTTGCTTGAAGTTACTCCGAAGGCGCATTTTTGTGGATTCAACCGCATTTTATATTCTTTTATGCGAGAAAAGAATTTGCGCAAAGCATTTTTATGTCCCATTATATCTTTGGACTTTACAATCATATCTGACAAGGGTTAAATCGGTCGCTACAATCTAACTCTCAATCAAACAATACTTATACGAACACCCTATAACCAAGTACAATGGCAAATAAAGGTTCGGTCCACGAGGAACGAGAGTAATTGCAAATCAATCTTAAACCTAAGCTAGTTCAAAATCAATGGAAAATGGTGTTCTAAAATAATACTAATAAGATGGAATAAATCAATAAACTAAGACACTAGGGAGAACGGGAATCCGCCTAACCATTGGTAACAAAGCAACAAGGAATCACAGAGACAAACGGGATATGCAAAGACTATAAGTCTGATGAATATCATGTGATAGGAAGACAACGGGCAATACTAAGCTTGGATTTCTCATGCACTTAACATTACTCGATACATAATCAAACCACATTCAATAATGAAATACTCAATTCACAATCTCTCGTTCAAATCAAGAATATCATGCAATCAAATTCAAGATTCTAGGTTAGCTACTCCTATTATAATGAATTAACATGCAATCGCATATAATCAATTTAATCACAATCCGTTTATCAAAATCAATCCTCAATTACATAGATTACCTAGGCCGGGTTTCATCCCGAAACCCTAGCTAGGAGACTACTCACACATATTCATAATCAAAGTAATAATGAATTCCAAAAGCATAATAGATATAAACATGAATTCTGATTAAGGAATAATAAAGCTTGATTAATAAACAAGAATGAATAATACCAATTGTATTGATGCGAATCAATGGAAAAGTTCAGAACTTTGATATCTGTCGTCAATGAATAATACAAAGAATCTTCGCAAATCTTGCTTCAAATCAATCCAAGAAAACTAAAATCTCTAGAAATATCTCAAAGAAAACTAATGAATCTCTAATACTAAGAACGTTCTCCAATAACTCTCTACAAAGGCTCTCAAAACTATCTCTAAAACTGTCCCTTTAATCCCCTTAAAGTTGGGCCTTATATACGTCTTCTAATTCGGAGAAGTTAAGCGCGCAGTTAACCCTGGATCAACACGGCCGTGCTGAATTTGGCACGGCCGTGCTAGCTTGTCAGTAAGTAAACCGGATTTCTTCTTCAAATTGGCACTGCCGTGCTATATATGGCACGGCCGTGCAGCTTCCTGGCACGGCCGTGCTAAAAATGGCACGGCCGTGCTGAATATGCTCTAGCACGGGGCTCATACTGAAGCTGACACGAGCACGGGCAACATCTGGCACGGTCGTGCTAATGGCCTGCACGGCCGTGCGGGTGCGTGGATGCTGACACGGCCGTGCTATTGGCTTGCACGGCCGTGCTGCCTTGCCTGGGTTGCTTGCTTATAGGCCAGCACGGGTGTGCCTATGGTAACACGGCCGTGCTGCCTGTGCTATGTAATCAATGCACGACACTTGAACTTCCTTAACTCCTCGGACTCCGGTCAAGGCTAGCTCGGTTACGCATCAAGGGCTCGGGATCCGATTAAACTCAGTTGATATTACCTGAAAACACATCAAAAACAAACCGAAAACCCGTGAAGCACGTAATATGGGGAACGTAAGCATAACAAGGTAATAATCGGCCAAAGCGGCCCCAAATACATCCAAAATCATCCTAAAATATGCTCTAAAGCGCGCCCTAAAGTGCGCTTGTCAATATAATCCACATATACTTCTATTTCTTTATGCATCATATCATGCAAGAGAGTCGTAGCCGTTCTTTGGTACGTGTAAGGATGAGGGTGTTTCCATCGTAGGGGATCCTTCTCCTTAGATGCCCATGGCCTTTTATAAGCCTAGGACTTTACACTTGTTAGAGTGTATTAGGATTTGAATTCCTGACTGTTTGGGAGACCTTGAATTAGAAATGATACTCTATCACGCTTTTTTGTAAGAAACAAGTAGGAGTCGCCAATGAGTTTTAGGAAAACTCATATACCTTGTTCATGCCTTTCTCTCAAGTAGAGTTCAAGAAATAATTAGCACGAATCGTAAGTTTACCCATGCCCAAATTGGTCTACATAAACCAAAAATGAGTTCGGGAGCGAGGGTACTTAGATAATGTTCCCTTTAGAGGGGAATTGCTATCTTAGCCCTGGTACGACCTCTACTAGCTCTTCCTTTTTCACAATTTCATTATCAAACAATATATGCAACGTGATACCTAAGACTAAGTTAGTTGATTTTATTTACAAGCATTAATCACGTAGGAATTACATTGCAAAAGTTATCTACGTTTAATCAATACTCCCTCCGTTTTTAAATACTTGCTCCATTTCTCCATGCGTGGAGTTTTAGGAGAAATTAGATATAGTATTAAAATATGGAGGTAGTGGGGTTGAAGGAAGAATAAAAAGTTATAGAAAGCAAAAGTAGTGGAGAGAATTGGAGGAGAGAGGATATATGTTGGGACTACTAGGTGAGAGAAATTGATTAAATATTGTAAAAGCTTTCCAAATAAGGAAATGGAGAAAGTATTTAAAAACTTCCGCAAATGGAAAGTGCAACAAGTATTTAAAACGGAGGGAGTATTCGTGAAAAGAACAAAATAAACAATATTCGCCTTGTTTTAAGTGATAAAATAAAAATTAATTATAAAACTCTAGTCTTGGTTAAACAAAACAATAATATGTGAATTAATTAATTAAAAGTTTGTTTAAAGTGATCAAATAAAATTACTTATTCAATTAAAGTTATTTAAACAATAAAAGAAAAATGATTTATCTAAGTGCTTAGTAAACTAACCGTTCTTCTTTTATGTTATATCTCCGTTTAATGCGTTTATTGACTTTCTTTCTTCTTCGTACCTCCAAGGACTTCAATGGATTCAATTAGGGTTGGAAAGTATTTGGTAAGAGAGAAGAAAAAGTAGTATGATAGTAAGAGAAGTTGGGAGATTAGGGTTTCGAGAATGCTAGGGTTTTAATTCTGATTTTTCGATCCCCGTAATGTTGAACGAAGACCCTTATTTATAGGCGTAGGGATCTAGGTTCAGGGTTTTAGATCCGTGGCATCAGGTGGCGCGTACAACTCTCTAAGTCGCGCTGGGTGCCGCGCGCATCAAAATGAGTCGGGCGCGCGCAACTTACTGAGTTGCACTGGGATGCGGTTTGCCTTACACAAAAACATGTTTTTAAAACTTCCATAACTTTTGATTGTGAAGTCGGATTTAGGCATGTGAGATATTATTGGAAATCTCTTAATGTCTACTTTTTAATGACATTATAATTAGATTAAAATCTATTATGTATTAAAAGATATTCCCGTTGGAGTGCAAGGGTGTCGGGTTTAGGGCCCGGTTTAGTGTATTGATCATAACTTTTTCGTATTAACTCGGAATTGGGCTGATAATATACTGTTAAAATGATCTTTGAAAGGGCTATCCATTTTTATAGTTTATGAACATAAATATGATGGTTGTTTTATCTGTTTGGATCGGTTTTCAACAATGTAAGATCCATTGGATCGAATCATTGCATTTGCGCATTTGGGTCCGTTATTAATCAAGTTTAAACATGTATGAGCACATTTCAGGCCTAATTAGTAATTGGAAAAGTCTCTAAGATTACTTGGTCTCAAATACGAGTTTTAATTTACTTCATAATGCATTTCGTAGTCCATAAACACTTCAACTTTGATGTAGCATGAAGAACGGATTTTTGTAACATCATCGCACTTCCTTTCGAGACAAGAGGCCAAAATTAGGTGTCTGCAGTTAGCCCCAATTTGATTGAGTCTAGAATAGAATATGATCAAACTAGTCAAGGAAATAAATCCGAGACTCATTCTGCAATGTTCTTAAAGAATAGAGAATCTTTAAGAAATGTTTAGGATGTCGTAACAATCCTTGATTCGCTAAGTGTTCGAGACAAGTAGCTATTTAGTTAAGAAAAAGTATTTTCTAGTCTTAGTGTTCAGGGTATTGATACTTTGTAAATGTAGCTATTGATCCTTTGCAAATGTAGAACACATAAAGTAGCTATTGATCCTTCGCAAATGTAGAACACATAAGTAAAGGTGTTCAGGGTGATGTCATGTCATGAGAAGAAATCGGTTTAAAAAGGATTAAAAGGGGATGATGTCCTCCCAATCATGTCATCGTTGGTCTAAAGTCCCTCGATACGTCATTGAAACTTTAGCCTGATTTTAAAAATTTGAAAAGTTGATAAAAAGAATGTTTCGGCTTTTGCAGTCTTTCGGCTTTCGCAGTCTTTCAGCTTTTGCAGTCTTTCGGCTTTCGCGGTCTTTCGGCTTTTGCAGTCTATCGGCTTTCGCAGTCTTTCGTCTTTTGCAGCCTTTTGGCTTTTGCAGCCAAAACGTTTTGGCTTTCGCAACCGGAATGAAATTGATGACAATTCTCTTGTCAAAACGCAATACTCGATGTCCACAAGATAGAAATACATGTCTCAAGACTTGAGGCATATATCCAAATCCAGTGAGAAAGAAGAAAATCGGCAACTCTCTCAGCAGTTTAGTCCACAAGATGAGAACACGTGTCTTAGGACTACATAGGTGCGACATTGTCTCGTTGCTTTTTATATAGGTGGTGGACGACACCCTAACTGTCCGGTAAGCTAGTAAGCTAACTAACTACCGTGTTTGCTTTCAATCAAGAAGTGCCTGTTCTTGAATGGTTCGGCGTGCCTGTCGACTCGTCAGCTAACGCCTAAAGTAAATTTATTCTCTACCTTTTAGTTTCGAGAGGTAGATCTCACAAAGCTGGGAAAGAAGTGAAATTTTATGCAACACTTACACCATTCAATTTTACGCTGTTTGATATCGCCTTGCATTTTTACGCTGCATGATGACGCCTTCCTTTTTGTTGTGGACGTGAAAAGAGAAGAAAAATTGGACATTTATAACGTCTGTAGGGTTAATGACAAACCTGGCTATGGGAGCTTTTACCTAAAGCACCACTATGGAACGACTTAAGACACTTTTACGAAACATGTTCAAAACGTATGCTTAGGGAAGGCACAAAGCACGGTGTGCATAAAGGATGATGCAAAAAACTATCTTTAGGCGTCGTTCGAAGTGCACCTACGTTAAAGCATGTTGTGAATATGCTTGGCACTCATAGGAAGTGGGAATTGACATAATATGATTAGGGACAAAGCAAAGTAGGGAGCCGCCAACAAGTTTTTAAGGAACTTGTAAACCGTTCACGGATCATTTAAGGCAACCACAAATAAGGGACAACGATAGGAAACAACGATTGACCCGTGAAGGTTACACCCCATTCATAATCAATAAGATTACTAACTCCATATGGTTCGGAACCACGAAAAGAGGATCAAGGATGATGGTACGAAGTGAGTCATGCAGTTACATCGCCCGTATTGGCCTCTACTCGATTCTTATAGTGAAAAGTGATTCGTGCGATCTCAAAGTGTAGACACCTAAAAATGTCCCCCCAAAACCAAACCCGGTGATGAACAACCTTTCACCGTCACTGTTGGTCGGGTTAAGTATTTAATCCCGAGAGTGCTTAAAAAAATCGTATTTAATATTAAATTCAATTTTTGAATAGTCCATGGACCAGTTTTTAATGTTAGGCCAAACCTTTTTACTTTATTGTTTTATTATTTATTTTAGCTCAAACTTTTTTATTTATTTTATTTTATTTTCTTATTTTAGACCAAATAATAATAATAAAAAAAAACAGAAATGGCCCGAAATTATCAATCGACAATTAAAATGCTGAACGAAATTAGGGTTAAAAACTGAATTTAGATGGAAAAGCGGACTGAAAACTCCCGCGTCACGGCAATATTCCACCGTGTCACGGGAAACTTTCCCGTCTGAGGGTGGGTTTTCCCGTGACACAGGACACCTGCTGTGACACGGGGGTTTCCGTGTCCTTTCTGCGTAAACCCTTAATGCGTTTTCTCCCCTGTTCACTAAATATTTCCCACGTCACGCAAAGGTACACCGTGTCATGAGAATGTTTCCCGTCTTACGGTGGGATTTCCCGTGTCACGGTACACTTTGCCGTGTCGCAGTATACTTTTTTAGGGTTTTTATCATTTTAGGGTTCCGTGTGTTCCCTCAGCACATTTTTTCTATAAATACCCCCTCATTTCTAACGTACGGGGCATCAATTAATTCTCTATTTTTTTTCTCTCTTCTATGCTCTAGCCTAAACACTAGCCTACCCTTCTTCTTTCAAAATTCCTTCTTCAAGCACTCCAAGGAGTCTGTACTTTACTCGTGGTTCTGTCCTTAAGCCAAGGCGTGAAAGGTAGAACTGTTTGAGGGTTTGGCCCCAAATCAATTCTGTTTAATTTAATTTAATTTAATTATTGTTTCATTATTATTTCCTTGAAGTTACTAACTCGTTTATTATTTTGTAGTTGTAAGCAAACAGAATCAAAGTAAGAATTATGTTCCTTTTTTTCAATTATTTTTTCTAACGATTTTATATTGTTGGAATTATTTTTAAATTGCTTCCAATATTGATGATATTGTATTATTTTTTTGATCACCATATTGCATGTTTAAAGGGAATATGTAATAGAAAATCACACCTAATAAGATAATTTGGACAACCGGTTTAGGTTCCTTTTAATCTTGTTGTTTAATCAAGTGATCACATTATTTTAGAATAATTTGTTGCATTATTTTAAAACCAATTTAGCATAATAATAGTTTGGAGCAAATTGAATCTCTGTTTGTATGCCTTTGAGATCGCAGAAATCACTTTTCACTATAAGAATAGAGTAGAGGCCAATACGGGCGAATGTGACTCCATGACTGACTTCGTACCATCATCCCCGATCCTCCTTTTGTGGTTCCGAACCATATGGAGTTATTAATCTCATGGATTATGAATGGGGTGTAACTATCACGGGTCAATCGTTGTTGCCTATCGTTGTCCCTTATCGTGGTTGCCTTTTTATGATCCGTGAACGGTGTACAGGTTCCTTAAAAACTTGTTGGCAGCTCCCTACTTTATTTGTCCCTAATCGTATTATGTCAATTCCCACTTCCTATGAGTGCCAAGCATATTCACCACATGCTTAACGTAGGCGCACTTCAAACGACGCATACAATTTGGCGACTCCACTGGGGTGGATTATTGGTTATTTAACGATTTGAGTGATTGATATTTAATTAATATGAGTGGATGAGACTTGAAAGATTCTTGAAAAATATTCCTGTGAATAATTTGGCATTTTTGCATAAGCATAGACGTTTTAACGTTGTGTTTAGGTCTGTCCCGTAGGAAAAATTGAATAACTTGATTGCGTACAAAGGAAAACAGGGAACCAGTCATATTTTCTGACTGCCATGCCACGGTAGAATCTGCCGTGTCACGGTGCAGTACACCGTCTGATGGTGTGCAGTACCGTGGCACGGGAATCTCTGCTGTGTCACGATAGTCCTAATATCAGTCTAGTGGCTTGTTTTCTCTTCTCACAATCAACTTCCTTCGATTTTTCTGAAAAAACATGTGTGTTCTATATGCGTCTTAGCCCCGGGGGATTTTAAGCTCCATCAACCCAAAAACACTCATGGCAATAAGGGTTCATCCGAGTTATTAAATCCACCCAAACCATGGAGTCGAGTTCGATTTCATCACGAACTCGCGGAGCCGCCCGTTGGCATACACCCTCAAGGGAGGTTGCCTTGCTAACGCGTCCAAACTCTTAACCATGGTACCCTTTTGACACCAAAAGCTTGACCAATAGTTGAACATAGATCTTGACCCTAGGTTACGAACTTTTTTTACATCATCGTGACTAAATGCTACATGGTTTGTTTGGTGCTAACCCTCATGTGTTTACTCTTTTTTGTTTAACCTATGACCGAGGGTTTTTTTTTGTTTCCAAATAGTAATTATTACGAACCTAAAATCGTCTAAAATATGGAAAAACTCACAAAAAGACCTGGAACTGAGCACCGTGTCACGGCAAGTCCTGCCGCGCCACAGTGAACAGTGCCGTGACACGACGCTTTCTACCGTTTGACGGTAGACTGCACCGTGTCACGACAGTCAGTACCATGACACGGTGCCTAGGGGAACTGTCCTGTTAGTTTTTTTTTTGTTTTTTTTGCGTATGTATGTGGTTTATGTGTCCAGTTTGGTGTCATGTCTAGCTGTACGGTCATAACACGCGTCCATAACCTCACTTAATCACTCACATGTCGTGTTCATAATCACTCACATGTCGTGTTCACACACTTTATTCCGTTAGTCGTGCACCATTTCATGACCGTATTTTATGGTAGTCTTTTGTCGTTTTTTGCGTCGTTTTTTTTTTTTGCGTCTTTTTTTTTCGGAGTAAGTCGGATAGTATCCTCCTATATATTTTTTTTTTAAAAAAAAGAATAAATAGAATTTCAAAATTATAGATTTTTAAAATTCATTTTATTTTTTAATTTTTCCAGATGGGTTAAGGTTAAGTTTGGTCATTAAAGGTGTGTTTGTTTCAGTGTCACAACACTTGGTCAAGAAGCAGGGGTAGATTGTTACGGTTCGAGTCAATACCTCAACAACCTCTTATACTAAAGAGGCGTACAAGGAAACCACCACAATAATTTCCACAAGATCCATTTCCAGTCTACTTTCAACCAATGGCTACTAAGGAAGATATCGAGAAAATCAACATGACAATTGAAATGTTGTCTAACATGATGCAAACACTCACCACTAGAGTCAACACGGTAGAGCAAGACAACCAGAAAAATGTCACTTCCGCTGCAATGGACAAGATTAAGGAACAGATGAGTAAAATTTCTGAAGAATTCACTTATTTGGAGCAACCTGTCGCCTCCCCGTCCATAAGGGACAAGTTTCCTGAGAATTTTTCCACCACTGACATTCCCAAGTTCAAGCCTACTGATAATCCGCTTTTCCATTTGAAGGCTTTTTCTACAACCATGGCTCTAAAGGGAGTAGATGTGACACTCTTCCCTACGATGTTCCCTCTTTCCTTAGAGCACGCCTGTCAACAATGGTTCTACACTTTGGAATCCAAACATGTTGCGACCTGGGAGGATGTTGCTGAAAGCTTCATGAATTGTTACAAGTGTAACATTCAGGCCATGAATTCTGAACGTGAACTCTCCATTCTCAAACAGAAAGAGAATGAAGGCTTCACCACTTACTTAAGCAGATGGAGGGAAACAGCTGCGCTCTTAGTGGATCCCTCCAAGGAAAAAGAGATGGTTCGCTTGTTCATTGCCAATTTGACTCATAAGTACAAGCAAAACTTGAATTTTCCGCCTCTGAGTACCTTCAAAGCTGTATACGATATTGGAATCAATATCGAGGATGAACTGATGAAGACTGCGGGTAGCAACAATAATAACAACAACACTTGGAAAAACAAGAAGAATGACACTCCTTCTTCTTCGTCTTCCAAGCCTAATAATGCTACCAATAATATCAATATCAATGATGTGCTGGCCCTTAATGCTCCTCCTTAAATATTCCAAAGGAAAAGGAGGGTTTACACGCCTTTGGGAATGACTTATGATGCTGCTTTTGATCGTTTGCATGGTCAAGGACTGATTATGCCAATTGGACCGTTTCTAGAACCTCGACCAGAGAATAGAACCGCTAGTTATGACCCCAATGCTTATTGCAAGTTTCATCAAGGCAAGGGTCATAATATTGAGAAGTGTTGGAGGTTGAAGGATGCGATCCAAGACCTAATTGATGCTAATCAACTTCCTGTCCCTCTAGGGGGCAAGATGCCTAACATTAAAACAGGTCCTCTTTCTGATGCTTTGGCTATCATGGGAGATGAAGTCTCCTTTGATGCGTCAATACTCATTCAACCTATGAATGAACCTTTACCGGAAGTGATATTTGTCTCGAGCTATGAAGAAGTGAATGGAATTTGGGATAGTGACGATGAAGACGTCTATCTCAAAGATATAGCTTGTTCGTCTCTTGGCACAAGTGAAGATGTTTAGCGAGACCTTGAGCTCAAGGTTCTCACCAGAAATGGACGGTTGCAACAGCCTAGTCCACCTCCACCTCCACCGCAATCACAACCAATAGTTGACCCCATCAACCCTGTGAACAACGATGTGGTTAAACAATTACAAAAGACCAAGGTAGAAATGAATTTATGGAAGCTTTTAGCCACCTCTCACAAGCATCGAAAGGCTGTGATGAATGCTCTGGTGAAAATAGGAGTTGATGATGATATGACTCCTCAAGGACTGGTTAACTTTCTCACTACTGAATTACCAAATACTAGCAATTTGATTTCTTTTTCTGACAAGGATTTTCCCCCGGAAGGGGACCAACATAACAAGGCCTTACACCTCACTGTGGTGTGTAGGCAGATGAATGTTCCTATGAGCCTGGTTGATAATGGCTCTGCAATCAATATATGCCCACTCTACAATGCAAAGAAGTTGGGCATTAAGAATGAAGAACTGACTCCCTCTACTCAAGGGATTCGGGCTTATGATAATACTCGCCGTCAAGCCGTGGGTACTATCATACTAAACATAACTACTGGGGCCATTGAATGTCGCACCAAGTTTTAGGTGGTGGACATTAAGGCCTCTTTCAATTTGTTGTTAGGACGTCCTTTGCTTCATGAGCTAAAGGCGATCCCACCATCGTTGCACCAGAAAGTGAAAGCCCTAGTTGGAGGGGTTCCAATTACCATTGATGCCTCTCCCATGCGCATTCAAGTTATCGACACTCCTATCGTCTATGTCGAACATGACGAAGAAGATGAAGATGTTTGGGGGTTTTCGCTCGATGATGTTCTCATGATCAGAGAAGAGGAGAAGTGTCATCTCGACTTCAATCCCTATTCAAACACCAATATTTATGCCATTATGAAGAAGCAAGGGCATTTCCCTGGAATGACCCTCGGACTCAAAAAGAAAATGGCTGAACTTTAGGGCCATCCTGGTGCACTTAAGAAAGATACCTTTGGCTTGGGATTCAAGACAACAAAACAAGATGTGAAACAAGCCCTCTTGAAAATGAAGGCTCGCAATAACCCTCGAATCATGAAGACGGAAATGGCCATGGATCCATATCCATTCACACTCAATGGCTAGTACATCAAAGAAGGGGAAGACTTCCCATGCTATGAATTCCCTAAGCCTTTCGTCCACGATGGGAAGCATGAACCAGGATTTGATATGTTCCTCGATTGTGACTTTGTCAATGAAGGCAAAGAACTCTTCACAACTGAGAAACAAACTAGTCCAAGCTCTGATGATCTAAACATTAACCTTCTTTTTGGACTAAAAAAGAATGAATCCAAGTCTACCTGCAATGATGATTCCGAGCTCATTCAAGCTGTTATATCAAACAAGGATTTCGACCCCTCCAAGTTAATCGTGCAGGCTGACGAAATGTCAAAGGGATGGCACAAGACATTGAGGATCACTACACCAAGCGGAGAGAAGTTGAAATTAACCGCTGGCGAAGGTCCCATGTTTAATGAGTCTGAGTCGTCTGGGTCCGAGTCCGAGTCTAAGTCTAAGTCTTTAGACGAGTCCTTAGGGTCTGAGGCCGACCCTCTTTCTGCTATAGAGTCCAATCCTGAATCGCTTGTTGAGTCTTCTCTTTCCGGTGAGGTCACGGCTGACCTTTCCCCTCTTGATGTATTGACCGATGAATTCAATAAAATGAGTACCTTTGCTTACGATGCGTGTCATTCCCCTAGCCCTGATCAATATTGCTTTGCTAATGATAAAAATGACAAAGAAATAATAAAAGCAATGGAAGAACACGAAAATAAAACGACAGTTATCGAAGATATAGAAACAGTTAATATTTCCAAAGATACGACTATTAAAGAAGTAAAAATTGGATTAACACTGAGTCAAGATGAACGCAAAGAGCTAATTAACTTACTTAGTGAATTTGTTGATGTATTTGCTTGGTCTACCAAGATATGCCAGGAATTGACAGAGATATAGCTCAGCATACGATACCACTCATTCCAGGTATGAAGCATGTCGAACAAAAGCTGCGCCGTATGAAACCGGATGTGGCTCTCAAAATCAAAGAAGAAATCAGAAAGCAATTGGCTGCAGGTTTCATTAAAGTATCCATGAAAGGATTGGTGTCCTTCGAACAAGTGTATTATTATGATAGCGGGTTCTGAATTATTAGAAAGCTAATATATTCAGTAAGGTCAAGTGATCGGAATGCCTGGGTGGAGGCCGCTTCCGATTAGTAATATTAATATAATTAATATTACAGCTTAATCTTGACTGAACACTTCGGGTCAAACCCAAGAAAAATATACGAACCGACTCGACGAATTAATTCGGAAGAAATTAATTCGTCGCCCGAGTGTTAAATATTTAGACGTCGGTAATTCGAGCTTGGAGCGTCGAAACCGATCGTCGAAAGTCGAGTAAAAAATAATAAAAAGGCGAGACGCGCAAAATGATAATATATCGACCATATTCCCAAAATACCCCTAGCATCGGAATGCCCCGAGCATCCGAATGCTAGGGGCAAAAATGTCCAAGCATAAGTGGCTAGCAAGCGCACCAAGCCGAGCCTAGCATGGTTGGCTAGGTGCGTGCTAGCGCACCGTGGTAGCAGCCACGCATAGCAGCAGCTAGCAGCCTGGTGCATGTGGTGCGTGCAGCAGCTAGCTGTCGCAAGCTAGGCGTGCTAGCAGCGCACACACTACCAGCCACGCACAGCAGCAAGCCCGCACCAAGTGCGTGGCTTGCGCGCACAGCAGCAGCCCGCATCTTGGCGCGGCGCTGGGCTCGGGCTTGGCTCGTGGCTGGGCCATAGGGCCGGTCACTATGGGGAAGCTTGAGGAATATGGGAGCAAGTGGGTAAGGACATGTGGCACAAGGAGAGTATTGAGTGGGGAGCAAGTATGGTCCCCTACTCTCCATGTGGTCCTCACCAACCCATTTCACATGGTAATTCCACTTGTAGATTTATTATTAGTTTGCAATTTTAATTTAATTTAGCTTTAAGTTAATTTGTGGAATTTCATGATCCCACATTGATGGGATAAAAATTCCCACTCATACTTTCCTCTATAAATACCAACCTTGAGATTTGGAGTAAAGTGCTTGAGTGGGAGTTAGAAAGAGCATTCCATATTTTGGGAAAAACTCTTAAACTCCATTAACACTTGGGTTTTGGTCGGACCTTGCTAACTCCACGGTAGCGGACCTAAAAAGTCGTGTTCGTCCTTTGTGGGTGGATACCGTTGGAGGCACGTCATTTGCGGTACTCAAGGCTTTCAAGTAAGAGCCCGTTTTGAGAGGGCGAAGCTCGCTTCAAGGGTATGATTCGTTTTTCCTTTTCTTGTGTTTATTTATTTATGCTTTATGGTTTTATTAATTACGAGTGGTTCCTTGGGTCGTGGTTGTTTCCGCGGCGAGTTGGACTCACCAAACCCCAATAGCGGTATCGGAGCCCCGATCGTTTATTTTTATAATCATGTTTTTCAAGGTTTATTTTGGCTTATTTTTCTGGTTTAAGTTGCTAATTAGATTAGTAGCTCGGTTTTATTTATTTTAATCCCGTTTTTAATGTCAAATTTGGCCTAGAACCCAGATTTTCGCCCAAAAATAGTAAATTTTAGGTGGAAAAGGTGTTCTGGAAAGGTTTTTACCCTGTTGGAACTGTGATTTTAGCCAAATTCTGACCAGAAATGCCTTTTTCGAGGGATTTTTCGTTTTTGACGAAAATTTTAAGCCTTTTCTAACCTTGAAATTAATGGCGTAACTTGTTGATTATGTGGTTGATTATTTGCATTATTTTCTGCATTTTTTAAGTCCCCTTAAAGCACACTTACTTGGTAGTATTTGATGCTTAAAGGTTGATTTATTTTCACATAATTGCAAACTAATTGCTTTTCAGTGTGAAAATTTTTGTTTTAAGGCTTCCTAAGTGTTAAAGATTCAATCTTTATTTGTGATAAGTGATTGAAACTTTAAAAACCACTAAATTCCATGTTATTTTGTGTTAAACTTTGTTGTTTTAATCATTTTGAGTTGATTGGAGACATAAAGTTTCAATTTTTTGATAGAAGTTTGGTTATCTTCATGTTAGAAGATATAATTTTCAAGGATTCACAAAATTTAGATGTTGGAGTTTTCATTTGAACATTAAAGTTCATATTTTTCCAACTTCCCCTTACTTTTTAAAATTCTCATGTTTAATTTAAATTGATTAAATTAAAAGTGAGAAATTGCCTCAACTTTGTTATTACACCATGCTAAACCAATTTAATTAAGAATGGTTCTTGGAATTATTTTGGTTATTTGCACTTTGAAATTTTATTAAGTTAGACTTGTTTAAAATTTTTATTTTTTGCTCATTAAGTTAGTTCTAAAATTAATTTAGAATTAATTAATTATGTCTCGCGAAATGGGATCAAATCCCGAGGCCATGACATGCAAAACGAGGCAAAGAACCACCCTTGGCTAGCCGGGCTGCATAGCAACCCGCATGTGGCTTCCAGGGTGGCTGCCTCGCCTTGCGTGGGGCCACACGCGCGGTAGCAGCACACAGCCGCAGCAACCACGCACCAGCAGCCATGGCTGTGCGTGCGGGTGCTTGCGGCAGTGGCAGCAGCCCATGGCTGCTTTCCGCGGGCCGTGTGTGCGGATTTTTTTGTGTGTGCATATGCTTGGTGCGGTGAGGTGAATAGCCGTAGTATGCTTGGTTTGCATGAACCGCGATTATTCGAGTTTCCTTTGAAAAACGCTTAAAGCGAGTGCCACTTGAAATGCGGTTGGCTTAATATTGCTTATTTTGCGGTTTTATTTATTTTAATTAATTTTGTTTATTTTAATTAAAATTTTGGGAGGCTAGGCCTCGGTTTTGAGCGGCATTGGCAAAATTTTATTTTGACAAGTTTGGATGCTACCGACTTAATTAATTAGATTAATTAAGGGAAATGCGGAATTTAGTGGGAGCTTCAATAATTAATTACGTCAATTACATAAACGGCTAGCCAACTTTGACTAGTTTTAATTAGGCGTGTTAATCGGATTAACCACCTAGATTAGTTACTAGTGTGCGCGTTGTTTAAATGAATTTTACTTGTTTGATATTGTAAATTGCATGGGCCATTCACAAATAGTGAATGGATGAATGGAATATATATTCTCTCTCACAGGTTTTATGAAATGGCAACTAGTGGGACCCGATTAGGATAGAAAATAAGGACTACGTGCCGTTATGTCTTTTTGTAAATCTAAATACGGTCTATGCACCGTTAAGTATTTTTGTACCTTAATATTTAGATTATTCCTAGTCGTAGACACTAGTATTTGCATAGTTTGGTTAAGTCTTAAAGACGGCGTATCTTGGAAGACAAAGCCTTGAATTGCAAATGAAAACCTTTTGAAGATTTGAAGAATTCAAGGGGTCATGCTAGTTGCCAATATGCATCTATAATTTCGCTTTATATTTTATGCTTATATACATGTGAATTATTCGTTAGATGCATGTTTAGGTTTTCTTTATGTTGCGATGATTCTAACATAGAAGTCCTAGGTCCCTAATAATATTGAGTCTAACCCTTTCCAAAACAACACTTACCAACCGAACGAGGGTGATAGTAGGCTACGCCAAAGCGAGGTGCCATCACTTCTCCAAGGCTCATAAGGCACACCGGGTGTGCACGTTGGTTTTGGTTTAAATCATCGGTATGAGTGAGGAGTCCTCACATACTGTGGCAAAAGAGATACCTCGTCAAAGATGCATTAGATGCGACGATTATCTAACCAAGAGTGGCTTAGAGCCATTAGCAAGGCAATGCTTACCCTAGAAGATTGAGTGTTAAGACAAGCCAAAGCATGCTTAAGCACTCTTTGTTTCTTCGGATCTTGGAATCGCCTTATTTTCACAAAATAGGGACAATTTTACGTGTAAATAAGCCGTTAAATAAGTATTGAAAATTTTCATGAATAAAATTCAATCTTATTTAAGTAGTTTTGAATGGTTTTTCATTAAAATTCTTTCAATTGTAGAATCATGTCTTCACCCTCAAACAACCTGTTTTCATCACGCTCAATTCTCGACAAGGAGAAGTTGAGTGGTACAAATTTCCTTGATTGGCAAAGGAATTTGCGCATCGTTCTTATGCAAGAACAGAAAGAGTATGTCCTTGATGAGGAAATGCCCGAGGCTCCCAATGAGGAGGAAACTCAAGCAGCCCTTAACCGATGGCAAGTAGCCGATTGGGATGTCAAGTGCGTAATGCTAGCCACTATGTCTCTTGAACTTCAGAAAACATTCTTCGAGAAGGAATCGGCCTATGAGATTATTTCTGAGTTACAGAATATGTTTCAAGAACAGGCTCGAACTGAAAGGTTTGAAACCCACAGGCAGATCCTTGAGACTAAGCTCAAGAAAGGAGAGCCAGTCAGCCCACATTTTCTCAAAATGATCGGATTATTTGAGAACATGGGAAGGCTTGATGCGGGGTATTCAACTAAACTGGCTATTGACATTATTCTCCGTTCCCTTCACAAAGGCTATGACCAGTTCAAGATAAACTACAACATGCATAGCATGGAGAAAACCCTCACCGAGCTTCATGGGATGTTGAAGCAAGCAGAGAAGACGCTCAAGGATGAGGGAAGACATGATATGCTAATGATTAAGAAGGGAAAGCCATTCAAAAGGGCGGGCAAAAAGAAGAAGGGCTTCAAGGGGAAAGGAAAGAAGAACTTTCCGCCTAAGCCAAAAGCTACCAAAGACAACAAGGAGAAAAAGGTAGCATCTTCTAAGTCTGATTCCGAATGCTTCTATTGTAAGAAGAAGGGACATTGGAAGAGAGACTGCCTCAAATTCAAGGAAGATAAGAAGAACGGAACCGTTGCTTCTACATGAGGTATTTACGTTATAGACTTTAACTTCACTAGCTCGGCTTCATGGGTGTTAGATACCCGGATGTGGCTCACACCTTTGTTCCGATTCACAGGCACTAAGGAACACTAGGACGCTAGAGAAAGGAGAGATCGAGCTCCGGGTAGGAAATGGAGCAAGGATTGGTGCTATATACGTAGGATCTCTTAGTTTGTCTTTGCCCACGGGGCTAGTTTTGGAACTTGACAATGTTTATTGTGTTCCCAACATTACCAAAAAAATCATTTCAATTTTGGCGTTGGATGCCAAAGGTTTTGAATTTCAAGTTAAGGGCCAATCATGTTCATTTTATCTCGATAATGTTTTATATGGTACGGCACATTCAGAAAATGATCTTTATGTGTTATCTCTAGACAAAGAAATTTATAACGTTAATAATCCGGCAAAGAATGCTAAGACTACACCGTCTAGTCAAACTTACTTGTGGCACTGTCGTCTTGGCCACATTAACATCAAACGCATCAAGAATCTTCTTCAAGAAGGTATTCTTGACTCATTTGATTTAGAATCCTTTGAGAATTGCGAAGGATGTTTATTAGGCAAAATGATAAAGCAACCATTCTTCAAGTTGGGAGAAAGGGTCGGTGACTTGTTGGGACTAATACATACCGATGTATGTGGGCCAATGAGTACACCCGCAAGGAGTGGTTATTGGTATTTCATAACCTTCACGGACGACTATAGTAGATATGGTTATGTTTATCTAATGTCGCACAAATTTGAATCGTTTGATAAATTCAAGGAATTTCATAACGAAGTTGAAAACCAACTCGGCAAGAAAATCAAAGCGCTTCGATCTGATCGAGTTGGCGAATATTTGAGCCAAGAATTCGATGACCATCTGAAAGCACATGGAATACTTTCAGAGTTGACACCTCCGGGAACTCCTCAATGGAATGGGGTATCTTAAAGGAGGAATTGAACCATGTTAGACATGGTTCGATCGACTATGGGTCTTAGTGAACTTCCAATCTCTTTTTGGGGTTATGCACTTTTAACTGCGACACTTAAACTGAATCGTGCTACGTCAAAGGCAGTGGAAAAGACTCCATATGAATTATGGACAAATAAACCTCTAAGGTTATCTTTACTCAAGATTTGGGGATGCGAAGCATATGTCAAGAAACTCATTTCTGTCAAACTTCATCCGAAATCTAACAAGGTTTACTTTGTGGGTTATCCAAAAGAAACCAAAGGGTATTACTTCTACAATAAATCCGAGAACAAAGTGTTTGTTGCTCGTGATGGTGTCTTTTTGGAGAAGGAGCATCCTCCAAAATGACAAGTGGGAGGACGCGCAACAAGGACAAGTTGACAATCAAAGTGCTTACGAAGCATCTGTTGACATTGGTCAAAGTCAAAATATGCAAAGTTAAACCGACAATGAAAATGCTCAGTCCATCACCATACGTAGGTCAACTCGGCCAAAATCTCAACCTGACAGATATCTCGGTGTTGTATTAACCGAAGATCCGGACATCCTAGTAGTGGATGGAGATGAGCCAGCAACCTACAAGCAAGCTGTGACGAGCTCCGACTCTACAAAATGGCAAGAGGCCATGAAATCCGAAATGGACTCCATGTTTGAAAATCAAGTATGGGACTTGGTTGATTTACCCGTAGGTTACACACCTATTGGATGTAAATGGATTTTCAAGATGAAAACCAATAAATATGGAAATGTATTCATTTACAAAGCAAGGCTGGTAGCAAAAGGTTACAGGAAAATTCACGGCGTTGATTATGATGAAACCTTTTCTCCAGTAGCTATTCATAAGTCCGTTCGAATTCTTCTAGCGATTGCTGCATATTACAATTATGAAATATGGCAGACGGACATCAAAACCGCCTTCCTCAATGGAATTTTGGAAGAAACTGTGTACATGACACAGCCTGAAGGTTTTTTCGACCAGAACAATCCTAAGAAGGTATGCAAGCTTAAGAAGTCCATTTATGGATTAAAGCAAGCAAGCATAAGTTGGAATCTGCGATTTGATGAAGCCATCAGTAAGTTTGGTTTTATCAAGAATCCAGATGAGTCTTGTGTTTACAAGAAGGTCAGTGGGAGTGACATCGCCTTCCTAGTCTTATATGTCAATGACATTTTTCTCATTGGAAATAGCATTCCGTTGTTAGAGTCTGTAAAGGCTTGGCTCGGGAAATGTTTTTCAATGAAAGACTTGGGAGAGGCTCAGTACATACTAGGCATCAAGATCTATAGGGATAGATTAAAGAGGATGATAGGAATGAGTAAAAGTACTTACATCGATAAGGTACTAGCTCGATTCCAAATGTAAGAAGACAACAGAGGGAACCTACCCATGTCACATGGCATAACCTTAAGCAAGAAGCAGTGTCCAAAGACACCTGATGAGCGAGAAAGGATGAGTCGTATTCCATATGCTTCGCTTATTGGATCGATCATGTATGCCATGATATGTACTGGGCCGGATGTATCGTATGCCTTGAGTGCTTCGAGCCGATACCAATCAAACACAGGAGAGGCGCATTGGACTGCGGCCAAGAATATTCTGAAGTACCTGAAAAGGGACAAGGATAAATTCCTGGTCTATGGCGGTAAAAATGAATTGGTTATTGAGGGATATACCGACGCAAGCTTCCAAACAGACAGAGACGACCCCAAGTCACAAACCTGATACATATTCTGTCTCAATGGAAGAGAGTTTAGTTGGAAGAGTGCAAAGCAAAGCACAACCGCTGATTCTACAACTGAAGCCGAGTACTTGGCAGCGTTTGAGGCAGCCAAGGAGGCAGTTTGGATTCGCAAGTTCATTGATGAACTTGGTGTTGTACCCTCCATCAAGGGTCCAATAGACCTCCATTGTGACAACAATGGAGCTATTGCTCAGGCTAGAGAGCCACGAGAACATCAGAAGGTCAAACATGTCAAGAGGCAATTTCACATGATTCGAGAATGGAAGACAGAGGGTGAAATCAGAATTTGCAAAGTGGGAACGGATGACAATTTAGCCGATCCACTTACTAAACCCTTGTCTCAAGTGAAGCACAACAAACACATTGAGGCAATGAGAACCAAGCATGTCGCAAACTGGCTTTGATTTCCATATTATAGTGTTTTAATTAAATTTTGGACAATGTTAATGTAAAGCACTATGACAAACCATTCAGTTTTTGGAGTAATTAAAATTTTTCATGCAATTTAATTCACTCTGTCTCTATTTAATTGTGGTTTAGAATTAAATAATGATTCCATTCGATTTTAATACATATTCAAAATAGGGTATCAAGTCAATGTCTTGGATAAAGAAACACCTATTAAGTGAACATTGAATATTTTAATCGAAAATTATCCCTAATCAAGGTCATATTTTTTGTGGACGATTAATGACCATTAGAGATTAGTGTGTAGTACGAATTATAGCATCGTTTCTTGTGCTATAAGGATATAAATTATTTGCACAGGTATTGGTTTAGATCCATACTGGATCGACCTATGAGAATACTTTAGGAGATTTAAAAATCGTCATCAATATTACTACCGGAACTCTTTTCCTTGACCATGAGTAGTGGAAGGTCTCTTGTTTGGCTACTAGTCCGGTTTGGTATCCTCCTAACGTCTGCCGTAACTGGGGATTATAACGACAGATATCGGGTGGCTAGGTCCTCTTAGTAAGAGAAGCTACATTACAAGACTTTAAATGTCCCCCTCCTAACAATAGGGAATATGTCTTGTTTTTTACAAGGCCTCTCGAAGAGAGAGACTGTGAAAATGCTTGGCCGTGCTCAGATGGATTTTAGAAATCACCTGCTTATTGACAGTCAAACTCGGATGTCGAGAAACACTTCTGGACGTAACAGAGATGACGAGTAATCTTACTTTGTAGTTCTTGAAGAGACATGAAGAGACATAGGAAAGGGGCTATACACTAAATGCACACTTGTCCGGAAGGACAAGTGGGAGATTGAAAGGAATGGTGTCCTTCGAACAAGTGTATTATTCGTATAGCGGGTTCAGAATTATTAGAAAGCTAATATATTCAGTAAGGTCAAGTGATCGGAATGCCTGGGTGGAGGCCCCTTCCGATCAATAATATTAATATAATTAATATTACAGGTTAATCTTGACTGAACTCTTCGGGTCACACCCAAGCAAAATATACGAACCGACTCGACGAATTAATTCGGAAGAAATTAATTCGACGCCCGAGTGTTAAATATTTAGACGTCGGTAATTCGAGCTTGGAGCGTCGAAACCGATCATCGGAAGTCGAGTAAAAAATAATAAAAAGACGAGACGCACAAAATAATAATAAATCGACCATATTCCCAAAATACCCCTAGCATCGGAATGCCCGAGCATCCAAATGCTAGGGATAAAATGACCCTAGCATGGCTGGCTAGGTGTGTGCTAGCACACCGTGCTAGCAGTCAAAAATAGCAGCAGCTAGCAGCCGGGTGCACGTGGTGCGTGCAGCAGCTAGCTGCCCCAAGCTAGGCGTGCTAGCAGCGCACGCACTAGCAGACACACACAGCAGCAAGCCCGCACCAAGTGTGTGGCTTGCGCGCACACCAGCAGCCCGCATCTTGGTGCAAGGCTGGGCTCGGTCTGGGCTCGTGGATGGGCCAAAGGGCCGGTCACTATGGGGAAGCTTGAGGAATATGGGAGCAAGTGGGTAAGGACATGTGGCACAAGGAGAGTATTGAGTGGGGAGCAAGTATGGTCCCCTACTCTCCATGTGGTCCTCACCAACCCATTTCACATGGTAATGCCACTTGTAGATTTATTATTAGTTTGCTATTTTAATTTAATTTATCTTTAAATTAATTTGTGGAATTTCATGATCCCACATTGATGGGATAGAAATTCCCACTCATACTTTCCTCTATAAATACCAACCTTGGGATTTGGAGTAAAGTTCTTGAGTGGGAGTTAGAAAGAGCATTCCATATTTTGGGAAAAACTCTTAAACTCCATTAACACTTGGGTTTTGTTCGGACCTTGCTTACTCCAAGGTAGCGGACCTAAAAAGTCGTGTTCGTCCTTTGTGGGTGGATACCGTTGGATGCACGACATTTGCGGTGCTCAAGGATTTCAAGTAAGAGCCGGTTTTGAGAGGGCGAAGCTCGCTTCAAGGGTATAATTCGTTCTTATTTTTCTTGTGTTTATAATCAAGTATTAATGGCTGAAGAAGATATGGAGAAAACCACATTCACCACACAATGGGGTACATATTGCTATACGGTAATGCCATTCGAGTTGGAAAACGCGGGTGCCACCTACCAAAGAGCAGCCACATCATTGTTACATGATATGATGTACAAAGAGGTGGAGATCTATGTCTATGATATGATCGTCAAGTCTAAAGATCGCCCAGGCCACATCATTGCAATTCGCAAGTTCTTTGAAAGACTCTGCAAGTACAACATGAGATTAAATCTAGCAAAGTGTGCATTCGGAGTCACGTTAGGAAAATTAATTGGATACGTGATCAGTTCTCGAGGGATTGAAATAGATCCCATAAAAGTCAAAGCGATCATGGCCATGCCACCGCCCAAGAATGAGAAGGAAATTTGAGGTTTCATTGGAAGGTTGCAATATATAAGTAGGTTCATATCAAAACTCACGGCGATATGTGAACCTATATTCAAGAAGCTTAAGAAAAATGTCCCTGTCACATGGGATGATGATTGCCAAAAAGCTTTCGAAAAAATCAAAGAATACCAGGCAAGCCCATCTGTGCTAGCGCCAGCAATACCTGACTTTCCTCTTCGACTCTACCTTACGGTCACAAGAGAAACGATGGGATCAATGCTAGCACAAAAGATCGAAAGCAAGGAGAATGCAATTTACTATTTGAGCAAGAAAATTCAAGGATATGAGACATGATACACACCGCTTGAAAAGTTGTGTCTCGCACTTGTATGGGCCGCGCAGAAACTAAGACATTACATGCTCACTCATACAGTGCATGTCGTGTCCAAGATGGATACTCTCAAATACTTGTTCGAAAAAGCAACACTCAATGGAAGATTAACAAGGTGGATAGTCAACCTTGCTCAGTTTGACTTGAAATTTGTACCACAAAAAGCCATCAAAGGTTTTGCAGTTTTTGACTTCTTAGCAGATTTTCCCCTAGAAGAAGTTGAGGAAGAAGAAGATGAGTACGATTTCCCTTACGAAGATTTACTCATGACTGAAGATGATAGCTAGACACTCTATTTCGTTCGAGCTTCAAACCAAAAAGGTTGTGGTGTAGGAGTCTTGCTTGTATCTCCACATGAAGAGCATATCCCAATTTCCATGAAGCTCGACTTTAATTTAACCAACAATGCCGCATAATATGAAGCATGTATTTTGGGATTAGAAACAGCTGTCGCCTTGGGAATTAAGAAGCTCAGAATCTACGGCGATTCTTCACTAATCATTAACTAGATCTCCAAGAGATGGAAAGTGAGAAGTGAAAGTCTCGCTACGTATCAAGCTCATTTAGAAACTCTCACGGAGCAACTAGATGAAGTGGAATATACGTACTTGCCTAGAGAAGAAAACTAGTTCACTGACGCACTAACTAAATTAGCATCAATGGTGCCAATTCCAACGGATACAATCAGAATGTTGTTGACCATAGAAAAAAGATATGATCCGGCTTATGTTCACTCACTTGAGGATGAACAGGAATCGAAAGAAGAAGATGAAGAGCCATGGTATATAGATATCCTTAACTACGCGACAAGAGGAGAATACCCTCCTAATACTGATAAAAGGGCACGCCGTGCTTTGAGGCTCCTGGACTCACAGTATGTGCTCATCAATGGAGAACTCCACAAAAGGACTGCAGTAGGAAGAAATCTCTTATGCATAGCCAAGAAAGAAGCACACAAAACCATGGAAAACCTCCATGCCGGCATATGTGGAACGCATATGAATGCTAAGATGTTAGTCCAGAAGATTTAACGATAAGGTTATTATTGGACTACCATGGAATGAGATTGTCATGAATACGTCAAGAAATGTATGAAATGTCAAGTTTATACAAATTTACAGCACGTTCCACCTTCGCTTCTCTAAACGTATACCTCTCCATGGCCTTTCTTTACTTGGGGTATCGACATCATTGGAAAGATAACGCCACCAGGACAAGGGGGGCATGAATTCATCCTCGTAGCGATCCACTATTTCACCAAATGGGTCGAAGCTGCCTCATATGCTAAGTTAACGGCAAAACACGTAGCTCAATTCATTGAGAAAAATATTATATGCCGCTATGGGGTACCTCATGAGATGATCAGTGATAATGGAACGCATTTCCAAGCCTAATGCGCAGAATTATTACAGAAATATCATATCAAACATCACAGATCATCACCCTACAGACCAAAAACAAATGGTGCGGTCAAATCGGCCAACAAAAATGTGAAAACTATCATCGAAAAGATGATAGAAAATTACATAGATTGGCCAAGTAAGCTACATTTCGTCCTTTGGGCTTATCGAACCTTTGTTCGTACATCAACGGGGGCTACCCCTTTCTCTTTGGTCTATGGAGTCGAAGCTGTACAACCAATAGAGCTCGAAATCCCTTCTCTTCGAATCGCGTTGGAAAGCTAACTAGATGAAGTCGACTGGATTAGAGCAAGATATGATGAATTAGTCTTACTTGACGAAAAGCGCTTGGCAGCTTTGCATCATGTCCAAACCTACCAACAACGTATGGCACGACATTTCAATAAAAAAAGTCAAGACTAGGAACATCAAAGAAGGTGACCTGGTGCTTAAGGCATTTCGCAAAAATGTGTTGGATTCAAGAGGAAAATTCAGACCAAATTGGTCAGGGCCGTACATTGTTAAAGCTATCTTGTCTTGCGGAGCGGCGTAATTGTTAGACATGGACGGTAACGGTTTCCACAATTTAACCAACTTGGATCGATTCAAGAAATTCTCTGCTTAGTTGCATGGGTTCATGACCCAATAGAGCTACGTTTGGCCTGATTCCTTTTTAAGGATACATAGGCAACCCCTCAAGGGGGCCCAACCACTTAAAAAAATAAAATCCTTCCTCTGTCGATCAACTATACGCGTCATTTCAGCATCGCGTCACGACAAAATAGAGCTAAAAAAAGGGGAAGGGTTGCCGCGACATAGGACTATCCACCGTGTTACGGCAGAGTCCACCGTGGCGCGGTGGAATTGAAAAAAAAAGAAAGTTTACCGCGCCACGGGAAACTCTACTTTAACATGGAAAATATCCACCGTGGCACGGTGGACCTGCAGCAGAAAAAAAAAATGCCGCGCCACAGGAATCTCCAACGTGTCATGGCATTTTCCACCGTGGCACGGTGGAATTTTGCGAATTTAGTTATTTGTTCGACGTTTTTAATTTTTTTTTTCTTCCATTGCGTCTTACTTCTTGACTCGAATATATATATAAAAAAAAGTCATTGTAATTTTTAATTAAGGCGAAAATAAATATGCTATTATTATTGAAATAAATGTGACTACAATTATTGGCATAATGCGCCTTATTTTAAAAAATTATAAATCATAAAAGCAAAGCAATACTGATCTAATCCTTCTTCACTTTAGGACCCTCCTTCTCTTTTTCAACTAAATCGGCCTTCACCATTAATGTGTCTTTTGTAGCCCGAACTGTCACACCCCTATTTCAACTTTCCCCCCTTTCACCTTTCTTAAAATTCTTTGGTTGCTTCTCTCTATAAACCATTTTCTCCTTACCCTTCCCTTTCACATAATTCTTCCTTTTAGGCATTATAGGAGTCTTAAACTCAATCCCTTGTGTTCTTGGACCTAGACGATCTTTAGGAGGCGCTTTCTTATTTCCAAGAAGACTCTTCACATCAGATTTGCGTGATCCGACTCGTTCCCTTCTACTTCTAGGATTCAACCATGCCTTGTATGCACTAGATATGGGAGGAGGAGCTTGGTTACTTGCAGAAACGGTCCACAAAGGTCTTCCAATCCAATAAGCCTCTTACTTGTGAACGTTATTTTCATGCAACGATAATTCACGAGGACTATCGTTATAGCGTGGAACTACTTGTTCAAGTCCATACTGTCGCATCAATCGAGAAGGACAATAAAAAGTCAATTTTGAGATACTAGGAACACGGCAATACAGAGTATCATTCGTACCAACCATCCTAGTAAGCCTCCAACAAGGCACCACCAAACGAATGGAAAATTCTCTCTTTGCAAAGAAATTCTTCCAATCTTCATACGACAGGTCCACAGAGTAATTTTTCTTCCTGCGGACTAGATCATTAGGGCCATATTTTTCAATATCGTCGGGGGCTTCAAAAAGTTCTAAACGCTCCATCAACCAAATCTGCAAAAAAAAATAAATAAAAAAATTTGCAGATTCCACCGTGACACGTCATAATTTACCGTGTCACGGCAGAAAGCCACCGTGATACGGTGCCTGTTTTGTGTCACGGGGGCTACTCGGGGCATGTTTTTTACCTGCAGGAATACTAGAGAGCCCAACCTGATGGCTTTCCGGTCATCTTTTGCTTCGTCAAGGCCGCGAAAAGTTTCTTTAAGGCACGTAAGCATAGGAGACCTCCCATATTCAACATGTTCAAGCACAGACGCTAGACAAGCATGTCCTACCCTGCCGTTTGCAGATAAAATCTTGCTAAACATGCAAAAAATATAAGCCCTTCTACGGTATACATGATAAGACTTAGAGACAGCGCGATTGAAATATAAATTTGCAAGATTTTCTAAGTCTACCTCATTACCACACACAATTCTATTTAAATCTGGATCTGTTAGATTCAGATGGCGCTCAAAGTCTTGGTAATAATACTCACGTAGGGAGGCATGGCAATAAGATTTCTGGCAGGAAATCCAAAGATGGCATCGAATTTCTCCGGCAGGGGACAAATTTCATCGTAATCAAATTAAAAACAATGTGTTTTTGGACTCCAATAGTCTAATGCTGCCCTAAGAAAATCATCCTCAATCGCTACATTTCTCAGGGTTAGTAAACTCCTGACATGAAACAATTCCAACTCAGTTTTGTCAGCATTGGTCGAAGAATAAGACCAGCCGCGCAATGTATTATAAAAATTCTAAGACATTATTATTGAAATATGAAATTCAATTTATTTTTTGTTTCGTAATTATGCATATCACGAATATACGGGGTCCTATTTTAAGCAAAAACGCTCGGAACTACTCAGAATCTATCTTTTTATACGCGTAAACCACATCGTTGTAGAATACGCGCACCATGACAAGGGAATTTCCACCGTGTCACGGGAATTTGTGTCGTGACACGGCAGATTTTCCCGTGTTGCGGGGCCCACGCGTTTTCGTTTTTATCCTTTTCCTGTATCTATCCGGATTTTTTTAGTGTTTTATCTTCACCGTTTATTTTTTAATTCCGTTTTTTCGAGAGTCTCATTCCTAATGAAATTCTCAACTTTTTTTTACTAATATTTTTATTTTTTATTTTTATCATTTTATTTTTTATTTTATTCATCTTTATTATTTGTTATTTTATTTTTTACTCTTATTTCTATTGTTATATTATTTTTCTTTGGGGAAGTTACAAATATCGTCCCATTTCAAACATATTTATTTTGGAGTAGTTGTAAGACTTATTCAAATTTTTATTTCTTTTTTCTTTTGGGGAAGGTCGGTACCCTCCACTTACTCCACTTATGTTTTTTTGTCGCGTCATTATTAACTACACAATCACACACAATGAGTCTCAAGCACACACTAACACACACTAATAAATACATAAACTGTGAATAATGTACAAAACGAGTCATAATAAATAAGCAGCGTCAAGTGTCATCACAGTATAAACAAATAAAGACCCTCGGTCAAAAATCTGCAGAACTAGAAGAGTTAGGATTAGTGTCATCTACAACCTGTGAATATGGGAACGGTGAGCCAAAGAGTCCCGCCATCATCCAAGTACGAGGAGTAGTACCCCTACTAGCCCCTGTAACTCCAGTAGCAGTCAAACTCAAAGCAGGACCCGTCCAACTAGCAAACGGTGTAGACTGACTTAAAGAAGCAGGAATCGTCGGTGGAGGCATCGTCCCATACACTGGAACTGAAAACAAGCCTGGCATCGGGGGAGGATGCGCCATAGACGATGGAGCAGAGTATAGGCCCTTATCCACGGGAGTGATAACTGGCCTGAACTCAGGCTGTGAAGACTATGAAAACGGTTGTCGCTGCCACTGACCTTTACCCAGAAAGCGCTAGGAAGGCTGAGGCTGCTGCCACTGAGCCTCCTGAAATGGCTGAGAAATCTGAGGCTCCCTCTGAGACTGAGAATGCCGATGAACCTCAGGAGATCGTCTGCCACGACTAGGCTCCCCCTCGTCCGAGCCTCTATGCTTCCAGCGCAAGTGGAAGGTCTGTCGCTCCTGAAAGACACAAATCCAAGAAGTCAATGGCAAAAGACAGAACAAATGGTAAAAATGAAAAAACATGAACATACCTCACGAACATCGCCAGAACCGCCTCGTCAGCTCGCGCCACGCCGAAGCTTGATGATGCAGTACTTCAAAGCATCAACCAGCTTCATGAAGCCCATCATCTCCGGGTGAGTAGGCTGAGAACAAAGCAAAGAGAAAAGTCAGTAACAAGCGGTATTAAAAAGGATGAATAATGTATCAAAAGCTTACCGGCTCAAAAACATCAGGTAGAGACTCCTGCGCCTGTTTTAAACCCTCCGGTGCGTTAGCAATATGGTCCTCGGTAATACCAATCGGCCTTGGGTAGCGGACAGATTGAGGCAGAATCTCAATCCTCCCCACACGGCGAACAGTCGTCTGAAAATACGATCGAATAATCAAGTTATTCGATTGTTTAAATAGAGACTAGCAACAAACTCCTCAAAAGAAATCATACCTCAGGAAGACGGGGTGGAGGATCCAAAGAGGGAAGCAAGTCCTGCGCATAATCGCCCTCTATACGCACAAGCTCATTCCAAGGAAAAGTGTAGCGCTCTCCCTTGTTTATCAACTCCCTAAGTAAGCGCGAGTCCAGCATCGACTCTGGTGGAGACAAGGGCACCACAAAGCGATCACGACTGTGCTGACGAACGACAAGCTCCCACAGATACCAGACAAAGAGACCGGTGCCAACAAAAACAGTGCGGTACGCTGAAAGCTGCAAGGCCTCGGGAAGATTAGTCATCCCAGCCCAAGGACGATACTGGACATCAATAGCAACCTGAAAACCATAAAAAGTTACAATGAAGCGCCGGAAATAACGTCAAGATAGAAAATAACAGGTTACAAAAGTAATTCTTACACCAATAGAACAGGTGCCTTGGTGTAGAAGCCCGCGTAGCATAGAGACAGACTCCACCCGTGACTCTCCTCGGTCACGCCGGCTGGCCTTGACAGGGAAGTCATGAACCGCTGCACGACGCCGTCAAGGGGCCAATCCCGGAAAGTACTCGTAGAACCATATCTGCAATGAAAAGTAATCTTTGAAAACATGAGTCGAACAAATTAAAATAAAATAAGAAGAGGAAAGGATCGTCACCTCTATGACTGTCCATAAACCGTAGACAGTGACAGGGGACTCGTCGTTCAGCTGCCTACAGCCATGACGTAACGACAAGAGAAGATCGACATATCCAAGGCTGGCCCAGCTATAGGATCCTATCTCACTGATCCCAAGAAAAGAAGGAAGGTAGAAAACGAGCGCACGCGAACTCCTATAAGGAGAAAGAGTCACGGAAATGAGAATCAAAATGAAGATTCGCACTCGCTGCTCAGGTGATGTCTCCTCCATGTCAAAACAACGTGCCATAACCGATGCCAACTCTGATCTTCCGCTCCTAGGACCACCTCGAGAAACCGGCTGAGTCCTGATATGCTGACCGATCGGACCTAACAAATCGGCTGCCTCAGTCGCTCCCCAAGAAAGATTAGACATCTGTGCTACGGCCCGGTCAGTGAAGCGTAGACCACTGATCATCCTAAAGTCTAGAGGGGTCACTGTCATCTCCCCCCAAGCATAGTGAAAGGTGTTGGTAGTATCCAAAAAATACTCCAACAACGCGCGAACGATTGTCGCACCACAACCCCGGGGGCTGCGAAACCCTACGATCGCCAAATAAAAGTCTACTAGACCAGCTGATTTCCGTAAGGCATTCGTAGCAGGATCCCTCGTGATAATCCGATGAAGTCGAGGAATCAAATCTTCGGCTCCAGAACCGTGATGGCGAAGCGTGCCGCCGGCTATGCCGGCAAGTGGACGATGAGAAACGTGGTTCTCACGACAGAAAACCAACTAGTCTGATGTCCACGGAGGCGGAGCCTACCTACCTCTACCCGTAGAGGGTCGAGACTTAGACTCTATGACGTCATCATCCATACCCTCGGGAACCGTGGGAGTGTCCTCCCAAAAAGCCTGACGCCGGCCATGAGTGGAAAGATTGCGATCCCGTCGTCTAGGCATGCTATTATAAAAATAAAAATATAAATGCTTAGCATCATTTCCTAAGATATTTAGTTGCATTTTAATAAAAACCTAAATGCTTGGCATCATTTCCTATGTTATTTATTTCAAGATGAATTTTCTATTATACGCTAAATTTTTACCTCAAGGCTAAAAGTTAGCAAAATAATGGAATTATTTATAGTATTTAGTTTCTCTATGACGAACTAATACTATGTTCTCCTAGTTGCATGATACTATGTTCTCCATTACAATGTAGTACATACACAACACAAAACATGTTTCAAAATTGCACAAATAGTAGATCGACGCATCATGGCATATTTTCCAAGATCTACAACCAATATGTCATCATTTCAAGTGCAAAAGAACAACAGGAACACCATTTCCCACAAGTAGTACCAAAAATGGTGATATGCTCAATTCTTCACCAAATCATGCAATTTTTGTCTCAAATCGCTCACAAACACACATACATACATATTCAAGTAAATTCATGGCAAGAATTTCAACATAAACCTCAAAATCAAAAAATCCCCAAATTGATTTTAAGGGTATTTTTCATGAAATTACTCATTTGAAGCAAATTCGAGACAAAATCAAAGGAAACTTACATAGATCCTTGTGGAGAACCAAAAATGAAGAAAGTGGCAAAAATTTAAAGCAAAATTGATGAAAATTTGAGCTCCAAAACTCAAAAAACTGTGAAGACAGCAGAGCAGTCCGCCGTGGCA
Source organism: Chenopodium quinoa (assembly GCF_001683475.1). Classification (NCBI taxonomy): domain Eukaryota; kingdom Viridiplantae; phylum Streptophyta; class Magnoliopsida; order Caryophyllales; family Amaranthaceae; genus Chenopodium; species Chenopodium quinoa. Next base: position 2,795,189 of record NW_018743197.1, on the reverse strand, counting down.
CGGTCAGCCTACGCCACGACACGGTGATCAGGTACCGTGTCACGGTGATTCCAGGATTCGACGGAGCTCCGATCAGCAGCAACGAGGTCTGAACAGCAGCAGCAGCAATGAACAACAGCGAAAAAATAATAAAAAAATAAATAAAAACCCAGTAGAACCACCACGCCATGGGACGGAACTCCACGTGACGGGAAACACAATCGTGTACCGTGTGTCCTCGCCGTGGCACAGGAATATGAGAATCCTAAAATAAAAAATGGAGAGGAGAAGAGAGAGCAGAAGAAGAACATGAAAGGCGAATGAAAAAATGGGAGTAGTGTCTAATATTTAAAGCCAAAAAAAATGACCGTTACATGACCCCGTTACCGTTCCACATTTCCCGTTACTGACAAATGGTTTTTAGGCGCGTGGTATAGTGTGAAGCACGTGGCGCGTGGGATTTTTGTGCCAAAAGAAATCTCGCGACACGGGAATTCCTCATGTTTGACAGTAATCAGCACCGTGTCGTGGGATTAATCCACCTGGCGTAGAGTTCTGGCTTCTGTCCTGCACACTCTTCGAAGCTAACAACGAATATTCCTGGCATTTTGACTAAGATTGCACGATTTTCCGCGCAAATTGGAAAATTCTAACTGACGTTTAAAGGGTATCAAAATTACTATTTTGCCCCTAGGAAGCGTCAAAGTCAATTTTGTCAATATTATAAACACTTAATATGGTCGGACAGTCAACATGAAGGTGTGAATCATCTGCGACCCACGTTCGGGGATAATCAAACCATCATACACTTGCAAATTTCAGCGATTGCAGTAGTTGTTGGCTTTACTCAAGCATGGAAAGCGTAATCGATGGATTTTTCTTCAAGTATAGAAAACCGCCAAGTCGGCTTTCCTCAAGCATGTAAAGCATTATCGATGGATTTTTATTCAAGTATAGAAAACCGCTAAGTTGGCTTTCCTCAAGTATGGAAAGCGTTATTGGTGGATTTCTTCAAGCATAGAATGACACCAAATTCATACGTTGACTTTCCTCAGGCATGGAAAGTGTAATCCGGTAGGTTTCTTCAGGTTTCGAAAACTACCAAATTCCTCAGTCGGCTTTCCTAAGACATGGAAAGCGTTTCAAAAAATGTCATCCGGTGGATTCCTTTAAGCTTAGGAAGCTGTCAAACTCATTTGTCACCGATACAATGGTGCCTGATACGTATTCTATCCTTTTACTCTTTTTTATGTGGAATTGACATTTTTCTGCACGTATCGCCGTATATAGAGTGATTTAGGATCGCAGAACGTCTTAAATCATTCTCCGTCCCTATCGGCTACTTTGACTATCGTTTTCGAAATTGACGTTTCTACAAACTCAGTCAAAGTCGGGGCTTCTGTAGACACCTAAAAATGCCTCCCCAAAACCAAACCCGATGATGAACAACCTTTCACCGCTATTATTGGTCGGGTTGAGCATTTAATCTTGGAGTGCTTAAATCCATATTTCCATTTCATAACCAGATACATATTCTATCCTTTTACTCTTTTATATGTGGAGTTAACATTTTTCTGCACGTATCGGCGTATATAGAGTGATTTAGGATCGCAGAACGTCGTAATCATTCTCCGTCCCTATCGGCTACTTTGACTATCGTTTTCAAAACTGACGTTTCTACAAACTCAGTTAAAGTCGGGGCTTCTGTAGACACCTAAAAATGTCTCCCCAAAACCAAACCCGATGATGAACAACCTTTCACCGCTATTTTTGGTCGGGTTTAGTATTTAATATTGGAGTGCTTAAATCCATATTTCCATTTCATAAACCAACCCAATTCCTAGCCCATTTTCCCAAACCATAACTTATTTTCCTCTTCTCGTGCCTTTAAACACAAAATAATTCATTTCGGGTCCTTCAAAATCATTCATTTCGTGTCCTTTTTATAAAAACGTTTATTATAAGCCCAAATCCGAGTTATATAGAATAAGTTATAACCAAAATATTAAGTTGAGCCCAAACCAAACCTAAGCCCACCTTACCTACGACCCAATGATCATGTGGAGGGTCCAAATGATTTAATCCAATTCCTAAACCAATTAGGATTAATTGGAATTTTCTATAATTTTCTAAAAGATCCTAATTATACTTTTTGAAAAGATAAGATTAAAGAGTTTGAAATTGAATAAAACTTTTCTTTTTGAAAATCCTATTTCTATCCAAATTGAAAGATGTTCAAAGATAGAAAGATATTATTTTCGTACCTCATATTTTTTATCCAAATTTTATATTTTTGGATATCCCTTGAAATTATCTTTCCAATGATATATTATAATATCAATTCCGAGCTATAACGGAAAAGATATGAATAAAATATCAAACTCTATCCAAAACTGACACTGTCTCATTATTTCGACCATATCATTTATTCTATAAAATATTTTAATCTGATTCTAATTGGATTAGAAATTAGACTTCAAGAGATTTCCAACGATATCTTATTCATCTTATTCCAATTTTTGGATCAATATATATGATAAAAACAAAAACCGCAAAAACTGCTGTCTATTGCAAGAGTTTTATCCGATTCGAATTCTTATCTTTTCTTGATTCTTCGACCCTCTTTTTTCCTTCTAAATAGAGTTCATATCTCCCCTTTTTCAATCATCAACAAGCTTGATCATCAAATAATTATCTTCTCCCTCTTTAGCCTAAATACTAGCCTCCCTATTCTTTCACTATTCCTTCCTTTAAGCACTCCAAGGAGTTTATTCTAAACTCGAGGTTCCGTCCTTAAACCAAGGCGTGAAAGGTATAAATAACTTAAGGTTTGGACCAAACCAAATCTACCTTTATTTAATTTAAATTTCATTTGCTTTATATTTTTATTGAACTTACTAACAGTTTATTCATGATGTAACAATTTAAAGGAACGCGCGGAATGTGAGTAATTAATTAATTTAATTACTCTTATTTTTATTCTTGTTTCTAGTATCATGATTAGGTTATTTTATATTTGATTTGACTAACGCTATTATTGTTAAATTTATTCCAATATTAATGTTAATTCTATTATTATTATTTATGATCACCATATTGCATGTTAAAGGGAATATGTAATTGAAAATCACGCTTAATAAGATAATTTGGACAACCAGTTTAGGTTCCTTTTAATCTTGTTATTAAATCAAGTGATCACAATATATTAGAATAATATGTTGCATTATTTTAAAACCAATTTAGCATAATAATAGTTTGGAGCAAATTGAATCTCTGTTTGTATGCCTTTGAGATCGCAGAAATCACTTTTCACTATAAGAATCGAGTAGAGGCCAATACGGGCAAATGTGACTCCATGACTCACTTCGTACCATCATCCCCGATCCTCCTTTCGTGGTTCCGAACCATATGGAGTTAGTAATCTCATGGAATATGAATGGGGTGTAACCTTCACGGGTCAATCGTTGTTGCAAATCGTTGTCCCTTATTGTGGTTGCCTTTTTATGATCCGTGAACGGTTTACAAGTTCCTTAAAAACTTGTTGGCGGCTCCCTACTTTATTTGTCCCTAATCGTATTATGTCAATTCTCACTTCCTATGAGTGCCAAGCATATTCACACATGCTTTAACGTAGGCGCACTTCGAACGACGCCTACAATTTTATTTTAATTTATTTTCTTATTTTAGCCCAAATAATAATAATAATAAAACATAAATGGCCCAAAATTATCAATTGGCACTTAAAATGCTGAACGAAATTAGGGTTACAAAATGAATTTAGATGGAAAAGCGGACTGAAAACTCCCGCGTCACGGCAATAGTCCACCGTGTCACGGGAAACTTTCCCGTCTGACGGTGGGTTTTCCCGTGACACGGGACACCTGCTGTGACACAAGGGTTTCCGTGGCCTTTTTCACGTAAACCCTTAACGCGTTTTCTCCCCGCTCACTAAATATTTCCCGCGTCACGCAAAGGTACACCGTGTCACGGGAATGCTTATCGTCTGACGGTGGGATTTCCCGTGTCACGGTACACTTTGCCGTGTCGCGGTTACATTTTTAGTATTTTTATCATTTTAGGGTTCCGTGTGTTCCCACAACACATTTTTTCTATAAATACCCCTTCATTTCTGATGTACGGGGCATCAATTAATTTAATTCTCTATTTTTTTCTCTCTTCTTTCAAAGTTCCTTCTTCAAGCACTCCAAAGAGTCCGTACTTTACTCGTGGTTCTGTCCTTAAGCCAAGGCGTGAAAGGTAGAACTGTTTGAGGGTCTGGCCCCAAATTAATTCTATTTAATTTAATTTAATTTAATTATTATTTCATTATTATTTCCTTGAAGTTACTATCTCTTTTATTATTTTGTAGTTGCAAGCAAACATAATCAAAGTAAGAATTTTGTTCCTTTTATTTCTATTATTTTTCTAACGATTTTATATTGTTGGAATTATTGTTAAATTGCTTCCAATATTGATGATATTCTATTATATTTTTTGATCACCATATTGCATGTTTAAAGGAAATATGTAATTGAAAATCACGCCTAATAAGATAATTTGGAAACCGGTTTAGGTTCTTTTTAATCTTGTTGTTTAATCAAGTGATCACAATATTTTAGAATAATGTGTTGCATTAATGTTGAACAAATTTAGCATAATAACAGTTTGGAGCAAATTGAATTTTTGTTTGTATGCCTTTGAGATCGCAACAATCATTTTTCACTATAAGAATCGAGTAGAGGCAAATACAGGCGAATGTGACTCCATGACTCACTTCGTACAATCATCCCCGATCCTCCTTTCATGGTTCCGAACCATATGGAGTTAGAAATCTCATGGATTATGAATGGGGTGTAACCTTCACGGGTTAATCGTTGTTGCCTATCGTTGTCCCTTATCGTGGTTGCCTTTTTATGATCCGTGAACAGTTTACAAGTGATAGAGGAATAAAACTAGTCGTTAATTGCCTATCCCAAAATCAAACATTATTTATAAAATCCTAAACCAACCTAAAAAAAGTATAGGTAAGTATAGGGTCGAAGCCAAAGGTGTTAGTTGGTGTTATCTTTAGCCTAAATCAAGCTATTTCGGAGATTGAAGTGAGAAAATGGTTGGTGTTATGATAGCAAAATTAGACTAATCAAGTAATTCAATAAGCTAAATGCTAGGGATATTGGTTTCACATTCTAATTCAATAATCGTGCTAATCGACAATTTCTTCGTTTGATTCAAGCATTGCAAAGGTCAAACAATAGTAGCAATCAAGAGAGTTCAAGAGCTATCTCCTAGAGGCCAAACTATGGGTCACTATGAATGGCTTATCAAGGAAATTCACAATCAAACTCAATCAATTAAAGAAATTCACAAATTGATGGTCATGTCATTAAGAGATGCAATGCAATCTAGATTAATCTTATAGGTTGATCATTCCTAATCTAATTAATCATCTACAAAACTATGTCAACCAATTTAGTTGCAACAATACAATCAATCAAAGATCATCAACTAGCACAAATTATCAATCAAGCATGCTTCCCCTTCTCCCTAGCAACTAATCTACTCACTAATCATGGTGTAACTCAAGAACAAAACACTAGAATTAGCATTGATCATCATTCTAAATCAAAATCAAGAGAAAGCAATATCAACTACAATATCCAATTCAAAACCAAGCAATACAAACAATCAAAGATGAAACTAAATCAATAAAGTAAGAGATGAGCTAGAAGAAGAAAATCTTACTAACATTAATGATTGAAAATGAAGATATCCAAGCATAATTGATCCAATGTTGAAATACAAATCCAATATCAAGAACTTCTCTCTAACTTCTCTCTAACTTTTCTCCCTAAAATTAAGCTAATGAAAATTATCTAAAAGTTCCCTTCAAAAAGGAATTACAAGTGTATTTATAGGCAAAGAAGAAAAACGGGATTCCCGCCCCCTCTCCAATAAACCTTGCTCCCGCGCCCGCGGAAAAATGGGTACGGAACCCATTAAAAACTCCGCGGGCTTTCTAGGCAACACCCGCGCCCGCGGCAAAAGTGAGGCGAATCCCCTGCTCCCAAAGGGTGATCAGAGGGCCGCGGTCTCTCTGGTACGAGCGAGCTCTCCAAACTACCCGCGCGCGCGGCAAGACCGCAGCCAGACCGCTGTGAGTTCCTGGTCGAAATCTGCCAATTTGGTGCATAAGAGCCCGCGCCCGCGGCCTTTTGTACCCGCGCCCGCGGCAGACTGGCAGGGCTTGATGCCCTCTCTAAGCCCTCTCCAAGCCGATTATTTCCTCCTTGATTAATCAATATAGCCCATCTTGATTCCCGTGCAGAGACATATCCTAGGTACTTACAAAAACAAACAACGAAAAGGAATAAAAGGTAAAAAGAACCAAATAAAAGGAAAACACGAAGAAAACACGTAAAACATAAGGAAAGAAATAAAGAAAGGAATTAAAGGAAAAAGGACCAAAAATAAGATAAGAAAGCATAAAAAGGAAGATGAAATCATCCTAAAAGACTACCCTATGAGTGCCATAAATGACACTCATCAACAAGTTCCTTAAAAACTTGTTGGCGGCTCCCTACTTTATTTGTCCCTAATCGTATTATGTCAATTCCCACTTCCTATGAGTGCCAAGCATATTCACCACATGCTTAACATAGGCGCACTTTAAACGACGCCTACACAAAGGCATGCAAACAAATTATTCAATTCGCTCTAAACTATTATTAAGCAAAATTGGTTGAATATTAATGAAACATATAGTTGTAAATATCATGATCACTTGATTTAAACAACAACATCAGAAAAGGAACCTAAATTAGTTGTCCAAATTATCTTATTAGGCGTGATTTCTAGTTACATATTCTCTTTAACATGCAATATGGTGATCAATAAACAATAATAGAATAAACATTAATATTGGAACCAATTTAACAATAACAACGTTAGTCAAATCGAATATTAAATTAACCTAATCATGATACTAGCAATATAAAAATAAAATATGTAATTAAATTAATTAATTACTCACATTCCGCGCTTTCTTTTAAATTGCTACATCATGAATAAATTGTTAGTAACTTATATAAAAAATATAAATCAAATGAAAATTAAATTAAATAAATGTAGAGGTTATTTGGTTCAAATCCTCAGTTATTGGTACCTTTCGCGCCTTAGTTTAAGGACGGAACCTCGGGTGTTGTATGGACTCCTTGGAGTGCTTAAGGGAAGAATGGTGTAATTAGAAATATAGGTTTAAGGCTTAGAACATGAGAGAAAGGGTGAAGAGAATGATTTTTGGTATAAAAGAGAGGAAGAGAGAATGATTTGATGCCCAGAACTGTAGAAAGGAGGGGGGTATTTATGGGGTAAATGAGCTGAGGGAACACACGGAACCCTAAAAACGTAAAAACCCTAGTTTTGGGGCACTGTGACACGACAGAGGTTGCCGCGACACGGCACAAGAAGCTGCGACACGACAAAATATTTCGTGACACGGGAAAAATTAGTGTGATGCGGGACAACTTGGAGTGACGCGGGATAGAAAATGGGTTACAAAAGATAAAACACGTTAAGGATTATGCGGAGAGAACACGGAGTAATCTCGTGCTACGGTGTTGTCCATCATGGCACGACACACAATGTCGTGTGGCGGTGTACAGTATGCCCAAATCACGTCAAGATTCATTCGCGCGTAAGAAAACATGGAAAATACACGGAAAGAGCACTGTGACACGGTGAAAAATCCCGTGTCACGGCAACAGGTACCGTGTTACGAAAAATGATACCGTGCCACGGTGGATTTTCATGCGGAAAAAACATGAAAAAAGCACCGTTACAAATTGTAAATTATCGTGTCATGCACCAGGAACTGTGCCACGTCGTCAGGAGCTGTGACACGGTGCTTTTACATTGTGCGCGATAATTCCAGTTTTTTACACGTTTTTAAAATCATGATAACTTTTGAACCGAAACTCGAAATAAAATATATAATATATCATTGGAAATATTATCAAGTCTAATTTTCAACCCAATTAAAATCAGATCAAAATAATTTGTAGATTTTAAGATATGACCGTTTTAGTAGAAGGGTGTCGGTTTTAAATCGGAATTGGGCTTATCATAAATTGTTGGAAAGATTATTTTAAGGGCCTATCCAACCAAATAATAATTGGATCAAAATTATAAGGCAAAAAAATCAGTTTCTCTCGGTTTTGCGATGTGGACACGAAAACAGGAAAACAAGTGATGGTTAGGGAAATGAGTTAGGAAATGGATTGGTTTATGAAATGTATTGAATGGAATATGGATTAAGAACTCCAAAGATTAAATAGTCAACCTGAACAATAATGGCGGTGAAAGGTTGTTAATCATAGGGTTTTGATTTTGGGGAGACATTTTTAGGTGTCTACAGAAGCCCCCACTTGGACTGAGTTTGTAAAAACGATAGTCAAAGTGTTTGATAGGGACAAAGAATGATTTAAGATGTTCTGTGATCCTAAATCACTCTATATACGCCAATATATGTAGAAAATTTTTAGTTCCAAAGATAAAAGTGAAAAGGGATAGAATGCGAATCTGACACTAGTGTATTAGTGACAAATGAGTTTGGTAGCTTCCTATGCTTGAAGGAATCCACCGGATGATGTTTCATTGAAATAATTTCCATGCATGAGGAAAGTCAACTTATGAGTTTGGTAGATTTCTAAGCCTGAAGGAATCCACCGGATGACATTTTCCATGCTTGAGGAAAGTCGACATATGATTTTGGCAGGTTTCTATGCTTGAAGAAATCCAGCGGATGACACTTTCCATGCTTGAGGAAAGACTTATCTGATGATGAGATTGCAAGTCTCTATGTATTAAGAACCTTGCGTCGTGAAATGATGGTGGTTCGATTGTCCCCGAACGTGGGACGTAGTTGGTTCGTTTGTCCCCGAACGTGGGCTGTAAATGGTTTGCTTGTCCCCTGAACGTGGGCTGTAGATGGTCCGTTTGTCGCCGAACGTGGGCTGTAGATGGTTTGCTTGTCCCCGAACGTGGGCTGTAAATGGTCTGATTGTCCCCAGATATGGGCTGTAGATGGTCCGCTGGTCCCCGGACGTGGGCTGTAATTGAGACCTGCAAAATTAAATTTTCCAAGGGACTCATATAGACTATGATTGACTTGACCAACTTACTTGACCAAGCTTGACTTGACATGACATGAAATGTGTATAACTTGTGGCTATGTGTGTATATGGTGTGTGTGTGTGTGTGTGTGCAGACACAAGCAACCGAAAATGCAAAAGAAAAAATTTTCCGTCATTTTTGTCATGAGACAATTAGAGGGTACCGACTTTCTGCCGAAAAAGAAAGACATGAAAATGAACTTTTATTTTCAAACTTCCCTCGATGAGAAAAATTTGAAAAAGTTTTCAATTCCCCAAAAGAAAAAGATGAAAAAGGGAAGAAGTTTTGAACTTCCTCCTAAAGCAAGACGAAATGAATCGTATGGATTGAATTATTTGTCTTGAAATAATGTATTCATGATGCATGTTCTTAGGCCAGGAGGCTAAGGACAATTACATCATGTGACACGATAGATGAATGAACTTAGGTCATGGAGCTAAGCATCATATATGGTGTCAAGAAGCGATCTTGAACGTCACTTAGGTCTGGAAGCTAAGCACGTTTATAGATGAAGTGATTGATGAGTATTTCATAATGAATGTTTCTTAGGTCAAGGAGCTAGGAACGATATGCGAATCATGAAACAATGAATATTTCTCAGGTTAGGAAGCTAAGGCAAGTATACAATGTTGGAGATGAATGATAAAAAAAGAAAAAAAAAGAAATCATGAAATCTTGCAACAAGGATCTGATGTGCGTCTTGTGCTCATTACTTCTTGCTGCCTAGAGGGACATGAAGTTTTTTTGCATCCACTAAGTCTTAAATGACGTCCTTTAAATTCCAACATTGCTCAGTAGTGTTACCCCTTCCTTGATGGTACTTGCAATGGGCATTGGTATTCCACTTAGCGCTCTTGTCTTCAGGTTTTTGCTCTGGAAATGGCCCAATAGGTGTGATCAAGCCTTGACCGTAAAGGCGATCAAAGGCCGCATCATAAGTCATTCCTAAAGGAGTGCAAGTTCTCATTTTCTTGGGCAATGGAGCATTAAGAGCTAACACTTCATTGAGATCAACTTGGCTTATATTGTTTGTAGTATTTTTGTGCTTAGAAAATGAAGAATAAGGATGGTCGTTCTTCTTGTTTTTTCTAGTGTAATTATTGTTACTACCAGCAGTTTTTATTAGCTCATCCCCAATATTGATGCCGATGTCGTATATAGCTTCGAAAGTGTTCAAAGGCAAAAACTTCAAATGTTGCTTGTACTTATGAGTCAGATTTGTAATAATGAGTCGAACCATCTCCTTATCCTTGAAAGGATCCACCAAGAGTGCAGCTGTTTCTCTCCACCTGCTTAGATGGGTAGTGAAGCCTTCATTCTCCTTCTGTTTGAGAATGGAGAGTTCACGTTCAGAAGTCTTAGCTTGGATGTTACATTTGTAACAGTTCATGAAGCTTTCAGTAACATCCTCCCAAGTCGCAACATGCTTGGAATCCATAGAGTAGAACCATTTTTGACAGGCATGCTCCAAGGAAAGAGGGAACACAGTAAGGAAGAGTGCCACATCTAATCCCTTAAGATCCATGGTTGCAGAAAAGGCCTTCAAGTGGAACAACGGGTTGTCAGTAGGCTTGAACTTGAAAATGTCAGCAGTGGAGAAATTTTCAGGGAGCCTGTCTTTCACATGCAAAGGAGTGGGAGGATGTTCCGCATAAGTGAAATCCTCAGAAAACTTACTCATTTGTTCCTTCAATTTGTCAAGGGTGGAAACAGTGACCTTGTTTTGTTCCGTGGTAGTGACCCTAGCGGTAAGGGTTCCCATCATGGAAGACAGTGCCTCGATGGATTTGTTGATGTTCTCAATATCTTCCTTAGTGGCCATTGAAAGGTAATAAGTAATGTGGAGATGACGAAGTTCTCTCGGAACTTCTCTTGGATTTAAGAGATTGTTGCGGTAATGACTCAAACCGTATTAATCTACCCCTGCTCCTTGACCAAGTACTATGAAATAAACCAATTCACTTAATTGTTTGAATCATTACTCAAGATAGGAAAGGAAGGAAAAAAAATAGACATTTGAAAAGAGGTGAGAAAAAACTCCACTAGTTTTTTTTATTATGACGAAAAAAAGGTGCATGAACCTAGTATACAATCATAAACGACATGGTGCACGACTTGGGTCAGAACATAAAGAAAGTGTGTGGACTATACTTGACTCGTGAGTGATTAAGTGATGTTATAAGACTCGTGGTATGATCGTATGGCTAGAGATGTGAACAGTAACCAAAATGACTAACACGCGGACCAAATTAGCACGGAAGACCAAAATAGGGCTGACTAGACTTAAACGGGTACTGTGTCGAGGCGCAACTGTTGTGGCATGACAAACCTACACCGTGGCACGGTACTGGCCGCTATGACACGGTACTGATTGCCGTGACACGACGTTTTTTGCCGTGTCACGGTAATTAGTTACAAGTGTTTATTTGATTTTACCAAATATAAACACATAAGACACGTAGGAACAATGATGCAAATAATAGTTCGCAACCTAAGGTCCAGTTCTATGTTCCACTATGGTCAGGTTTTATTTGGTGTCAAAAGAGTACCATGGTTAAGTATTTGGACGCATTAGCAAGGCAGCCTCCCTTGAGGGTGCATGCCAACGGGCAACTCCGCGAGTTCGTGATAAAATCGAACTCGACTACGTGGTTTGGGTTGATTTAAAAACTCAGATGAACCCTTTTTGCCATAAGCGTTTTTGGGTTGATAGAGCTTAAATCCCCCGGGGCTAAGACATATGTAGAATACACATGTTATTTTTAGAAAAATTGAAGGAAGTTAACTGTGAGAAGAGAAATAAAGCCAATGGAAGGATTTCAGGTGTGCCGCGACACGAAAAAATATGTCGTGAAACGGTAAAAATTAGTGTGATGCGGGATAGAAAACAGACTACAGAAGACAAAACGCGTTAAGGATTACGTAGAGAAAAAACGGATTAATCCCGTGCCACGGGATAGGCACCATGACACGGTGTTGTCCACTGTGGCATGACACACAACACCGTGTCGCGGTGTACAGTATGCCCAAATCGCGTCCAGATTCATTAGCGCATGAGAAAACGCAGAAAATACACGGAAAATCACCGTGACACGGTGAGAAATACCGTGTCAAGGCAACAGGTGTCGTGTCACGACAAATGGTACGGTGCCACGGTGAATTTTCATGCAGAGAAACAGGAAAAAAGCACCATTACACGTTGTAAATTATCGTGTCACGGCACTAGGCACCGTGCCACGTCATGAGGCGTCGTGACACGGGGCTTTTACACTGTGCGCTGTAATTCCAGTTTTTATGTGTTTTTAAACTCATGATCACTTTTGATCCGTAACTTGGAATAAAGCATATAATATATCATTGGAAATCTTATCAAGTATACTTTCCAACCAATTAGAATCAGGTCAAAAAATATCTAGAGTTTAATATATGGCTTTTTTTAGTAGAAGGGTGTCGGTTTGGGGCAGAGATTAGTATTTGGCTCATATCTTGTTCGTTTTAAATCGAAATTGAGCTTATAATTTATTTTTTAAAAGCTTATTTCAAGTTCTATCCAACTGAATAATAATTGTATCAAAAATAATAAGGCAAAAAAATTAGTTTCTCTTAGTTTTGCGATGTGGATATGAAAAGAGGAAAACAAGTTATGGTTTAGGGAAATAAGCTAGGAAATGGATTGGTTTATGAAATGTATTGAATGGAAATATGGATTAAGAACTCAAATGATTAAGTGCTCAACGCGACCAATAATGGCTGTTAAAGGTTGTTAATCATAGGGTTTGGTTTTTGGGGAGACATTTTTGGTGTCTACACTGTTAAAGAAGAAAAGAAATTACTGGATGCAAAGCAATTTTAAAAGATTTTGATAATTCGAGCGTTATTATGTCAAACAACATACAAAACCGTTGGGAAAAATATGGATCCAATAATTATATTATTTTCAAAACTGGATCCAAAATGGAAAGAAAAGCCTAGCTCATAATTGAGTGTACATTTTTTGTCCAAGATTGATGAAGATAAGTTGTAATTTGTAACTTATTTCAACAAAGATATGAAAATGTGAGCAAACTTTTATACATCTGATTTTGTTTAAGTTTTTCTATTTGTCATCATTGTCATATTTTTCTAATTAAAAGTGAATTTCTTTCAATTAAATAAGCACTGTAGTTTGAAAATGAATGTTTATCAAACCTAGGTTTGGTGAAGTGTTAAAATAATTTATAAAATCATTTGAATCACTTTCCAAAATATGGTTTCATTTTAAAATGAAAGTTAAGGTAGGAGCTATATTTTTAATTTGAATCCTAAAGTGTAGACTTAGGTGGCTTTTGGAATTTATGTGTACATATGCTAGGGTATGTTTCTCATGTTTATTTAAAGCCCTAAGATTTGTATTTGCAATTTGTGGAATATTTCATATGTTTATCATAAATTATTTGATCAAGTAACATAATTAATTATCTTGGTCAAATAATAGGAAGTGGTATTCTTGATTTAGTCATTTAAAGTTATTAAGATGGTTCGTAATAAGCTTTGCATGACATTGATTTCGCTGCATATATAATGTGTTCAAATCTGTAAATTATACTATTTTTTAAAAAGTTATATTATTTTCAAGTATTTTAGATGCCTAATGGGAGGGATAATCCCGACTTATCCCCCTAAAAAAGAAATGAACAGAAAAAAAAGGATTTGCATAAAAAGGAAGGGGATCCAACTTTCCCGTAGAAGAATAAAGAACGAGAATTAGACATGTTTTCGAAAGCAAGGATTATCGACTTAATAATTAAATCATTGTGATGACTTGGCAGTGAGGTTGATAACGATCATTTTTTCATGTAGCGATCATGTTCAATCAATGTTCCTTGCTTATTAGAGAAGATGGAGATATCCCACGCAGACGAACATATTAGTTGCTCATGATAAGTGAAAAAACCAATGCTCAAGTGTTGTAAAAGACATCTAAAGTTGAAGTCGAGGTTGTCGATATATCAAATAAATTTATTGTATTAACTTTTTTTTCTTTCTAGGCAATGTATATAGAACCTAAATTACCTTAATAATAAATAGCCCTATTATTAAAAGGAAATTAGATGATTGTTTTTTTTTTAAATGATAGTCATCTCATTTTTCTTTGGCAAAAGATATGGAAAACATCGAATTTAGTTTGATTCGATTTCTTTACTAACATGATGTAATCAAGCCAATGGCTATCAAATCATCCAAATCATTTTAATTTTTTATATGATCTTGTAATCATAACTCAACATTTCATGCATTTTATATATGGGCATGACTACTCAATAGTAGGTCCCGTTGTGCAAAGGTCTAAGATTGGCCATATTTTCATGGAATGATGATTTTGGTATATGGTTATGGTCTACCTCAAGGAGGGCCTTTCCAAGGTTGTAACGTGGCTAGGCTTGGCGTTATGAAGAATGGACAGGCTCAAGTATACTCCCAAAATCCTTTACTTTTGGTGCTTATCAAATTAAAACCTTTTTGTTTTGTGTGACAACTCCTACATTAGGTGCCTTTTCCTTGTCCTCTCTGTCTTTTCCCTTCGTTTTTTTTGACAAGTTTTGTTTTGGGTTTAGAACAATTTCTTTTTTTTCTTTGCATTGGGATTTTGGGTTTAGACTAACTTTGTGTCCCCTTCTTATGTTTCGTTCCCCTAGTTTCCTATTGGTATCTCTTTGCATCATCCCCATCCGAAGGTATGGAATAATGTAGGTTGAATAACTAAGGCTCAATTGACGAGGCTCAAAAGGGTTGCCAAAAAGATGGATTTTCTCAAAGGTTAAGAACATGGGATTATATTTGTAGAGTTTCAAGTTGCCTCTTCTGTTGGTGATATCATCGTATCCTTTCTCTGTGGGCCTAAGATGGGCCTCTTTTCATTCAATACATCTCGTAAGCCAAAGCTCATCAAGATTCTTAAAGTGTTGAGTATGTATGGCTTTTGATATTGCCTGTTTGAATGTATACGTTTTATTTAATTCGAGTCCATAACAATAAAGAGATTAAAAAGAGAACAAGATAGACGTACTTGAAAATATATTTTTATTCATTAAATAATGAGAGTACAAAATAAGTAGATTCGACAGCATGAATCTCTTAGTCTATCATAAAAAACAAAGGAAAGAAACAAAACAAGACCTAGGGTGCTACATCTTGAATTGTTGACAACTTCTTGAGATTGCGTCTTCGAGCTTTGTCCATTTCTGATGCTGGTGAAATCCTCTCTAAAAATCAAGTCCATCTATATGATTCATGGTTTCATTTACCAAGTCCCTTTCAATTAATGTTCTCATAGTATGACTTTTCGAAATGCGTCTAAACCAAGGTATTGTAAATGTGACTTGTATGGTGGAGACATATTGTCTATGAACTTTGGGATAAGTTCATGATCCGGAGGTCTTTGTGAAATAAGAGCAACCTTTGATCGCCACCTGGAAAATAAATCAATGAAGCCTTCTTCTTTCCCTTGCTTAAGCAATTCGAGATCGCGAAAGGTAGTTTTGAGCTCGAAGTTATCTCTATATTGGGTAAAAACGCTTTTCCAGCGTCACTCCAAGTGGAAGTTTGTTTTGCATAGAAGTTACAAAACCATGATCTAGATGTTAGGTCCAATGAAAGAGAAAAAGTACATGCATATAGGCTTGGCTCAACCCCTTTCAATGCCATAATTTGAACAAAGCTCATTAAGTGAGTCATAGGATCTTCTGTAACCTTAAAGGTTGGCAAATCCGTAGTCAAGAAAATTTCTGGGAGATTGCCAGTAGGTTGTGGTGCAAGCTCATAATTGAAGTACTTATTCTTTGAGTTAACTCAAAGGAAAAGTTTCTCCAAGGCCTCTGCTCTTTCAGTTCTTGCTTTTTCTTACAGAATGTTTTCTTTTTCTTTTTCTACTTTTATTTTAGCCCTTTCTATTTTTTTATGAGCCTTCATTGGGGCTTCTTATTCTCGTAGGGCCTTTAGGTTTTGCAGTTCCTCTCTAAGTTTCTCCAATGCTGCTTTGTCACCCATGATTGGACTAGTATGCGAATGTGGAAGATGGTCTAGTAATGTGTATTACGAGAAATTGTGCGCGTTCACTTAAACGTTTTTTGCCAAGCGTTTAAACAATGAATCAAAGTCAATATGATTGTTTTATTTCTTTTTTTTTAATCCATGTAATACGAATTCACTTTAGGCAAGTTTGTTGATGAAGAATGTATTCCTTCCAAAACTAAGGGTTTCGAAAAGTCGTAGCATGGGTAATCCTCTCCCTCCCTAATGAATTGTCCATTAAGGGTTTGTTGATATGATGGGAGTAAGGTGATTATCCCTTTCTTCTTATTGTCTCTATGTGCTTTGTTTTTTGCATCGTGAGACTTCAATTCTTCTTTTCTTGGTTTATATCCCAATCCAAAGGAGAAGCTTTTCTTTGGGATAGGAAGTAAGAGAGATTTCTTCATTCTTATTCCGAAAGGCATCCCAGGAAAGTAACTACTCTTGAGTAAGATGTTGTTTACTATCTGAGTGGAATATGGATCAAGCTTGAATGGTTCTTCAAAGTCTTCTTCCATTTCAATTGTGAAGATTGGCACCACGACAAACCCCTACATGTCCTCTTCATCATTATCATGGTTTATTTCTAAGAGTGATTGATCATTTATTGCTATTTTGAGTGGAGAAGCCAATATAGTCATAGGAAGCCCTTGATAGTTCAACCTAATCATTTGATGAAGTGAGGATGGTATTGCACCAAGCTCATGTATCCAAGGACGTCCAAGTAAAAGGTTGAATGTAGGTTTTATGTCCAAAACTTGGAATTCAACCATCTTTTGAATTGGGCCTTTGGTAATTGGTAGCTTAACAGTTCCACACACCGATCTTATCAAATTGTCATAGGCCCTAATGCTTTGTTTTGTTGATTGGAAGTCCTTTACTTGATTTAGGAAAGTATTTTGCCGTTCATAAAGGGCATACGTGTACCGCCGACCCATTGTCTACCAAAGTTAGAGGGATGTTGTATCCCTTGCATCCCACAGTTAAGTATAATGCATTGTTGTGGGTAGTGTCTTTTGAAGGCAAATCATCATTAGTAAAAATGATTGATTTGTTGGATTTCTTACTAGTAAGCAAGCTAACAAGATCCTGAGGGGTTGTGTATGTGCTTACAGACAAAGCCGTTAGAGCGTTCATGAGAGAATTCCAATGTTCTTCAGAAGTACTTAAGAGTTTCCAAATGCTGACATTTGCTTTGGATTCGCGAAGTTGTTTGACTAATGGATCTTCCACCTCAAGTGGAGGTGATATTGGATTTTGTACTTGACCTTGAGTTTGATTTTGTGTGGTCGAAGATCCATTTGGTGGTGGTGCTTGGTAGACTTTCCCAGATTGAGTTAAATGGTCTATCTCATTTGGGTTAGTCGTAGGACTCATAAACCAACATTCTTCTAGAGGCTATGGATGTTCCTCCATTTCAAGATGTTCCATGAGTTGTGTTTGATGCCATTGTTCATCTAAGGAGAGATTCGATAAATCTTATGATTTTCCCAAGAAATGATCCCAATCATGCGCTCCAGTTGTTTTGTTTTGTAAACAAGATGGAGCTAGGACAGCGGCATACTTAGAGACATATAAGTCTTGAAAGTCGTCGTCCCATAGTCCACATTTTTCATTTATTGGCCCTATAAGTATTGTGGATAGAGGTTCTCCTATAGGTGTGATATAGTTCAAAGGATTCAACGTATCACTTCCCATATGGTCCTCATCGATTTGAAACACCCCTAAGGGGGATGCATTGTTGTTAGGTTTAGGCATGGGAATTCTCCCATCGTCTACTAAATCTTGTATTTTGTGCTTTAAAACATAGGAACGTTCAGTATCATGTCCAACGCCTCTATGATAAGCACAATAAGCACTACCTTTCCATTAAGGAAATATTCTTTCTGGTGGAGCGGGTGGTGTTGGCCCTATTGGCAAAAGTAAGCCTTTTTCATTCAATTTTCTAGCAATTCTTTATAGCTTACAGGAAATGGAGTAACTTTTCTTTCTTTTGTCCATCTTTTTCTAGGATCATCATATTGATTTGTGTTATTGTATTGCGTGGGATTCGCAAATACGTCAATAAAAGATGATGTATTATCATTCCCTTTCTTGTAGTTATTTTAGGTTGATGATGATGAGGTTTGTTCGCTTTTTCTTTAGCAAGATCATCTTCAATCCTAGTAGCCACAGAATAGACCTTTTGAAAAGTGTCTAGACCAAGGTAACGTAGATGTTTGTTGTACTTTTCATGACAGTTGTCAATGAATTTTTTTACTAACTCGAGTTCAAGAGGCCTTTTGGCAAGGCGGGACACCTTTTCTCGCCATCTACCATAGAAAGCAAGGAAACCTTCATCATCGCCTTGCTTAAGCATCTCGAGTTCACGTAAAGTTGACTTGAACTCTACGTTACTCTCATATTGGGTAATAAAAGCCAAAACTACATCTTCCCATGTTACTTTGAATTTTTGATCGAACTCATAATACCACTCTCTCGCGATTGGGTCTAGGGATAAAAGGAAAGTCAAAGCATAAAGCTTAGGATCAACTCCCTTTAGTGCCATAGTGCTAGTAAAACACATTAAATTATTGGTCACCTTAAATATTAGCAAGTCCGTAGCTACGAACTTTTCTGGTAAAGCAAGTCTTGGAGGAGGAGCAAACTTTTCTGCGTCAAAGTACTTGTCCCCCATTGTAGAACAAAGAACTAGCTTCTCCAACGACTTTTTTTGATGGATAATTGTTCCATCATTTCTTGTAAGGCTAAAGTTTCAGCTTTTTTCTTTTCAGCATTTTCTATTTTCTTAATTCTTCTCTTTCGGCCTCTTGAGCCTTTTCCTATCTCAAATGAAGAATCTCTTGTTGAAGTTCTTTGATGGATGGCATTTTTGTTGGACTAGGATTAGTTGTGGAAGAAAATTGGTTTGAAAGGGGTTGATCTTTGGGTGGTAAACGTATAATACGAGTGCTCGGGGGTCCTCTTTCCCAAGCTTGAAAACTGGCCCTAAAGGAGTATGAAAGGATATGTAAATCAATACGCTTGTTTAAAAGAAAAGAAAAAGAAAAAAATACTCAAAATATACTCAAACGGATAACATCGCCCTTAACAATTCTTCAATGAAGATATTATTCGGACGAGTCAATTCGTTTTTTGAGAAATTGAAATTGATTCGTCCAGTGGGCGCGCGCAAGTGACTCAGTTGCGCGCGGCTGTCGCACGCAACAAAATCACTTGCGCTGGGAGGGTTCGCGCAACTCATTAAGTTGCGCGCGCCACCTACTCGTAGAATTTTTTTTGTTCGAGCGGTTTTTATTGTCATCGTTTTTTTTATTCGATTTTTTTTACCCCTGTTTTTTTATGCTGTCCTTTTAATATGACGCTAAATCACGAATAGACAACTTCGTAATTAGGAACCTAGACCAAACTAAAAAAAGAAAAAGAAGACAATCCTAACACGTTGCATATAGTCACATAATCACATAAGCATGCTATAAGTTAAGATTCATGCAATGTCGTTCTAAAGTCAAAAAAGGCTTGGGTGTCCAAAGGTACCATATCTTAAGAAATAACGCACAAATCAATCCCTCAATGTGTTGACTCATGACATCGCCCATCCAAAATTTTGTTGGTGAGATGGGTGGGATGATTGTTATTGATTTTGGGATAGACACCTAGTGTTGGCGACCCCTAGTCAATGAGCCAATCCCCAATGGTTTAAGTGTGCTATGCTTATGCATGATGGAATGTTGCTTGTTTGGTTTTTACTCTTGTGCAAAAGGAAGATATTATGCGTTCAAGCCTCGCTCTCTAACTAAAGATTATCCAAGTTTATTCTCGTTACAACCCATAGGCAACCTAGTGTTGGAAACCTTGGACGATAACTACGAATTAATCATGTAACCTCTAAGTCCCCAACGGAGTCGCCACTGTAAGGAGGGTGATCCCATCGTAAGGGGTACTCTCCTTAAATTCCCTTGCCACTTAAAAGCCTAGGACTTTACACTTTTTAGGGTGTAGTAGGATTTGAATTCCTGACTGTTTGGAGGACCCTGAGTTAGAATTGATTCTATCATTACACTTTTTTGTAAGAAACAAGTAGGAGTCGGCAATGAGTTTTTGGAAAAAAGGACTAGAAATGGAGGACTAGATTCTATCATTACCTCGTTCATGGCTTTCTTCCATGTGGAGTTCATGGAATAATTAGCACAAATCATAAGTTTACCCATGCCTAAATTGGTCTATAAGCCAGAAATGAGTTCGCGAGCGAGGGTACTTAGATAACGTTCCTTTTATAGGGGAATCATTATCCTCGCCCTAGTGCGGCCTCTACTAGCTCTTCCTTTATTACAATTTCATCACCAAACAATATATGGAACGCGATATCTAGAACTATGTTAGTTGATTTTATTTACAAGCATTAATTCACGTAGGAATTATATTGTAATGTCATTATTCTTATTTAACCAAATTCGTGAAAAGGACTAGAAAATAAACTAGATTCGCCTTGGCTTAAGTGATCAACCAACAATTATTTAACTCAATTCTAATCTTTATTTAACACAAGATACTATGTGGAATTGATTAATTAATTATTTTAAAGGTGATTAAGCAACATTAATTAATTAATTAACTAATTAAAGTCATTTTAAACAAGAATATAAAGAAGATTTAACTAAGTGCTCGGGAATTTACCACTTCTCTTTACTAGATCTCCGTTTAGAACATTATGGACTCCTTCTTGTTGGGGAACCTCCACCGTAGTAACAAAGTATCAAACGGGTGAGTGTTTAAGACAAGAAGGGCTAGGTTGCACAAGTCCACAAGTTATTTCGCCAGAGTTTTAGGTTAATTTTTGTCAGTTTAAGCCTCGGTCTATGCTTGTATTTATAGGGAATGATTAGGTTTAGGGTTTCGAGCATTCTACCGCAGTAGGTGTCGCTCAAGAGAAAGAGTTGCGCGCGGCATCCCAGCGCAAGTGATTTGGTTACGCTGCTAAGGGCAGCGCAACTAATTGTTTTGCGCACGGCTTTATGGTAAGATTCGATTTTATATTTTCCGTATAATTCGGAATCTTCCGCAACTCAACTCTTGGGGTTGCGCTGGGTGTCGCGCGCAACTGAATTAGTTGCTCGCGGCAGCTCAACGCGACTCTTTGAGTTGCGCGCGGCTTTTTCTGCGGCAGCAATAGGATATACCTAGGCGCTCCTAAATCCGTCATTATTAGGGTTTAAGCACGGGATTAAGCCTATTTATGATTGGGTTTAGTTAATTGGACCTTTTTTTTGGATTTTTCTTTAACTTAGGCTAGTCTCTTTTATTTTGCGGCTTAACTAGTTATCCATAAGTATTCTTCACTTTGATCCAACACGAAGATGGTTTTATTTATCGTCATTGCACTTCTTGTCGGGACAGGAGGCCAAAAGTAGATGTTTACACTACCTTTGAGAATTCATCATGTCAAAACACATCAAAAGCCTCCTCAAGAAACGTAAAACCAATGAAGAACCAGCTCCTTCTCCCTCTACCTCACAACATCGTCAACCTACCCCTATTCAAAAAGCTAGATACACCAAACTCAAAGAAAACCGCTCACTCAAACCTTCCTGACACTAGTTTCAAGTGGACATGATTAAGTTGGGAATTGATGAGGATTTAAGGGAATTGCTTAGCAACCTTCGCATGGGATCTTTTGTGAGCCGGAGCTTCCGTAACTATGTTCAACCGACTTTGGAGTTCTTGGCCACGGTTGATCTTGTGGTGGTCGATGGTGGTTTTTACCATGTCCAATTTCATCTCTTCAACATTCAATTTGATCAATCCCTAGAAGAGTTCAATGCGGCTCTAGACTTCGATCCCAATTCAGATGTTTTGGATCTCGTGCTCTTCTTCAATGATGAATATGATCAGAATTCATGTTGGGGCGATATTTCTTGATGTGGTAACTTTGTGACCCGGTATGCCAAGATTAGTAAGGTGTACCAGCCATGTCTCCAGGTTCTCCAGAGGCTTTTGGGGTATTCAATGTTTCCGAAGCAGGAATTAAGAAAGATGAGCCAGTTGGAACTTCGGATTATGTGGGTGGCTACTCGCGCGGAGCACTGGGGTCGCCTAAATTTGGGGTATACTTTTGCCAGCTATTGCCAAGGATCGCAAGATAGGGATTCTGGTGAGATCCTTTGTGGGAGCATGGTCACAAGGCTAGTGACCAACCTTGAGCTCGGGAACTACTTGCCATCTTGCACTCCGGTGGGGGATGTTCATTCTCTCTACCTCGACATCCGGTATTTGAAGCAAATTCATTTCTTAGCAAAGAATGATGACGACGAGGTGTTTGATTTCCTAAGGGATAATGAACATTGGTGCTATCTCCCTAACCCTTCCTTGATTTCTCTCCATCGCGAGAATGTAGCAAACATTTGGCATGTCCCCATGAGTCACCGCCAACACTACTATGATGATGATGATAAGGAGATGGGTAGAGAAGAGGAAGAAGAGCCGCAACAACAACAACAACAACAACAATAACAACATCAATAACATCAACATCAACAACAATAACAACAACAACAACAACAACAACAACACACTACTACAAAAAGTAGCAAAGAGAGCCGTTGAAAAATGCTTTACAAACCGCCAAACAACGGGTCTCTAACTAAGGGCCTGTCAAATAAACAAACCACCTTTTTAGAGGGGTTTGTTTGAAAAACATAACAGATCCGTTAATTAAGAAGTCATGTTTGTCAGACTAGTACTTTGAAAATTTATTTAGAAGGATAAGAGACCCGTTATTTAACATAACAGGTCATTTCGGTAGGGTATCAAACAGACCCCATATGCTACATAATGGGTCTCTTTCTTCTTCTTTTTTTTTCAAAAAAAAATTCTCGTCAATTTTTTTATTATACGTAGTATTTTGAAATTTGAATTTCATTGCTTTATTGAATTGGCGGAATACTGAAAATGCAACCTTTGAATATATAATTAAACAAACTGACATATATTAATTATTGAAATTTATAAAATAATTACTAGAATTTACATGTGGTAGCTTATTGAATAATTTATAAGTATATACTCCATACGACCATACATTTATAGTATATCTTGTACTTCGTATTTCCTCCATGATTATCAATAGCATAACCTGTCCAATGATATAAACAATATTACGAATAATTATGCCTAATAATATAACAATGTCAGGATCGGAACAATTATGCAAAATGTTATGTAGTTATATATTTTACTAAATTAAGAGCCAATAAACGAGATTCAGTAAAATGAAGAGCAATAATCTAATTTAACATTCAAAAAAAAAAGAAGAAGACCAGAACACCAACTAACAACTCAACACCGCTAGACTACCTCCACACCCATATAAACCACCCTTAAAAGCCCAACCCTCCTAAATACCCTAACCGCCATCGCTACCTCACCCCCAAAAACAGTCTAAAGATACACCCTAACAACCCATATAAAACCATACTCACCCATGGAAAAAATCCAAAATCAAAACTATCACCATGAAAAAACTTGTTTTTACCCACTAAAAAATAAGCAAAATATTAAAATTTACCTTTTTTTAACAAATTAATGATAAATTTTTGGCCAAATATAACCATGAAAACTCTAGATCTATAGTTTTCATGGTTAAAATTGAACTTTAAAGCCTCAAAATATGTCAAAATGATTGAAATTGCAGGTCACCTTAAATTAATTCATCAAACCTAGAGTACAATAAACTTGAAATTCCACAAATTAGAAGAAAAATGAAAACAAAAAATGTTGAAATGATTGAAACACACCATAAATTAATTCATCAAACCTAGACTACAAAGAAAAAAAAAATGTTGTAATGATTGAAATAAATTGCATTAAACCTTAACAAATTCATCAAACCTAAACTATAATAAGTTGAAATTCAACAAATTAGAAGAAAATGAGGTAAAATAAAATAAAATTGTTGACTCGAGAAAGTTCAGAGAGAAGAATAGCAGTGGTAACACCACTAGAATATGAAATACAAGTCTTGAGAACACGAGAAGAGATCCAACTGCAACCAGGACCTTCTCTTTCTCTGTCTTCAGTGTCGGAAGAAGGTTCTTCATCTTCGTCAACATCGTTGATTGGAGGAGAGAGAATGGAGAATTTTTGGCTCCAAGATAAAAATAAAATGAGAGGAGATCAAAAGGAATGACAAAAGGAGAGTTAGCGGCGTGAATAGGTGATGGGAAATTTGGAATATGAAGAGGAAGAAATAGGGTTTTGCTTGGAACCCTTTAAGTGCTGGAGCCCTACACATATAAGAGACTTGTTAAGTCAATTACGGGTCTCTTATTTTTTTCCCCTCCATGTTTTGGTGGGCCCTTTGATATATAAGAGATTTGTTATCTCTAACATCAAATCTGTTATATTAAAGAGAGCCGTTGAATTAATTAACGGGTCTTTTATTATAGGTTACTTTGACCATTTTTGTAGTAGTGACAACAACAATGACATAAAGAGCAACATCACCAATTTGCTAACTCCGACTTGGATGCCCTTAGTGCTCAAATGAAGGGCATGCAAATCCGGTTGGAGGGCATGTATGATCAAGATTTTGAAGCCCTCTATTCTCATATGAGAGGGATTTCGGAGATGCAACAAGGTATGTTTTTCTAACAACAACATTTGTATGATGCAGGTAATAACTAGGGATAAATTACTCCCCCGGTTAACTACCCTTGCTTTCCACCCCAATATGGTCCTATAACATCTTTTGGGGGTGATGGGGTACCCACATACCCATATTGGCAACGACCCTCGGGGTCCAACACCGAGATTCGCTCATTCACCGATGAGCACGGTAACTACGATTACCGTGTTCCCGGTAGGAACGACTATAGGGGTGATCCTAACTACCCTTATGTACACCCCGATCACCCACTATCGCTCGCCTTTCCTTAGCAATTCACTTCCCTTTCCCCTTGGCAACTAGATAACTTTATGGGGCATTATGGTTGGCCAATCGATTACACCGGGGGATGAGATCCTTATGGTCCCCCATCCGGGGTTTCCTATGATGCGGATAACAATGATGGCTCCTGGCCGAGTGGTAGTGGTAGCTAGTTCCATCATTTTTGTGCAATGTGTTTCCTTCCCTTGACATATGTGTGCTTGCTTTGTATTGTTGGGATGTTGAGATGTATCTATGATTCGCTTGGGGGAACTTTTCCTTTTCTAAGAAGTTTTTTTGATGGCCAATTTGTTGTTGAAACTCACCTTGTTTCTTTTGCCTATTTGCATGATGATCTCTTTCTTGATTCTTCTTTAATGATGTTTGCTCATTTTTTATCTTCTTGTTATTGTGATGATGATGCGTGATTTTCTCCCTAGAATCCAAACCCCTATTATCCAAATCCCATGAATCCAAACCCTTGATTCAAAATTTTGTAGTTTTGTACTTTTTTGTTTAGTTATATGTTTAGTTGGTTCTTTAGTTCTCATTTTCTTATTTTTGTTTTCTTGATAGTTTAGTTTCTCTTAATTTTTTTTTGCTTATTAGTTTCTTTCCTTTTTTTGCTTATTAGTTTCTTTCTTTTTTGTTTTCCTATTCTTTTCTTTTGTTTTATTTTGAAGTTACTAACCGTTTTTTTTTCCATAGTTCTCTTTTCCATTTTTGTTCTCATATGGCTTTGATGAAGATTCTTTGTTTCTTAGAGCTTCATGAGGTGGTTGATTCTTCACCTTACTATTTTAGTATTACTCGGAAGCCGGTGAGATCTTTCTTATTTTTCTTTATTCCCTTTTATTTTCTTGGATGCATAGTTTAGGATTAGTTATAGGAAAAGTTGAATGGTTCGAGGATGAATACTTTTAACACCTGAAGTGTTTGAGATCATTGGCGATGTTGTCATTTGATCAATTGTTTGTCGATTGGGAATTACATGTTTTACTTGCATTTTCGTTCCATTCTTTATTTTCCTTCTTTTCCTTTATCTATGTTTTTCTTTTCTCTTTTCTTATCTTTTATTTTTCTTTCTTTCTGTTTTTGGATTTTGGTATATTTTGAGGCTTTATTTTTCACTTTTTGAGTTTTTTTTTTTAATTGGACTATATACAACCAATTTTTGCTTTTGAATGAATATCTTTCTTAATGGTATAGGTATGCACAGTTTGAGAATATGCTTGGTTGAATCTAGGATAGGTGTATGCTAAGGTAGCATGTTCTAGAACTAGGAGGATCATGAAACCGGATTCTACTTGTTTGTGGCATGTTGGTAGTTGCTTCCTATGGTCGATTTGACACCTATAGTGTGTTTTTTCTACATCCGTGCGAGGTTCATCATTTTTCAAGCCTTCTACATATCTTGCATGAGTGGCATGGATCGTTGACTATTCCAGACCTAATCTTGAATCTTGACTCATAATTCTCAAACATGAGACCGACCCATCTAGGGAGGACAAAGGCATCTTTTCGGGGTGGTAATTTTTCTATTTCTAGGTTTAATTTTCTTCTTTTAGTTTTTGGGGTTTACATTTGCCTCCTTGCTAACCATTTGAGCCTTTTCCCTTCTTTTCAAGCCACATCTTTAGATTTTGAGCCTTTTGTTTCTTTTTGTTCCATTTTTTGTTTTTGTGAAGCAAATGGTCATTTTTTTGAGTTTACTGTTTATAAGTATGGATATGGGTTCCTTTTGTAAGCAAGCTTGTATTTTGTGAATATTTCGTGCATAATGGTAAATGATTGTTGGAAAAGCCGTCCAAAGTGTAAAAAAGGCAAGAACTTAATAAATGAAAATTTGTAAAAGTCGTCCTAGGTTAAAGAGGCATGGACATTTGCTTTGATAGAATAATAAATTAAAAAAAAATAAAAAATTTTGAAAATAAGAAAGACCAAAAATATTTTGATGTGATTCTTTTCCCCTTTTAAAGCATTGAGGACAATGTTTCCTTTGAGCTTGGGGGAGAAGCGTTTACGCTTTTTGTATATATGTTTGTGAGTATAGCTTTGAATAAGATTGGGGGTGTTAGTTTGTTTTTGTTTGGTGACTACTTGATTGTAATTCCAAGAAAGGGCCCGTTCTTTGCCTCACTATTAAGGATACCACCAAATTTTAAAATTTTAGCCTACCCCTAACCTTTTTTGACCTTACGTTACAACCATTGAGAAAGACCTCTCGACCTAGAGGTTGAGTAAAATTTTGAGGGAGGGAATTATGAGTTAAAGCCTAAAGAGAGGGGATGCATAAAGAAGACGTTTTGTAGCCCAAAAGTGTTTCTTTTCTGGCTCCTTCGAGGAGCTATTGAGATGCTCATTAGAGGGAGATTTGAGACTATAGGAAGAACGCGATAAGATCGAACGGGATGAAGGTGAATTGTGATAATTAGTTCTCTATTCTTAGAATACTCTATGTTTCAATCAACCTCGGATATCTTGAAACGCGCATACCCCTATTTCTTAAGAAAGATATTTATTCATTTGAAATGTGGTCATTTTGTGAAGTCCAATTTGTAAAGGTTTCAATTTTGTTTTTCTTTCTTTTACTTTCCTTTTTTGTGGTTTGCCTCATGTATGTTGGTGGAGAGTTAGAAGTTAAGCTCTTAGGAAACCTTTACGAGACCTCACTCGTCCTCATAGGAGAATTTGGGGTTTAAAGGGCTTGTTGTAGCTAAAAACGACCGTTATTCCTACGTTAGTGAGTCTTAGTCTATATTCCCATCTTATGTCTTTCTTTTTCTTTTTGAATAAGTCTTTCATCCTTATTCTTTCTTGTTTTGTTTTGCTCGAGGACGAGCAAGAATTTAGCTTGTGGGAATTTGATGAGTGTCATTTATGGCACTCATTTGGTTCCTATTAGGGTGTATTTCATGGTATTCTATAGCTCTTTTACTTAGCTTTTCCTTAATTTTACTCTTTATTTCTTTTAGTTTGCATTTTCTTAGTTGAATTTCTTTCTTTATGCATTTCTTGGTTTAATTTGTTATTTTCTCTTTTATTTGCTTGTTTTCCTTTAATTTTAAGGTTAAGGTCGTTATCCAAGATTCCCGAGGCCTCTTCCCAAGTTTGGCATTGATTAGGATGTCCAATTTTCACTATTTGAAGCTCAAGCATGGAGAAGTGCAAGTTCCTAAAGTCCTTGAGCTGTGCATTCAAGCCGTGGGGGCATGATTTCTAGTGTTGAACCCGCAAACATGGAGTTTAGAAACTGTAAGGTCTTGTGTTTATTAAGCCTGCTCTGTTCCCAGGCGTGGGCGCGCGCGACTATGTTGCAGCCGCGCGGCCTTATGACGCGAGCACTAGCTTGACCTCTAGGAGATTAGCCTCCATACTCACTTGATTACTGTATTGATTTTCCCTCGCAACACTTGACTTAGTCATATCCAATCCCAATTAGCTATATCCATTCCAAGTATATGTGGATCCTAACCCTAGCGCTTGATAAATTTGATTTCACTTTGATTGTTTGATTGTTTTTAATTTATACACCTCCCTTTATTGATTCAAAATAGCTTAGCTTTGACATTAGCACTCATCTCCCATTCCTAGTGGTTCGACCCTCGACTTACTCTATGCTTTGTATAGGGTTGTGTTGAGAGATTACAAATTTTGTTCTGATCAAGGGTAGATTAGTTTTCAACGACCTAGTCTTAACCCTAGATCAAAGTGTCACCAACAAGTTTTAGGAACTTGTAAACCGTTCACGAGACGAAGGTTATACCCCTTTCATGATCAGAGATCACTAACTCCATAGTGGTCCTGAACTATGACAGTATATTAAGGGATGAAGGTGCTAATCCAACCTAAAAGAGACTAAACCTACTCTAAATAAGTCTCTACTTTGTTCTTCTCATATTCATGTGCGCTTTCCTATCAACATACTATCAATATTTTAATCCTAAACTTGGTTAATCTATTTTGGTTGATTATTGATGCGCAAACAAATCTATTATTGGTGATTACTTGAATTAAAATAGTATAAAGCCTAAATAACATTATTAATTATCTATGATTATAAGTACAAATTCCCTTTAAACCAGCAAGAGAGGGCATGAACAAGCAATAACAAAAATATCAACCAACATAATAATATTGATACAAAAAATCTTCATCTTCATACTAGTAGAAAAATACACAAGGCCACCGGTTCAAAACCACCTTATGCCACTGGTTTTGAACCGGTGGGCATTTGGGGGGTGGCAATTAGGGCTGTACACAGTTTGGTTTGGACCGTAACCAAACCAGACCAAACCGCATTTTAGCGGTTTGGTTTGGTTTACGTTCTGGAAAAATACGGTTTGGTTTCGATTTTTTGGGAAATACGGTTTCCGGTTTGGTTTGGTTTTTCAAAAATTATAAATCAAACCAAACCGTAAACTAGTAAACCGCATTTTAATATTTATATAATTTTTAAATAAATTATAATAGTTATTACATATTGTTTCGGGGTTTTCTGATGTCCTGCGGGAGAGTTACAATTCCGAGACTGGAACCGGACGCCTGTACCTGCAAAACAAACGGATGCTCCGGATGATTGGAGATTCGCCTCCGACGGTCAAGTTAGTACTTGATTAAGGAGTAATTAATGCGGAAATTAAAGTGATTGGGTCTATCTAGGTGAGAGTGTTTAATGTGTGTAATCTGCTTTTTAGCGTTCTCTCCCTTAATGAGGATTAAGGGAGG
This sequence comes from Chenopodium quinoa, assembly GCF_001683475.1. Lineage (NCBI taxonomy): Eukaryota > Viridiplantae > Streptophyta > Magnoliopsida > Caryophyllales > Amaranthaceae > Chenopodium > Chenopodium quinoa. The sequence continues at coordinate 2,765,338 of NW_018743197.1, read as the reverse complement.
TATTTATAACCTCGGGAAACGTGTCAATCTAGGTTTAGGTTAACCTTGGGCTGATTGGGCTTCCCTCGGAAGTTGGGCCTAGGTGACCGGTTATCCCACGTGTCATGGGAAGGACACGTGTCGTGTCGTAATTGGTCCATAGTGGACGGATCATTTCTTGACACGTGGCAGGCTCCTATTGGCCCATGTGACAGACACATGGCAGAACCTGATTGGTCCACTTGTCAGATGGTGATTGGTGGGGAAAAATCCCCTAATCATTTGCCCCTCACAGGTGGCACGTGACTGGTCACGTGTTACCTGTGACAGGTCTCGCCCTGTAACAGGCGACGGCCTGCTACAGGTGTCACTCGGCGAGAGGCCGAGAGATTCTCCCGCCAAAATTTTGAATTCTGGAAGTGACCCTTCGCCTTCTCACTTCGCCTATATAAAGGAGTGTTGACTTCGGTCATTTTCACACTTGAAAACTTTGTGAGAGAACATTCGGACCCCTGAACTTGCTCTGACATTTTGGACCCTTTCTGCCTACCGCCTGCTCTGACAAGCCGACTGCAAAGGATTTTCAGAACTTCATCAATCGTCACTCGTTCAGGTAACCGTCGGTTCTCTTACTCTTAATTTTCTCTTTACTTTATTCTTTTTTGAAATGGCACCACGGAAGCACACGACACGACCTTGGTTAGTGATCAGCCAGTCACCGGGGACGGCTGAATCTAGGACTAGGAGTGCCGCCTGCCCTTTGCCCTTTATACAAAGTCCGAATGTATCTGTGTCTATGCAGAGCATGATGGCCAGAACAAAAAAGACTGCCAGGATCTCAAACTCAGACGGCTCCTCCCACAGGGTGCCGATTAGTGAAACATCTGACCAGGCGCCAGATGTGGAAGTGAAACAAAGCGGCTTGAAAGCCGGCAGTTCTGAGGGAGGAGTCAAAGTGACCCCTTCCCATTTTACAGTTGACAATTCTACATTCTCTCCTGCTCCTTTTAAAGGAGAGGAGGCGGGCCCCTCCGGGAGAGGGGAAGAGTCGTCCTCTTCGGACTCGTCAGAGGACGATTCCGAATCTAGGTCTTCTGGCCATACTTCCCTGGACATAGAAGAGAAAAACAGTCGCCTACAAGAGGCGAGGCTTTATCACGCAGTTGAGAAGGGGGACGATTGGGCGGAGCCATCCGCCTCTCACCGAGAGCAAAATATCCCCTACTACTGCACGGTACCTCGGGGCCGGATCACGGCCATGCAAGAGAAAGTGGAGAGCTTTATCGCAAACCACACAATGGGCCCCGGCTTTTTTGTGTTCGTGCCGGATCCAGAAGACACAGTCGTATGGCCGGCTGGTACCAGTTATGATGGCGCCTGCTTTGGCTGCTACGAGGCGGCCATCAAGGCTGGGCTGCGCTTCCCACTATATCCAGCTGTTCAGCGGATCTTGGATGGGTATGAGTTGGGGTTATGGCAGTTAGCCCCGAACTCCTGGGTCAACGTACTCGACTTTGTGGCCGGGTGCGAACTGCACGGGGTGGAGCCGAGCTTCGAGGCTTTCGCCCACATGAACTACCTCAGCTGGACCCCTAAGGCAGGCGGTACCGGCTGGTATCAATTGACGAGCCACAGGGGCTACCTCATGACGAGAGGTAAAGCAAACAAATGGAAGGACTGGCGGAGCACCTTCCTCATCATTGAGAGTTCAGACACAGAGCTGAACAAGCGCTTCAACAGGTGGAACAGGAATCCGCCCCTTCTTGCAGGCGGCCGCAGCATGCCGCCTGTTCCCCCCAAGGCTAAGAAAGAGATCCTAGATAAAGGACTCTTCAAAGTAGAGTCGAAGGTGAACTCTACTTCAGGGGTACGAGAGCAAGTACCCCTGCACTGCGTCCTCTGCACTGCACTGCGGACGCCATGAGCAAAATTACCGCCTCCAAGACTGCGGCGGCCATGTTGCAGGCCTCCATCATGCAACAGTCTTCAACCGACTCCCCCAACAAGGGGGCACCCTTGGTGGGCTTCGAACCTTTTTTAGACTCTTCTTCTTTTTTAGACGAGCGCTCCAAGAGCTTCTTCTTCCCAACAGTCGGACCCCAAGGCCCGGAGGACGACTGTTGCGAGCTCTCCTGGTTCTGCCAGGAAACATGTGGCGGCTGAGAAACAACCGGCCACTTCTTCTAAAACTCCAGCTGGGCCACTTAGAAGTATGAAATTGTCCTTGTAAATTTTAGACTTGCTCCCTTCTTTACTAGGTCTAATCCGTTTGTTTATGCTTGATGCAGCCGGCCCTCAGGAGCCTGACTTGGTCGAGGTGGCCAAGTCTATGATCAAGGCCGTTCCTCCAGCTGAAAGGGAGGCGGTCAGAGGTGTCGGCACCCTTGACCTAGACGGGATTGCAGGGGTCCTTGCTGAGGTATACTTAGCATATTTTTGAGTATTTGAATTCCGGGACGCCTGTTTTCTTTTTGTTTGGAAACTGACGCCTGTTCCCCTTTTTACTTAGGCCCTGCTCCGAGTGAACGGCCTTCGCAAGCCGCTTGACCGGAAGAACAAAGAGGTAAAGGCTGCAAAAGCTATGGCCGCCTCTGACTGTGATAAGGCAATGTTTCAAATTGCCCAAAATGAAGTTCTGACCATTGATATTCTTTACTATCAGGCGTAGGCTAGCGCCACTACCGGCTGCTCCTCCTCTTCCAACGCCTCATCCTCAGCAGCCGCCAACGCCTCTTCCTCAGCAGCCGCCAGGATCTCCTGATTATATCTATCAGAACACTGACGGTACGTTTTTTTCCATGAGGCAAAGTCGGCATTGGGGAAGAGGCGGCCCCAAGTCAACCGCTGGATTTGAGCAGAGTCTTCCATCATCTCCCGGACCAGCTCTCGTCCCTTTTCTGGAGTAACACACTTTAAGAAGGGTTGAAGGTACCCCCTTTTGTGAAGTTCTCCCTTTATTATTTCAAAACTGGTTGCTCGTTTTTTTAGTGCTGCCGCCTGTTGATGATCATCCGGCAGGGTACCATTTGTCAGATATGCCCTGATTGGATCCATCCAGGTTGAGCTTCTGTCTAAGATTCCAATAGGTTCTTCCTCAATGCTTCTCCTCTCCATTACTTCCCAAAAAACAGTTCGAGGAGTATCACAGGAGGCGGATGATGCTAATTTTGAAAGTGCATCCGCCTGGTTGTTTTCTGATCTCGGCACTTGGGTCAGATGGAAATCCTCAAGGGAGCCGACTGCTTGTTGGACTGCCTGTAAATACTTGATCATGGCCGGATGGGTTGCTTCGTATTCGCCATTGTACTGACTCACTATCAATTGTGAATCGGAACAGGCGTCTATTTTTCTTGCTCCTGCCGCCTTGCACATGCGGATTCCGGCTAGTAAAGCTTCATATTCTGCCTCATTGTTTGAGGCCTGAAAACTGAAGCGTAAAGCATACTCGTACCTGTCGCCCTCTGGCGACTGCCATATGACGCCTGCTCCACAACCATTTGAAGTAGAGCTTCCGTCCACATATACCTTCCAGACTTGGTCTGTAACTTGAGAGTCAGGAGGACGAGTCATCTCAACAATAAAGTCAGCAAAGGCTTGCCCCTTCACTGCTTTTCTAGGCTCGAAAGTAACTTCGAGGCTCTGTATTTCTATGGCCCATTTGATCATTCGGCCTGACGACTCCATGATGGTCAGTGGCCGCTTGATAGGTTGGTCTGTATACACGACGACTGCATGAGCCAAAAAGTAGGGCTTCAATTTTTTAACAGCCATGAAGAGTGCAAGACCAAATTTCTCCACTAAGGGATACCTCAACTCGGCATTTTTCAGTACATGACTGACAAAGTAGACCGGGAGCTGACAGCCGTCTCTTTCAGCAAGGAGAACAGCGCTTAACGCATGATCAGAGACGGCCAGGTACATGTAGAGTACTTCTTTGGGCAAAGGGCTGACCAGCCTCGGCAAGGAATGCAAGTGAACTTTCAATTTCTGGAAGGCCGCCTCAGCATCCGGCCCCCATTCAAACCTTGCCTTTTTCTTAATTGCCTGGAAAACGTATAGGCATTTGTCGCCTGATCGGCTTAGAAATCTTCCCAAGGCCGCCAGACAACCTGTTAACTTCTGAACCTCTCGGATGGTACGAGGCGACTGCATGTCAATGACCGCCTGCACCTTCTCAGGGTTCGCCTCTATTCCTCTCTGATTGATAAGGAATCCGAGAAATTTCCCAGACTCAACTCCAAAGACACATTTCTTGGGATTGAGCATGACATGGTGCCGCCTGAGTGTGGCGAAAGTTTCTCTGAGGTCCGACAGATGATCTCTCTGAAGTTTAGACTTGACAATCATATCATCAATATATGCCTCGACATTTTTTCCAATTTGATCAAAGAACACAATGTTTATCATTCGCTGGAAAGTGGCCGGGGCATTCTTAAGACCAAACGGCATGACCGTGTAACAGTATAACCCTTGATCAGTGACGAAGGCCGTCTTCTCCTGATCTTTCTTCCATAAAGGAATTTGATGGAAACCAGAGTAGGCGTCCATAAAGCTCATCAAAGCATGGCCGGCTGTTGAGTCAACCAGGTTATCAATTTTAGGCAGAGGGTAACTGTCTTTGGGGCACGCGTTGTTTAAGTCTGTGTAGTCTACACACATTCGCTAGGTGCCATTCGGCTTTTTAACAAGCACCACATTTGCAACCCAGTCTGGGAAGTAACATTGCCGAATGAACCCTACGTCAAGTAATTTTTTAACTTCGGCGGCTGCCGCCTGACTTCTTTCTTTGCCATGGTTCCGCTTCTTCTGCCGTACCGGCTTCTTTTTCGGATCCACGGCCAATTTATGTACCGCCAGATCAGGACTAATGCCTGGCATTTCATGGACTTTGAATGCAAAGATGTCCTTGTATTCTTTCAATAGTTTGTGAAAGTCGTCACCCAGGACTCTCAGAGCAGTCGTCCTAACTTTGACTGTTCGCTCAGGACGTGAATCGTCTAAGATCAAGTCCGTATGCTCACCAGCCGGCTGAGGGCGGAATTCATCCGACCGCTCCTCTGCCAATGATTGCTATTTTCTGTCTTTTCGTGCGGCCCCTGTCTGGGATGCCTTTCTCTTCTTGCCGCCTGCTTCTTGAACATGCGCACTCTCCTTGACATTGTCAAGGTCTATTTTTCCACCACTCGACCCAGTGGCCATAACAGTGGGCTTGACATCCGAGAGATAGCACTCTCGGGCCATCCTCTGATCTCCCCTTAGGGACCCGACTGTTCCATTATCCCTCTCAAACTTGAGCAACATAAGAGATGGGATTATAACAGCCTTGGAATTATTCAGGGTTGGTCGTCCCAGAATCATGTTGTAGGCCGAGAGTTCTTCTACTACCAGGAACCGGACTACCATGTGTCGTCCTTCCCCTTTTTCGCCTAGGCGGATGGGTAAATCCACTCGTCCCACTGGGTGGACGACTCCTCCTCCAAACCCTACTAAAGGGTGGGATGCCGGATGTATGCAATCAGTCTGATATTTTAGTTTCGACAGACATTTGCTACTGATGAGATCTGAGGAGCTTCCGGTATCTATGAGGATTCGGCCAACTCTCTGGTTGGCCACTTTACATTCAATAACGATAGGGTCGTCATGCGGCCCTCTTACCCCTCCTAGATCTTCTTAAGTGATGACAATCTCAGGAAATGAATATTTGGAGGGTCGTTCTTGGTGAACGGAATTTACATCTAACCGTCTGATATTGTCTTTGTTGCCCCTAATAGTGGGGCCGCCTCCTGAGAAGCCGCCTGCAATGGTGTAGACGACTGCATCATCTGTATCGGAGCTGTCGGCCTGTTGATTCTTTTTGTTCGACTGCTTTTTTGAGGAAGTGTTCCCCGTAGATTTCTTGACATAAGTGTCAAGATCACCTTGCTCAGCCAGGAGGTCCAGATACCGCATGAGACTGATGCATTCATTGGTGTGATGACCAACATCTTCATGATAAGCACATAATTTTTCTTAGTTCCGGTTGTTTGCAGAACCCTTCATGGGGACCGGCTTCTCAATTGAGATCCGTCCCTTGATTTCCTTTAGGATAAACTGGCTATCCTTGTTAAACGCATACTTTGGGGAGTATGGTTTGAATTCTTTTTTCTTTTTCTAGGCCGGCTGTTTAGAGGAATCAGCCGCCCAGACCTCTTTTCTCTTCTCGTCTTTGTTTGACGACTGTTTCTTTCGTCCTTCTCTTTTGTCGGACCTTTTCCCGTCTGACTGTTTTACCGTACTACCAAGATCAGTCGCCTGTATATAGGCTTCCGCTTCAATCAAGGCCTCTTGAAGAGTCGCCACCCTCTTTCGGACCAAATCAAATTTGAAGGTCGACCCGTCTTTGAGACCTCTGAAAAAGTCAGTATAGGCTACTTCATCCGGTAACCCTTGAATCTGTATTCTCATCAGGTTAAACCGCCTGATGTAAGAATGAAGCCCCTCCTTCTCGCCCTGCTAAATTGTTCCTAAATCAAGGGTCGTCTTCTTCGTAGGGATGTTCATGGCGAAGTTGGAGGTGAATAAGTAAGCAAGCGTCTTAAAGTTATTTACACAACCAGTCGGCAGGTTGCCGAACCATTGTTGTGCGATTCCTTTGAGAGTCGCTGGGAAACACTTGCACCAAGTGGGATCATCCAACCCTTGAAGGTACATCAGGTTGGTGAATGCCATCAGATGGTCTTCTGGGTTAGTAGTGCCGTCATAGGCGCCTACTAATACATTTTTCACTTTGGCCGGCTGAGCGGCTTCAGTAATTTCCTTGGAGAAGGCCGACGGCTGTTCACCAAGTCTAAGCAACCGTAGCTGCCAGTCCATAGGTTGGACATTTTTTGTTGCATGTCCACCAAACGGAGGTGGCTGTAAAAAATACTGTTGTTGCGGTACAAACGGTAAGTTTGGTACCGCCTGGTTGCTATGAAAGCCGGACTGACGGGAGGTGCCGCCTGACTGACTCTCATGATACGACTGAGTATGCCTCATCGAGGTATTTCGCAGACTGTCTTGGAAGTTTGAAGTAGAGGCCGACTCTGACAATCGGTCACTCTTCTTCTGCTCTAGCAGTAGCCGAGCGTCTGTGTATGTTTTCCTCGACCCGTCGGCCTGAATATGACGAACAGGTTTCCTATTTCCTGGAGTAGGAAAACGGTATTTTGTGAAATCAAGGGCAGGTGGCTCCCACTTCCTAGATTTAGGATGAGGGGTCGCCTCTCGCCCTTGAACTGGTTTCCTCTTCAGTGAAGTGGAGGGTTTCTTAGCCGACTGCTCCTTGTCCAGAGCAGGCGGCTTCTTGTTGATCAACTCTTGAATTTCTCCCTTGAAGTCCCTCATGAAGGTCATGAGTTCGTTCCTTGTGATGGGAGCAGACCCATCAGTCGGCTGCTGCCGAACAGGCGGTGCGCCTGCTGGCTCACTTCCAGTTTGAAGATGTTCCTGTTCCCTCCTTTCGGTATGACGGGTACGTCGGGCCCTTAGGGTCCCGTCTGAAGCTGTGTGAGCTTCAACTTCAAATTCATTCTCAGTATCGTGGTCCGACTGAACTTGAGGGTCGTCTAGGGGACGCCTCTCTTCAGGAGTCGGTACAGACGTGGATGCCATCTCAGAAGTACTCTCCCCACAGACGGCGCCAAATGTTTCGGGGTTTTCTGATGTCCTGCGGGAGAGTTACAATTCCGAGACTGGAACCGGACGCCTGTACCTGCAAAACAAACGGATGCTCCGGATGATTGGAGATCCGCCTCCGACGGTCAAGTTAGTACTTGATTAAGGAGTAATTAATGCGGAAATTAAAGTGATTGGGTCTCTCTAGGTGAGAGTGTTTAATGTGTGTAATCTGCTTTTTAGCGTTCTCTCCCTTAATGAGGATTAAGGGAGGTATTTATAACCTCGGGAAACGTGTCAATCTAGGTTTAGGTTAACCTTGGGCTGATTGGGCTTCCCTCGGAAGTTGGGCCTAGGTGACCGGTTATCCCACGTGTCATGGGAAGGACACGTGTCGTGTCGTAATTGGTCCATAGTGGACGGATCATTGCTTGACACGTGGCAGGCTCCTATTGGCCCATGTGACAGACACATGGCAGAACCTGATTGGTCCACTTGTCAGATGGTGATTGGTGGGGAAAAATCCCTAATCACATATTATAAAAAATAAAAATAAATAAAAAAAATGAAAAATCATTAGAAGACTATACGGTCAATATACTACGGAGTACTATACTCTATACTCAATCTCAATTTGTAGTAGAATTTAATCCCTTTGGGCTAATTATTTGAACTTTATTATAAATTTATTAATATTTGACAATTTTTAGGAATAAATGTCATCCATCATAAACCGCAAACCAAACCGCACCAAACTGCATTATTACGGTTTGGTTTGGTTTGGTTTCAATACTAATATGGTTTGGTTTGGTTTGGAAAATTGACCAAACCGTATATTGCGGTTTGGTTTGGTTTAGACTCAAACCACACCAAACCAGACCATGTTCACCCCTAGTGGCAATAGCTTCTTTAAAAGCCACCGGTTCAAAACAGGTGGCAAAATCCAATATTGCCACCGATTAACCGGTGGAAAAACACATTTCGGCTATATTTTTTTTGGGTTTAAATATAAATGCGATCGGTTAACTGGTGGAAATGTACCTGTGATAAAAAAAAATATCTCTTTCACTGTAAATATAATAATCCAATTAGCTTAAAAAAATATTTAAACATCAAATTTAAATATAATCGATCAATTTCATTCATTATAATCGAATAAAATTACAAATAAAAAAAAATTACAACATGAAAATGAAAAATTACAACGTATAAATAAAAAAAATTACAGTATAAATAAAAAAATATTACAACATAAACATAAAAAACCCCAATACAACATCTTGATTCTTCAACTTATATTCGATCATCTTGGTTCTTCTATTTATTAAGATCTAAATCAATTAACTTTCATCAATTAAAACAAAAAAATTAATAAAGTCACGAACCAGAAATTCCGAAAACCCAGAAAACCTAAAAAAAAAACAAGAAAACCCAAAAAACAAAGAAACCCGAAAACTTGAGAAAAATCGAATTGAAATCCCAAATCGATTAAAATCGCACAATTAAACCCAGAAAAATCGAAAAACCTAGAAAAAAAAAAAAAACCAGAAGTTAAAATAAAAAACCAATAAAGTCGAAAAACCAAGAAAAAATAAAGAATCCAAATCAATAAAAAAAACCCAAATATTAAAATAAAAATACCTTGAAAAATCGAAAATAAAAAAATTTAAAAAAAACCCAAAAATTAAAATAAAAAAAAAACCCAAAATGCCTGCATGTACCCGAAAAAAATTTGTTATTTAAATCCAAAATTAACCTAGCAAAATCGAAAAAACTAGAAAAAAATAAATAAAATTCAGTAAAATCGAAAAAAACCAGAAATTAAATAGTAAAATCCAGAAAATAAAAAAAAAAACAGATCAATAAAAAGACCTAGAAATTAAAATAAAAAACCCTAAAAAATTGAAAAACCCAGAATTTAAAATCTAAAATACTAAAAAACCTAGAAAAATAATTAAAAAAAACCCAGAAATTAAACTCTTAAACTAAAATTAAAAAACCTGAAAAAAATAAAGAGGGGAGATAAGGAGAAGAGGTCGGAGGGCTTTGAGTTGTCTTGGTGGAGTTGTCGGTCTTGGTGGCAGCGGTGGTTAGTAGCGGTGGTGGTGGTGGTGGTAGTGTAGTGGACGAGAAGAGGGGTGAGACGAGAGGGCATGAGTGAGAGAGAGGGAGAGGAGAGAGACGTAGAGGAGAGAGAAGCTAAGGGAGGCCGTGAAAATGAAATAGGTTAGGGTTAGGGTTTAAATAGGGAGCCTTTTTTTAATAAAAAGCCACCGGTTTTAATTGAACCGGTGGAGAAAATGGTTTTTACCACCGGTTTGGTTTGAACCGGTGGCAAAAACCACCCCTCAAAATCCCGCTTATTTTTCCCCCTATTTTCCCCACCGGTTTTAATGAACCGAGCCTTACCTTGGTGCCAATCTCCTTTTTTCACCCAGCATCATAATAATCTTAGTAAAGCATAATAATATTAACAAGATCCTAGTCATGATACTAACAATAATAATAACAAATCCTAGCATGTCACTAAGCAATTAAATTCAAAGCTTTATCCCTAACATGTTACTAGAAAGCAATAAAAACAACCTAACATGATACTAGAAGTTAAAAGAATGTAAACATGATTTCTATAGATATAGAGGAATTGAATTACTCACTTTGAAGACTCGTATCTCTTTCTATCAGAGCAAAACACACGTTAGTAACTTCATTAAAAATATTAAAATAAAACAATAAGAATAAAAATTGAAATTAAATTTGGGACCAAACCCTCAAAACTATTAACCTTTCACATTGAGGTCTAAGTCAACTTCGAGCTTGGTTATGTGTATTAAAGTCTCGTGATGGACGTATGGTGTATTTTTATAATACTAGCCTTAGAAATTAAGAAAGAGAAAATAAGCTTTAGCTTAGAGGGAGAAAGAGAGAATATATGATTGTTGATGATTTCATAATTGGGGTAATTCGACCGTATCTATAAAGAAAACTCGACCGTAAACGATAGAAAAGAGTCAGAATCTGACTCGGAGTAAACCTGACTCCACCTCAGCGCGACAGGGAAATCGCGACGTAATAGCTCTATCGCATGGCGACAGGCCTATCTTGACGCGATGGATCTTATCGCGACATGATAGATGTTGCATGATAAGAATTTGTATGGAGTCTTTTCCTAATTCAATTAGGTTAATTAGAGTCCATACTTATCTTTTATTAAAATCGGATTTAATCTTTTTAAAACACTTGTTTTATTCCAAATAGAATTATTTATTTTTTCAATATAAATCATAGTTATAGTTACTAACCCTAATCCCATTAGAAATCAAAATAACCTTCTAGATAATTCTAGAAGTTTAGGATAAATCCTAATGACTTTAGGAATACAATTATAATTGATAGACCCTCCAAATGATCATTCGGCCGCCCATTCACTTAAGACCCAATTTATTATTTGGGCCATAACTTCCTAATTATAACTCAAAATTGGGCGAATAATATATCTTTGGAAAGGTGTTTTGAAGACCCATCTAACTACAAAATTATTGGACCCATATTATGGACAAAAATAAACAGGATTGGATGTATCTCATAAATAGGATGCAAAATGAATGATTTTCAAAATAAGAAATGAATTATTTTAGTAAAACATTTTAGAAAATAGGGTAATTCACGAGAGTCTTTAACATTTCACCTCGTTAGACATTCAATGACATGGAAAGTACTCATCACTAGGTTTTGTTGTTGGGTAGACACAATCAGGTGTCTACATATTCCCTAAAACTACTTCACCAAATTTTATATGCCACTGATTTGGTGCTTGTTTAAGTCCATAAACAAGCACTACTAACCTTGTACTATCCTAGCTACGAGAGCATAGGTATCTAAGTAATCAATCCCTTCCTTTTTGATATAACCTTGCACTACTTACCGTGCCTTGAATTTGTTGATTGTACCATCAACTATCATTTTCTTTTTAAAAGTCTACTTATAACCAATTGGTTTGCAAGATGGTGGAAGATCCACTTGATAAGTGACTTTTATATCAATTTTAGGGTGTTTATTGAGATGTTTTCCGGCTTATTTTCCAATAATTTAACCCTATTTATCATTTATTTCTATTATTCGCTTATTCTCGCCTTTTACCTTTATTTTGAGTATTTTTTCTTTTTTATTAGTTTTTAGTTTATTTTTGTAGTTTTAGTTAATAATTTCCCGCTTCTCTCATTTTATTTAATTTCTTTTAGTTTTTAGTTTGTTTTATTTTATTTTATTTTATTTTATTATTTATTTAGTTTTAGCTTTTTATTTTTACTTTATTTGTCTTATCTTATTTTATTTTTGTATCTTATTTTATTTTTTATTTTATTTTATTTTATCTTTATTTTATTTTATTTCGTGGTAATAACCTCGTGTTTTTGGTTGTAGGTGTTCCGGGTTTCAAGTTCAAATCGTGTTCGGGGTCCGAGGTTCAAGGCAATTCGCGCCGGCAGCCCCTGCTCCTCCTTCTCACACCCATACCTCACGCAACAACAACATCACCAAACAACACCAACAGCCAACACCTTCAACCACAATCAAACCAACACTACTACATCAACCTCACACAAATCACCCCACCAATTGCCAATCCCCTGCTCCCACAGCGCCGCAACCACCGTCATCAACCAAAACAATAATTGCAGCAACAGTCGCGCTCACCAATCTCCAGCCACGCACCTCCCATTTTGCGACCTAAACCACCAATTCCCCTGCTCCCATAAACCGCACCTTCCAACCACAGCCACCTTCAAAATCAACCAACCAAACCACCGTCCACCAACAGCTACAACAATAAACACAACACCACCAGCAACCCAAGCAATTACCACCTCAATTCGACCCCCGCAACACCAATTAAACCACTAGCCCTTCACCCACAATCAACCACCCAAATCACCACCAAATTACTCACCTAATAACCGCGCAACTCACAACACCCAAACTCACCATCTCAATCCTCCAACGCGGCCGCGCAGCCTTGTCAGAAAGCGCGCAAATTGGGGTCCAAAATCAGAGTCGAGGCAGAAGCTTTGCGCAACCTGGGCGCGTCTTCTGTGTGGGCGCGCAATTGTGGGTCAATCACGAGCTTTTCACGTGATTTTTAATGAAAATTGGACGGCCGCGATAGATGATGATGATGTTGATTTACGGTGGTGATTATGATTGCTGGTGATGAAAGTTTGAAAGTAGCCAAATTCAAAAGTGAAGGGGAAAGGGGTAGTCTGATGTTTCGTGTTTTGGGGGGAATTTAGTGGGTTTTGGGGGTTTCTTTTCCCATTTTCATTTTCTTTTATTTTATTTTATTGTAAATTTGTTTTTATTGGTTTTTAGTTTAGTTAATTTATTTGTTTTATTTAGTTTTATTTCTTTTTAGTGTCTTTCTTTTATTTTATTTTTTATTTAACTTGTATTATAAATACCCCCTTAAGCGTTATTTTCTCAGGACTTTCAATCAACATTTTATTTTAGATAGATTAGATTAGTTTAGCCTTTTTTTTCTCTCTCTTAGGCTTAGGAGTAGTGTAGAGAGAGAAAGCTTGGATTTCCATGGTGTTTTTAAGAGGTTAAAGAAGCAATTTTGTGGAACTTCTTCTCATCTATTCAATGAGCATTTTCTAACTTTCTCTCATCTTTATTTCTTGCTAATTCTTAGTTTTTGGTTTTTGTTTATTGATTTGAGTAGATTAATTAGTTTATTTGTTTAATCTTGTTTTTACTCTTATTTTACCTTGTTTTCCAAGTCTTTCTTCATTATGTTAGCTTAGATTTTATTCTAGGGAAATGGATGAAGGTTATGTTAATAAATTGAATGATTGATTGTGATTAGTATGGAATTGTTTCTTTATTATTGTGTATGGATGATGCTTTTATGGATTAGAATCTTTCTAGCTAATTGATTCTATGTTCTTAATTGTGCCTTCAATCGATTGTGCGAGAGTGAGTTGGTTGAGAGCTTTAATTTCTTTCATACCTTTGCTAGGCTAGTTGCACGAGAGTGAATTAGTTTAGTAGGACAATTAACATGCTTAATTATGCGAGAGTGAGTTAAATGTGTTTTTTGTTCCTAATCAAGGTCATTTTCATCTAATTGTATGATGTTATTGAATGTATTGATGTAATTGGATTCCACTTTCCCTAGTTTTAGTTATTTGTTCTTAGTTGTGTTTAGTTGAATCTCTCTTTATCTCACAAGCTTTCCTAGTATTCTAATTAGCAAAAATTGATACACTTAGTACTTTTGGGTTCGACCCTTTACTTGCCACTAACTAGTTAGTGTAAGTTTAGGTATTATAAATTTCTAATTTGGTTAGGGTTAGTAGTCCCAACGACCTATTATATCCCGATCAAATTTTGGCGCCGTTGCCGGGGACTAAGGCGTTCATTAGTTTGTGTTGATTAGATTAGCTAGGTTCTTGTATATTTTTTTATTTTGTTTGCTTTTCTTGGTTCGTTGTATAAAAATGGCATGCTTATCTTTTCCTCAATTTGATGGTGAACGCTTCTATGCTTACTTTGAAAGACTAGATGATTTTCTTAGTTACCATGGGTGTTATCTTAATGATGCTTGTGGTATAGCTTATTGGGGCATGAATAAGTATACTAGGGGAATGGTTGAGGACATGAATAATGGTAGATTTTGTCATTTGTCTATGCATGATGCGTGGGATTTCTTCACATGGCTTGCTAGGGACTCTTTAGATAGAGAATTGCATGTTTCTTGCTTTGACTCTCAACGCCAAGATTCTTTTAATTTTTGCATGAATTCTCATGATACTTATTATGTGCCTTGTGATAATCCAAGTATGCAAATTGACACATTTCCCCCTTATGCTAATTTTTATGAGGTTTGTGCTAATTTTGATAATTTGCAATTTGACTTTGATCATGAACCTCAACCCAATAACATTGATGCCTAAATTCTCTCTCAAATGCAATATCTCACCCAACAACTCTAAGAGCTTCAAGAGGAACAAAAGTTAAGAGAAGTGAGGCTTGCCCAAGTGATGAGTGCTATGTTTGATTTAGATGGACGTGAGGCACCTCACTTGGAGTGTGAGGGTGTTTTTGAGAATGATGTGGGCCAAGAGTGTGAAGGTGAGGGGAGATTTTCTTGTGATGAGAGGATTTTAGAGGATTTTGATCCTTTTCATTCCCCATTTGAGCTTGAATGCCATCCTTCCCCTTATTCACCCCCTTTGAGAGCTTCCCTTGGTAAGGATGTGAGTGAGCCATCTTCGTGTTTGAATGAAGGAGTTCATGAGGATGATGATGGTGAGTTGAGAAATCAAGAGAGATTGAGAGTTCATTTAGTGATGGTGGAAGAGTTGTGAATGAAGAAAATGTCGATTTTGAGGATTCCAACCCCCTTCCCCATCTTGATGAGTCTGCCTTGCATGTTGGTGACCCTTTCTATCCATGAGTCTTTGGACTCATTTGAGGTTATGGCTAGTATGATCATTGAAGGTGTAACAAATCATTATAGCCTCTTGAGAGAGTTCATTGGTAATGCTTCATGGGAAAGGGATGAGTTTGAGAGAAACCTTTATCCTTTCATGCATGGTTTATAGACTCTAGGCTTTGAGGATCTTGAGGGAGTTGTTGTTAATCATAGTGATAGAGAGGAGGATGAGGTTGTTTCTATTGGAGAGTTTTTGTTTGAGGGAGATGTGAGTCATGAGTGTTCTTTTGAGAATTCTATGATTGATTTCCATGCCCGCATTGGTGATGTGAGGCTTTGTGAGACCATTGTTTCTCCTCCCCTTCCTCATGTCCCTTTCTCAAGGAAATTTTACCACATCTCCTACTATCCCATGTTCCTCCCTTCTTTTGTCAAAGAGCCTATTGAGGACCCTCTCTTGTTTGATGAGACTCTTCCTTTTCAGCCTCCTATTATTGAGGAAATGGGTGATTATGCCACCCAAAAAGATTTTGAGGAGGTTTTGCCTTTTTATTCTTTTCCTAATTTTTCTTCTTCTTTCTCTTCTTATTTTCTTGATTTTTCTTTTGATTTTTCTTCTTTCTTTTGGCATCTTCCTCCTCATTTATGTGCAATAATTTTATTGCACGTCCTCCTCCCGTCATTTTCTTACTTGTTATCATATGAAATGTGTAGTAGTGCATTTGATAAGCTCTTGCGTTCGTTGCAATATTATTTACTAGAGCGGTCTTGCTTGGACGTTAAACAAGCCTTTCTTGGGAAGTAACCTGAGGTTTTTATTGCTTTCATTTTGTTTTCTTTTTAGATTAGATTTTATCTCATGGAAATGTTTGTGTGCTTTTTTTCTAGGTACACGACTTGATATACACTTATGAATTGATTTTGATGAAGAATCAAGGAAGTTTGACGCCTATTTTTGCTAGCATATGGAAATCAAGATTCAATTCAAGAGGAAATCGGCTTTGGAAGGTTAAGTTGGGTCATTTGCGGGTATTTACACCCACCTATATCCTTTAATATCTTTCCTAGCTCATTCTCTAATGGTTGGTGACTCGTTGGACGCGTGTTGGTTTGTTAGATTGATTTCTTTCTTTTCCCCTCCCATGGATTATTTGGTTTATGTTTGAGTATATTGTCTCATTCAAGCTTGGGGGAGGGTATTCTATCATGTTTGGTGGGATGTTGATTCATTTATGCAATGCACTTGAGTATATGCATTTCCATGTCTTTTGTTTTATTTTGAAAAATCCAAAAAGATTTTTGTTTATTTTCAAGGTAATTTTGGCAAAATGTGTTTTGTTTGTTCTTATTTTGGACATTTTGTTTTGGGACTTGAATCCTTGAATGTTTTTCTTCCTAAGTGGTAAATGTATGCACGGTTTGAGAGTGTTATTGGTTGACTCTAGGATACTATATGCTAAGGTAGTCGGGTTAAGAACTTTTAGGGATCCATGAAGCCTTAGTTCACGGGAATGTGGTAAGATGGAGTTGCTCTCTATAGTGGATTTGAAACCCTTGGTTGGTATTTGTTTGGTTATAATCCCTTGTGAGCTTAATTTATTCTAGCCTTAATCACCTTGTTGAGCGGCTATTTAGGATCCTTGACTATGCATGTCTTAATCCTTGTTTTGACCTCTAGCTCCCAAGATCGTGACCGAGCCACTCTAGGGGAGGAAAAGGGCACCTTTTCTCATTTTTCTTTATCTTCTTTTTATTTTGTTACAAATTTTGATTTTCTATTTTGCATTAACCTACTTGTTAACCAATTTGAGCCTAATGTTTCCCGCTCTTGTTTAAACCGCGTTACAAACCTAATGGCCTATGTTTACCAATCCTTTTAGTTAGTGAAGCATTGGCATGTGAGGTTTGAGTTTTGAGAGTGTTGATCATGAGCAAGAAAACTTTGTGAATTGGTTTAAGTAATGTATTGAAAATTGAACTTGAAAAGAAAATGCAAAAAAATTTGAGAAGAAAGATGCAATTCAAGAAAATCAAATGAAGTTTCAAGAAAAAGTCGTCCATGGTTAAAAAAAGGCGAGGACATCAAATAAGAGCTAAAAAAAACACAAAAATATTTTAGTTTGGTTTCGTTTTCTTCCCTAGTTTAAGCATTGAGGACAATGCTTCGTTCAAGCTTGGGGGGTGGGGGAGCGTTACTTTGGTTTTGGTATATATTGTATTAGTGTTGAATAAGCTTGGGGGAGATGGCATTATTGGTATTTTTTTGATATTTTGTGACTTCTTTAGTTTGTTTTTGAGAGTAGAACACTCTTTTGCTTCACTTAGGAAATTTCACAAAAATTTTAAAATTTTTACCCCACCTTAACCCTTAGCCTTATGTTACAACCCAATAAAAGACTCTTAGACTTTAGTGGGGTTTGGTCAAAGAACGGTGGAAGGAGATAGACCTCAAACCTATGGAGAGAGTATGCATAGTTGAGATGTCAGGATTACCTTCTAAAACTTTATCATTTCTCTATCTTTTTCCGGTTCCTTCGTGGAATCATGAGAAGCTAGCTTAAGGGTTGATTTGAAGCTAGTGGAGAGAATGCGGCCCGATTGGTTGGGGCTAGGGTGGATTGTGTCGCCATTAGTTCTCTATGCTTAGCATATGTTATGTTTCATTCAATCATTGACATCTTGGAACGTGCATACATTTGTCTATTTAGAAAGGTTTGCATTCATTAGTGCTTGTTCGTATCTCTCGTCCATGCTTTCTTCTTAACTTTGTTTCTTTTTGTAGACGGTTTCACACCATCTACATCCATGGAATCATCCTCCTTCTCTTGAAGGTAGAGCTCAAACCAATGAGGAATATCAATCTTATTTTAGGGTTTTGTGTCCTTCAAAAAAGTTACAACTCAAGACTGGATTCCACAAGGTCGCCTGTACTAGAAAAACAAACGGACCACCGAATGGTCGGTGGTCCGCCTCTGAAGATTAATTTAGTAAAGTATTCAGAGTAAAACGTGCGAAAATAAAGTTATCTGCTCAGATTCCAAGCTCATATATTGTGCTGTTTGTTTCTTTAGAACGACAGCTCTGTAATAAATGTTGATGTGATGTCCCCAGTTTCCTATAAATGAGGGAATTGCCCCTATTTATACGGACTTTTGGGGAAGTGTGTCCACCCTAGGGTTTGATGTCATAGGGATTAGGGCACGCCGTTTTGCGGCGCCTCAAAGTTTGGGCCTTTGAAGGCCGCTATTTTAGAGGTGATATCTGAGTGACACATATCGCATATCCTAAGAGGCCATTTGGGCGTCTCTTAGGCGACACGTGTCGCTATCTTATTAGTCTACTTGGGATTACCAAATACCCCAAATCAGGGCTGCATCTGCCTGACACGTGTCACCATATGGAAGGTCCAAGGTGGCGCCCCTTCCAGTGACGCATGTCAGGTTTTGATTGGGCCACTTGGCCGGGTATAAAATACCCTAAACATTTTCCCCTCACAAGTGTCACGCGCTCGGCACGTGAGGCCTGCGACAAGTGTCAGGCCATGAATGATTGATTTTTTAACCATTTACCAAGGGCGAATCTAAGGATTTTACCCTAGATTCTTTAACCCTTTCTATAAATAGGGGTTGACCATCCTTCATTTTTCACACTTTTGACTTATTTCTTTCAAGCATCCGACAGCTGTCCTCTAGTTCGTCTCTAAACAAACGTCCAAGCTTCTTCGATCGTCTCAAATAACTTTCTAAAGGTAATCGCTTGATCCCTTTTTTACTTATTTCTTTGCATTTTGTTTTTCAAAAATGGTTTCCCAAATGCACATGGCACGGCCTAGGATAGTGACCAGCCGGTCACCGGGGATGGCTGATTCTAGAACTAGCGGTGCCGCATGCTTGCTGGTGGACCCTTCTTTACGAACTTCCCCAAATCCGACCATTTCTGTGTCTGTGCAGGACACCACGGCCTATACAAAAAGAACGACCAGAAAGTATAACTCGGATGGTTCTTTCTATCATTCGGACGGGTCCTCAGTATATTCAGACGACTCCATTAGGGCGCGTGTTAGTCAGCTTCGAGATCATCCTCCAAGCCCTTCTTCTGACCCCCCTCAAACTCCTACTTATTACCACTCCCAAACCTCAAGTGGTAACCCCAGCGATTCTATCTTATGGGAGGCTAAGAATCAGTCGGCACCCGGGCCTTCTAGAAAGGCATCAGAGGTGGGGCTGAGGGAGGACCCTGCTGGCACCAACCGACATTCCCTCAGCTCTGGCGAGAGCTTTGATGATGACTCGGCCTCTTCATCTTCTGTTAGTGCCTCCGATAACTCGGAGGAGGCACGAGCTAAAATATGCACGGCAAGGGAGTCCTTGTCCGTAGAAAGGGGTGAGGGATGGGCCGAGCTGCATGCTACTCACCCCCGGGAGCGTGCTCCCTATTGTCATCACATTCCCAAGGGCAGGCGGGACATAATGAAAAATGACGTGCCCAAGTTCATAACTAAGCGTGTCATTGGACATGACTTTCTTCTCTCTATGCCGAATGCCGTAGATACGGTCATCGGGCCAAAATTGGCCAGCTACCATGATAAAAGTTGTGGTTGTTATGAGGCAACCGTTCAGGCGGGTCTTCGCTTCCCTCTCTATTTGGCAGTGGAGAGAATTCTTAATGGATACCAACTAGGTATCTGGCAACTGGTCCCGAACTCCTTCATTAACATAATTTGGTATGTTGCCGCATGTGAAATGCTGGAGGTGGATCCCAGATTTGAGGTGTTCTCCCACATGCACTACCTATGTCGAGCGTCGAAAACAGGTGGTGTAGGCTGGTACTCTTTGTCCACTTGCAAAGGTTACATGATGGCAATCGGGAAGAAGTCCAAGTGCAAGGACTGGAGGACTAAGTTTTACATTGACCACTCCCCCGACCGCCGCCTGAATGACAAATATAACAAGTGGAACAAAGATCCGCCCCTCCTGGCTGGAAAGAAAGCCCTACCGCCACTCCCAAGGCGAGCCTAGGAGGTGATCTTTGACCGAGGTCTGTTCTAGTTGTCCATCCGGATAAACGAACAGACGGGGGAGAAGGAGGTCACCCCCAAAAGTTACATTCCCCGTTATGAATGGCTTTCATATAGGGTGTACTAGGCTGCCTGTGGGCAGACTAAAGAGATGCCGAGAGGTAGTCGGTTGTTTGCATTTTGTAATGCCTTAGTTATTTTAAGACTTTACTTGTAGATTTCTAACTCATGTTTCTTTGTGCAGATAATTCTATGGAGAAGCTCTCAGCCTCAAAGAAGCCGGCTGCAGCTGTTGCAGCAATGTACCATTTGAACGTTCTTAAACGGACAAACGAAGATCAAGAAGCAAGCGAAACTCCCAAGGTAAAAGCCCATCTTACCCAGGCAAGATTTTGTTTTAGTCCGCATGGTTTTTGACTATTCTCTATTGATGTAGGGTGGTCCCAGCAAGCCTTCTCCCTCCAAACCATCTGACCCGAAGGTGCAAAAACTTGTGGTTGGAGATGTTAGCGCCTCTGGAAAGAAGAGGAAACATATCGCCCATAAGCCAAGGAAGGGAGCTGACGAATCCTCCCGTCTCGAAGCTGATATGGGGATCAGCAAGCCGGATGCCCAACGGGTATCAAAGAGTGGCAAGCCATTCAACTCTGCTGCCGGTTTAGCAGGAGACGGAAAGAAGCTCGTCACGGAGGAGGAAGAGGGCGACTGTTGTTCAGATGGGCAGAGAGATGCTTCGGGCACTCTACCTAGAGGACAAGGCATCTGTCCAAGGAATCGGCACCCTAAACTTGGATGACATCTTGGGGATTCTTTGTGAGGTAACAACTTGGTAAAAGATTTTTACAAGTTACAATTGGATCCGCCTGATATTAACCGTTGGCCCCTTTATCCAGGTGCAGGCCATGCTACGCGTTCAAGGGCTAAAGAAGCCGATCTTGGAGAAGTCTAAAGAGGTAACGTCTACTAATGTCCGGGCATCCTCCGCTTTAGATAGGGCTCAATTTGAAATTTCTCAAAATGAGTTATTGACACTTGATATGATGTATTCCCAAGCGAACGCAAACCTGCAGGTGAAACAGCACTTGGAGGTGGCTCGAACGAGGGTCAACGAGCTTAAGGCCGAGAACAAGGGCCTTAAGGAAAAACTTGATCCTTAGACAAGGCCAATCAGGAGGCCGGGAGAGCGAAGGAGAAGGTTGGACACCTGGAGAAGCGTGTGGCTAACCAGAAGAAGTAGCTTCGCGCCAAGCACAAGGCTTGGAATGAGGAGGAAAAGAAGGCCCTTTTCAAGCAGATGATGGATGACAACAAGGCCATCATGGGGATGGCTTGGCAGGTGGCTCAGCTGGGTGTTTACTATGATACTTGGAAATCCAAGTTTGATCAAGCCAGCAATAATTTTAACGCCCAGCTCCTCCAGCTGGTAGAAGAAGAGGCGTCCAAGGCCGCTGATGAGGCATCCGGCTCCTCCAGAGAGTCTTCTGGGGATGAGCAGGAGGACGAGGAGGAGGAACAAAATGATGAGCAGCTGACTTGTCGGAACAAAGGGACGGCTGCTAACAATGAGAACTTCTCCCCTATTACTTAAGCTTTTCTATTTCTGTCTCTGCGGCGGAATGGCCAATTATTCTGCTTTTCCGGCCCGCGTGCCGAGTAATCATGTATCTTTACCGATTAAGGGGTCTGGTAATTTGACAATTACTGGCTTTGCCAGTTAACATTTGCAGTCGTCAATTTCGACGACTGTTATTTTATGAAGCATCCGATCATTTGATAGGTTTTATTTATATTGGTGTTTATGCTTTGAAAATTTTCAAAGCTTTCAATTTTCATGCATATAATTTTGGTTAAGTATTTTAACCTGTATAATATGCGAATGTTCTTGCCCCTGGCCGGATGTCGCTTGGTTTCAGTTGAATGGATTGATTAACTTAGAAATATTTATACATTAAAGAGTATAATGGTTTTTCAGTCAATCAATCACTATGGTGATTGCCCCAAACCAAGCGACAGACGGCCATATAAAGCAGATGGTTCTTTAAATGCATCCGGCCAAAGGCCTCGAGTAATATGGAAAAATTGCTAAGTATTTTAACTTAATATTTTAATTAAGAACGAATTGGTCCGCCTGCCTTTCTCCATAACAAGGACAGACGGTAAGGCAGCCTCTAATCCTAAAATAGTAGCTGTCATCCGTATATACTAGAACTGGCGGAAGACTCGGTGCTTTTTAGATTTCGAGTTAGATTAAATCAAACGACTGCGAGCACTGCCTTAGCGCATTCGGTAGGGCCGTTTGTTGTTTTCGTAGAGCAATGTGGCACCTAAATGGGAGATGCTTCTCCTCGACGAATTCCCCCGAATTGACGTCGCCGGTTGCCTGACTCATGTTGGAGCAGACAGTCGTATTCATGTTGGAGCAGACGGTAGTTTAAATAATATTCATCTGGCCATTGGCCTCGGTTAAAGAATTGAATAGCCACTAAGTCATTGACTTAGCTTAAAATTAAAGATAACTAGCTGCTAAGTTAAAAGCTTAGTTTTTCATCTGGCCATCGGCCTCTCGTCACTTGGACGTTAGCTACTGAGTTATTAACTTAGCTTAAGGGTAGGTTTTAGGCCGATTGATTTGGTGCAGTCGGGTTTTTTTTTGGGCGTCTACTGTTGGGGCAGACAGTCCCAAAATTATATTTAGATTAAGAGTGTGCTAAGTCGCCTGCTTATTGGGCAGGCGATAGCTCAGAAAATCTCGACGTTGGCCATCTACACATTGTGCAGGCGATACTCCAACATCGTTATTATTAAAAAAAAATTAGTCCGCCTGCACATTGTGCAGGCGGTACTATAGAGGGTAAGTAGGATCCGCCAACACATAGTGCACGCAACATCTTTTATTGCTATGAGCATGGTTCTTCTACACTTTGTGCAGCCAATGCTCAATATAAAGAAAATAATGACAAGTATAAAATGAATGCAAAATTTCATTAACAAGTCAAAAAACTTTACAAAATTTCAGAAGTAATACTTCTTCAGGTTATCTACATTCCAGGTTCTAGGTAGCCTCCTGTTGTCTTGTGTTTCCAAGCGGTAGGTGTCGCCTCTCACTTCTGTATAGATTCGCTAGGGACCTTCCCAATTTGGGGTTAACTTCCCTTGTTCATTCTCCTTACCGACTGCCTCCATTTTTCGTAACACAAAGTCCCCAACTTTTAAAGGACGCTTATGTACTCTTTTGTTGTAAGCTCGAGTCATTCTCAGACAGTAGATCTCATGGGGAAAGGCAACATTGCCCCTGCACTCTGGGAGTGAGTCCAATGCCAGGTGCATTGCTTCCCAGTTCACCTCTTCATCATATAGTATAATACAAAGAGTCGGCTCATAATATTTGTAGAAACTATTTCAAGCATTACCCCAAGCTTGAACCCCACTGTGATCATACATTAAAGTACGGTGGCGTCCAAAGGGAAGGAAGCTAGAGCAAAAGAGTCGCCAACAAGTTTTAGGAACTTGTAAACCGTTCATAGGGTGAAGGCTACACCCCTTAACGATCCATGAGATAACTCCAATAGGTCTGGAACCATGATTGGATGTTCGGGGATGAAGATACAAATCTAACCTAAAAGAGATTGAACCTTCCCTAAAAATAGGCCTCTTCTTTATTCTTCTCATATTCATGTGCGCTTTCTGACTAACATGCAATCAAAAAGATTAACCCTAAACCTGTTTATCTATGTTGGTTTAATATTAATGCACAAACAAAACTATTATTGGCGATCACTTGAATTACAATAAAATTAACCCTAATAAGATAATTAATAATCTTATTAAGCATGATTACAAATACCAATTCCCTTTTAACATGCATAAAAGGTGTGATCAAGCAACAACAATAAATATCAAGCAACATAATAACAACAACAATAATCATAATAATAATTATTATTAACATGTTAAAGCATAATATTATTAGCAAGATACTAGGCATGATACTAACAAGATCAATAAAACCCTAGCATGTCACTAAACAATAAAAATCAAATATTTAGCCCTAACACAATACTAACATGAATATTAGGAAAGAAATAAAAGGCATCGCAGGATCACAATTATTATATTTGATATTAGAAAATTATAGTTGTTACCCTAAACATGATACTACGAAGATCAAAACACCCTAACATGACACTAGGAATCATAATAACAATCTAGACATGATCTTTATACCATAATATCAATAAATCAATTAAAGAACTTACTTGGATGCCTTGTACCTCTTTCTAATAACAAATTACACACGTTAGTAATTTCAAGGAAAATAATAAAATAACAATTAAATTAAATAATTAAAATAAGGAATTAAAGAAAGTTTTGACTAGATTTGCGACCAAACCCTCAGAAATCAAACCTTTCATGTTTAGGGCGAAGGCTACTTCGAATTATGCTAGGTGTGTCTAGTACTAATGTTTGTAATAGGGTTGGTTTAGAAAGCGAGAGAGAATAATCAAGAGATTCTTGATGAGAGTTGGTGAGATAAAGAATTAGAGAATTGATGGAAAGTTGATGATTGTTGATTATTGATGAGAAGAATTGATGAGTGAAAGCGGATATTATAGGAGGCTATTTATAGAGAAAATCAGCTGGATGTATAGAAAAACGAATCAGAGATTTGAAAATAATAAAACACTATTGGCGCAAGACGCCAGACATTAGCGCAAGACGCTAGGCATTAGCGCTAGACACCAAGACTTAGCGCCAGGCGCTAATCCTGTCGTAAGGCGCTAGAAATATTTTTCACGCGTTTTCTTAATTTTGATGAAATTTAGCCGTACAGAAGGGAAAAATCGTATTTTCCTTAAAAACACTTCTTTTATTCCGATTAAAACTCTAAAAAGTCAACTAAAGTTAATTAATCAATGCAAATTAAATTAGGAATGAAAAGAACCTTCTAGAAGAATCTAGAAAAATATAATCAATTCTAATTGCATAAGGAATGATAAATCAATATTAGGCCCTCCTCTAGATCATTGGGCTGCACATAAAGATCAAACTGGGCCCAGTTTAGTAATTTGGCCATAACATCCTCTTTATTCATCGGAATTGGGCTTATAATATATCGTTAAAAAGCTCTTTACGAACCCGACCCAACTACACTATTATTGGACCCTTTCCATGGATCAAACTAAACTGGATTGGCTTTTTTTTTTCTAAAAATAGTTTTTCTAAAATAAAGAGGAAGAAAAGAATTAAAAACTATCTGCAACACTAGACTTTCCACACTTTCAATTCATTTGATTATGATTCGACGTGAAAGGTACTCATCACTGGGTTTGGGGAGACACAAATGGGTGTCTACAGAAGCCCCCACTTAGACTAAGTTAGGAGAAACGCAAGTTTTGAAAACAAAAGTCAAAGTAGCGATAGGGATGGAGAATGATTCAGAACGTTGTATGATCCTAAATCATTCTTGTAACGCCGATACCTGTAAACTAGCGTTAGTTAAAACTGATAAAAGAGTTAAAAAAACACGTATCTTGCACCGTCGAGCACACGTCTCTGAAGGTAACTGATTTGTTGCTGCATTTGTCGTTGTGACAACCTTCCACAAGCTAGGGAACGCCATCTTGCTGTTTTGTTGTTCACTCGTCTTTGAACAATAGAGATTTTTTTGATATGTTCACGCGTCTGTGAACAAAGAGATTCTTTGGATAATATGCCCACACGTCTCTGAGAAAAAGAGCTTTGATGATATATCACGCGTGTCTAAACAAAGAGCTTTTGATATTTTTACGCGTCTCTGAACAAAGAGCTTTTTTATATGTCCACACGTCTTTGAACAAAGAGCTTTGAATGATATGTCCACGCGTCTCTGAGCAAAAGAGCTTGAAAGAAATGTTCACGTGTCTCTGAACAAAAGAGCTTTTAATGATATGCACACGCGTCTCTGAACAAAAGAGCTTCAAAGGATTGTCCACGCATCTCTGAACAATAAATCTTTAAAAGAAATTTCCACGTGTCTATTAACAAAAAAGCTTTTAATGATATGCTCACGCGTCTCTAAAATAAAGAGCTTGAAAGGATTGTCCACGCGTCACTGAACAATAGAGCTTTGGAAGAAATGTCCACGCGTCTCTGAATAAAAGAGCTTTTAATGATATGTGAATGTTTGTTGCGATCGTTCGATTGGCTGCGAACAGGAGCTTTGCGGAATGGATGTATCCTGTAAAAATAAAAAGATTGCCAAAATACTTTGGTGGCGTTTTTCTTAGGGTTTACCTAAGGCTTGATGTTTTTCTTAGGGTTGACCTAAGGTGATTGATTTATGTTTTTCTCTTCTATGCTCATGGTCCTATAAAAGCCTAGGACTTTACACTTTTTAAGGATGTGTGAGGATTTGATTTGAATTCAAAACTATTTGGGGGACCTTGAATTAGAGTTGATCTTATCATTACATTTTTTTTTCTAAGAAACTAATAAGGAGTCGCCAATGAGTTTTATGAAAACTAATAAACCTCGTCTATGCCTTTTTCTTAAGTAGAATTCAAGGGATAATTAGCATGAATCATAAGTTACCCATACCAAAATTGGTCTACTTTTACCAGAAATGAGTTCGAGCACAAGGGAACTAAAATAACGTTCAATTTAGGGAGGAATCACTACTCTAGCCCTCGTGCGACGTCTACTAGCTCTTCTTTTTTCACAATTTCATCAGCAAATAATGTATGCAACGTGATAAGTAATACTAACTTTGTTGATTTTATTTACAAGCATCTATCGCATATGAATTACATTGCAAAAGTTGTTATTCTTATTTAATTCAAATTCGTGAAAAGAACAATAAATAAATAATATTTTCCTTGACTTAGGTGATAAAACAACAATTAAATATTCAATCATAATCATTGATTAACGAAAGAATACTATGTAAAAATATTAATTAAAAAGTGTTTAAAGTGTTTAAACAACACTAATTAATCAATTAAAGTTATTTAAACAATAAAAGAAAATTGATTAATCTTAGTGCTTAATAAACTAACCGTTGCACTATTATGCTAAATCTCCATTTAGATGTTTGTGGACCTTCTTCCTTATTCGTACCTCCAAGGACTTTAATGGATTATATTAGAATTAGAAAGTATTTGGGAAGAGCGAAGAATAGTAGTATGATAGTAAGAGTACTAGAGAGATTAGGGATTTAAGAAATTATGTTATAGAATTCTTATTATTCTGTTGTCATTAGGGTTAAAAGAAGACCCGTATTTACAGGCGTAGGAATCTACGGTTTAGGATATAAGATCTGCTGTGACAAGTGGCGGGAGCAACTTCTAGAGTGGCGCCGAGTTCCGCGCGCATCTCAATGACTAGTGCGCGCTAGGCGGGCGCAAATTTGTTTGTTGCACGTGGTGCGGTTTATCTTATAAAAAATTACATTTTTAAAACTTCCATAAATTTTGATTGCAAAGTTTGATTAAGGAATATGAGATATCAATGGGAAGTTCTAAATGTCTACATTCCATTTCCATTGGAATTAGGTTAAGTTATGAAATGGATCAAAATAGATGGCCATTTGCGTGCAAGGGTGTTGGTTTTAGATCCTTGTTAAGTAATTGTGTCATAACTTCATCGTTTTACCTCGAAATCGAATTTGTAATATACCATTAAAAATTTATTTTAAAGGGATAACCATCTACATAGGCATTGCAAGGAAATTTGATGGTTTGTTAATATTATTGGCTCGGTTTTCAACAATGTAAGATCCATTAGATCCAATTATTGCATTTTACTCATTTAGGTCCGTTATTAATTAATATTAAACATGTTTGAGAATGTTTTAGGCCTAATTAGTAATTGGACAAGGCTATAAAATAAATTGGTCTCAAATATGGGTTTTCACTTACTTCATAATGCATTTCGTATTCCATAAACAATTCAACTTTGATCTAGCATGAAAATTGGGTTTTTATAACATTATTGCACTTCATGTCGGGACAGGGAGAAAAAATTGGTGTCTACACTTTATTCTTTAATAAATGATTAGTTCTACTCATCTTCTCTTTAGTTTCCTTAATATCTCTTATTTTGTGTTTTTGTCCACTTTTATAAGTTTTATAGTGTTTTCTCCTTCATTTGTTCTCCTTTCATGGTTGTAGGTATTGTATAAGGTTTGTGTCTTGATATTGCTGGCTTGCTAAGTTGGAAATAGAAATGGTAATGGATTGGATTCAAGTTGGATGCAGTTATGTCCGAATCTGATCCATTTAGTAAATGGACCCTAGACTCGGATCCAAAATCGAATTCAAATCCAAAAAGTCCGAGTCAGAATCTGATCTGACTCATCTTTTCTAGATCCAAATCTGGTTTGTTTACTCGGACCTCCGAATGATCCGAATGCTTTTTTTTTTAATAATTTTTAATGTATGATATACCTATAATAGCTAGCATTTTCCCGAATAAACTTTATTACTTACTCCGCATAACATATTGGTGCGTAAAAAATTAGGAAAAAAAAGGCTAAAAAGTCTAAACACATTATATTTAAATTAGTAAGAACTAAGTTACATGTCAAAACGTTGCTACAAGCAAGCATGCAATTGACTTAAGTCATAAACAAAGCATGTCCTCATGTTCAAACTCGGTCGGACTTTGCATAGGGTCCAAGTCCGATTTTTCTCCTATTTAAATTCGAATTCGGGCTATGTTTAAATGGATTAAAATTACATTCTTTTTCTTTTGATTGGGTCGGATTCAATTGAACTCAGATTGAAATGCCATCCTGTAGACACCCATTTGTGTCTCCCCAAAACCAAACCCAGTGATGAGTACCTTTCACGAAAAATCATAATCGAATGAAGCGAAAGTGTGGAAAGTCTAGTGTTGCAGAAAGTTTTAATTTCTTTTCTCTTCTCTCTGTTTTTGAAAACTTATTTTGAGAAAACAGCCAATCCAGTTTGGTTGGTCCATGATATGGGTCCACTAGTAGTGTAGTTGGATGGGGCTTGATAAAAGCCTTCCAACGATATATTATAAGCCCAATTCCGAAGAATATTGAGAAAATTATGGCCAATTTACAAAACTGGGCCCGGTTTGAGCCTTATATACGGCCCAATGGTCTAGGGGAGGGCCTAATATGATTTATCATTCCTAATGCAATTAGGAATGGTTTTAGTCTTCTAGATTCTTCTAGAAGGTTCTTTTCATTCCTAATTTAGTTAACATTGATAAATTGACTTTTGACTCTTCAGATTTTTAATTAAAATCAAATAGCATTTTCGAGAAAATTATATGATTTTATCCTCCAGTATGGCAAACTTATCTGATTTTCGAAAACGCGTTAAAATCAGGCTTGGCGCCTGACCCCAGGCTTTGGCTCCTGGAACCAGGCCTGACGCCTGGCGCTAGCCATTGGCGCCTGGCGCCAGTTAGCCAGGGTTTGCGCCAACTCTGTTTTTTGTGCTTCAGACTCTGTTTTGTTTCTGGCGCCAGTTAGCCAGGGTTTGCGCCAACTCTGTTTTTTGTGCGTCAGACTCTGTTTTGTTTATTTTATCTTTTTGGCTGATTTTCTCTATAAATATCGTATTAAAAACTCCGTTTTCAATCATCTACATTCATCAACAATCAGTTTTCATTCGCAGTCATTAATTCTTTAGTATTCTCTTAATCATTTATCTTTTTCTTCTAAACTTTGTTTTTAAATACAAAATTCCGCATTTGCAAGATCTAGAAACACCTAGCCATATTCGAAGCTGCCTTCGCCCTAGACGTGAAAGGTTTTAATTTATGAGGGTTTGGTCCCAAATCTCTATTTCAATTATTTAATTTAATTGTTTGTTTATTATTTTCCTTGAATTTATTAACGTGTGTATTTTTTTATTAGAAAGAGTTACGAGGCATCAAAGTAAGTAATTTAATGGTTTTAATTGATATTATGATGTAGAAATCATGTTTACATTGTTATTATGATTCCAAGTATCATGTCTAGGGTATTTTTAATATTAAATATGATTGTTATGATGCCTTTTATTCTCTTCCTAAAATTTATGATTGTTAGTATCATGTTAGGGTTAAAGATTTGATTTTTACTGCTTAGTGACATGCTATGGTTGGTTATTAACCTTGTTTGTATCATGCCTAGGATCTTGCTTTTACTATTATGCTTTAATATTAACATGAGCATGATTATGATTATGATTATAATTGTTATAATTTAT
Organism: Chenopodium quinoa; assembly: GCF_001683475.1. Lineage (NCBI taxonomy): Eukaryota > Viridiplantae > Streptophyta > Magnoliopsida > Caryophyllales > Amaranthaceae > Chenopodium > Chenopodium quinoa. Next base: position 2,735,067 of record NW_018743197.1, on the reverse strand, counting down.
GATGATTATAAATATTATTATTATTATTATTATTATTATTATTATTATTATTATTATTATTATTATTATGATGAATATTTTTACTATTATTATAATTATAATTATTGTGATTATTTATTATGTTGCTTGATATTTATTTTTATTGCTTGATCACAACTTTTATTGCATGTTTAAAGGGAATTGGTACTTGTAATCACGCTTAATAAGATAATTAATAATCTTGTTTAGGGATAAATGTGATTATAATTCAAGTGATCGCCAATAATAGATTTATTTGTGCATTAAATTCAACCAACATAGATAAACAAATTTAGGGTTAATCCTATTGATTGCATGTTAGTTAAAAAGCGCACATGAATACGATCAGAATAAAGTAGAGGCCTATTATTAGGGCAGGTTCAATCTCTTTTAGGTTGGATTTGTACCATCATCCCATAACCCTTATTTGGTTCTACACCTTATGGAGTTGATGATCTCTTGGATTGTTAAGGGGTGTAACCTTCATCCTATGAACGGTTTATAAGTTCCTAAAAAAAACTTGTTGGCGACTCTTTTGCTCTATCTTCTTCCCTTTTGGACGCCACCGTACTTTAGTGTATGATCACAGTGGGGTTCAAGCTAGTGGGATTAGAGCTTTAAATTTACTCCCTACAGTTTTTTGGCGACTCCGCCGGGGAGGATTTCTATTTTAATTCCTGAATTTGTTTCGGCAATGATTTAGAAGGAATGGATGAGACTCGAAAAGTTCTAAGTATTTCATGTGCGTAATTTTGATTAACATTATTGTCATATGCATCATATGCATAAAAAAGATCTCAGTGGAAAGACCATCCGTAATGAGTTAAAACATAGGATTTTACACGTAGGAAATTTGAGGAATGTCTTCCACAACTAGGACTAAAATAACACTGCGCGAAACTGGAAAATTTTATTGAGCACAGAAAGTTGCTGAGTCATGTGGGAAGTAGCGTCAGGGGCCAGAGCTTGGCACCAGAATTTTAATCGTAGCGCCAAACGCCAGTATTGGCGCCAAGCGCTACAGTTAAAAGCTGGCGCTGGTGCCAGTCTCTGTTTTCTAGCGCCAATTTCCCCCAATACCGAGCCAAAAATATGCGTTCTAATTTCGACCGGTTTTTTGTATTGTTTGCTCGATCCTGCTTACTGATTGAATTTTTTCTCACTTTTCTGAAACCCATTTGTGTTCTACATATGGCCATAACCCTCTGGGAATTCATGCTCCATCTACCCGATTGAACGCTCCGTGCAACAAAGGGTACATCCGAGATGTTGAATTCACCAAACCATGGAAGCGAGTTTTTTCTAAACTCGCGGTGTCCCATCCACTCGCGCCAACCCTTCACGGTTAGGCTTCCGCACGGTGCATCCGGACAATTAACCATGGACCCTCTATTGACTAACCCATATCCCGAACTTTAGAGAACTAGAGCCATGGTTAGGTGGCAAACGCATTGCATCATATTGTGCCTACTTGACTAATTGTGCATTATTTGTTGTGCATATTTATTCTATGTTTCTCTTAACCGTTTGTTGACTTCTGTTGAGACTAAAAAATTAATGACTTAAAGAATTTTGCCTATTTAGTTAATTAATTAATCAATTTGAGTCAATGAAGTCTATTTTTTTTTAATCGGAATTGACCTAGTACGACTTTAGGCATATCCCAATTGACTAATAACACCGAAGACAGTCCTTGATGGAAGCTCCAATACTGTCGCCAAGGTCTGAGCTGTAGTGCCACATTATCGAGTGTAGCACCTGACGACAACTCTGTCGTCTGGCGCCAAGCTCCACAGTGCGACGCCAGTCCTGTCGCTTGGCCGACAGTTCGGATTATTGGTCGAGTCATCACTAAGAGTCTAATTAATCAGTTTTCTATTTAATCCGGTTAATTTTTGCTGTCAACAGTATTTATTTGAGTAAATGATCTAGTTTAGGCACTAAGTCACATGGTCTTACACAAGAGTCCAAGCATGTCACTTATACTCAACGCAGACACCAATACACATACTTTGACCATGTTTAAGAGAGTCTTGTGTGCGCGTTTTTCTGTCATTTCTTTTGGGGGGTATGTCGGATATTAATCCTCCAATAAAAAAAATATACTTAGTTCCCTAAAAATATGTACATTATTTTTGCAAAAAACATGCACCCTTTTCTTTATTTTTCTTTTCTTCCTTAAAATAAACCGTAAAGTCAAGTTAATTCGAGTCGAGTAATTAAAACGCAAAATGCTTTATTTACAGGGCATGGTCAAGAAAGGAAGGACGATTAATCAAAGATAACGTCTTCGTATAAGTCTAACTTTTCGACAAACCCATAGCTCGTAAGAGGAAAGCTAAGGTTATAATGGCAACACAAGAAGAAGTCAATGATCTTAAGAACCAACTGGCTACCGTGACTGAGACACTGAAGCTTCTCGCACTCAAGATCGATGATCACGTGAAGCAACAACAGATGGACCTTATGCAAGAGAGTTTAAGCAAGTTGTCTAGCGACTATAAGTTTCAAGAGCTTACATCACAAGGGGTCTCGGTGGACAAAGATCTTCTTCCGCAGAAGTTCAACGCTAAAGACATCCCAAAATTCATAGCAACTGACAACCCTTACTTTCATTTAAGAGCATTCGAAACAATAAAGAGAATTAAGGGTATCGATAAGAAAGTTCTCCCCTCTCTGTTCTCATTATCTCTCGAGAACGTTTGCCAACAATGGTTCTTTTCTCTTGAGAAAGAAAAGACCTCTACTTGGGAGTCAATGGAAAACACTTTCGTTGATAGGTACAAGTGCAACATTCAAGTCAAGACTGACCATAGGGAACTTGAAATCCTCAAGCAGAAAGAGAATGAAGGCTTCACCTCCTTATTTAACAAGTGGAGAGAAATCTAAGCTAAGATGATTACGGTGCCAAGTGAAAAAGAATCTGTGAGACTGTTCATCAAAAATCTCCAAGAAAAATATTCCAAGAATCTTAAATATCAAAACAATCTCCATACCTTAAAGGCCATTTATGACATTGGGATCAATATTGAAGATGACTTGGCTAAATTAAAAGCTGCCAACAATAACTCCAACAGTGGCTGGAAAGGAAAGAAGAACGACAATCCTTCTTCTTCCAAAACCGCCCACTCAAACAATGTGAGCACCTTTAATTTAGGAGAAGTCCTTGATATGAACAACCAAGGACAGAAGAAACCATTTAGGAGGAACTTCACTCCTATCGGCATGAGTTATGACACCGCATTTGATCGATTAAATGTGAAGGGTCTTATAACTCCTATTGGACAATTTAGGGACCCACCAGTTGAAAAGAGGTCGGCTAATTGGAACCCTAATGCACACTGCAAGTATCACCAAGGTAAGGGCCATCTCACTGAAAACTGTTGGAAGCTTAAGGAAGCTATCCAAGACTTGATCGACAACAACAAGCTGCCGTTGCCCCCTGCCAGTAAGAAGCCCAGCATTGACAATGCACCTCTAGCTCATACCCTGGCTATCTTTGATGAGGAAAACAAGGTTTACCCCTCATCTCTCATTAGACATTTCAAAGAAATCGCCGCCATAGAAAAAGAAGAGGAGATCTTTTTCGATGTCAAGGATAACCTTCCAGAACCGGCAAATAAAGATGATATACAATTGCTCACACTGTCTATGAGGGAGGTATCGCAACTACTAAGTGAAGCTCTCAAAGTTATGAACGAACTCCATAAGAAATATGATGAGCTTCCACTTCCGAAAGATGAACCTAAAAGAGAATTCACACCAGTGAGAACGACTTATGAGGCAAAGCATTTTCCCTTACAAGTCACTGAAAGACCCAAGAAGAGCAATAGAATTTACACTCCAATTAGGATCCCATATGCACAAATGTTCGAACTGCTCTCCGAGAGTGGCGAGATCATTCGAATCGTTGAAAAGGACAGATAGATATTACTGTCAGTATCATCAATCAGGGGGTCACACTATAGAAAACTGTTTCAAATTCAAGGATTTGGTACAGAAAATGATTGATGAAAAGAAACTAGTCCAAGTTCAACAAGAAGAGGATGCAACCATTAATGGAGATTGGGAAAGTGATGAAGAAGATGTCTATCTAAAATACCTAGTATGACTTCCACCTTCTGGGTCATACTCCACGGATGACATTTGGGATGAAGAAGACTCGTCAATAGACGTCCTCTTAATATCTAGAAGAATGCGACCTCCTGTCTCAACACAACCTATGCCAACCACACAACAAGTTCCCATACCTATCATTGAAGACAATGACATTGTTAAGCAGTTTAAGAAGACAAAGGTTGAGATGAATGTGTGGAAGCTTCTAGCAACATCTCGAGAACATAGGTTGGTTGTAATGAATGCCTTGGATTAAATTGGGAAAGACTCTAACACTACTCCTGAGGGACTAGCCAACTTCCTCACAAGTGACCTTCCTAGCCCGATTAATTTGATCACCTTTCCTGACAAAGATTTACCCCTAGAAGGTGACAAACATTACAAGGCATTAAACCTCACAGTAGTTTGCAAAAGGATGAATGTTCCTATGACTCTTGTAGACAATGGATCAGCCATCAACGTCTGTCCACTCAAAAGTGCGAGGATGCTCGGTATAAGGGACGAAGATTTAACTCCTTATACACAAGGAATAAGGACCTACGACAACACTCGTCGTCAAGCTCTTGGCAAGATTACCCTAAATGTAACGGCAGGAGCAATAGAACATGCTACTACTTTCCAAGTAGTAGACATCAAAGCTTCATTCAACTTATTGTTGGGACTCCCTTGGCTTCATGATCTAAAGGTCGTCCCTTCATCTCTCCACCAACTAGTGAAAGGTATAGTTGGGGGAATTCCTATCACCATCGATGCTTCGCCTATGAGGATCAAATCTATAGAAAATCGAATTATCAATGTGGAGCACGATGAGGATGATGAAGATCTATGGGGCTTTAACGAAGAAGTCTCCTTAATCCAGGAGGATGAAAGGACCCCTCTTTGCCATGACCCCATTCAAACAAGATTGTCAATGCCATGCTGAAGAAACAAGGACACTTTCCTGGGATGACCCTAGGGAAGAAGAAAGGAATGGAAAAACCGCTAGAGTTACCTGGCCTCTCTAAGTTAGACACTTTCGGACTTGGTTTCGAACCAACTCAGAAAGATCTCAAGCAAGCCCAGGAAAAGGCAAAAGCACGGAGGGACGCTTACATTCAAAAGAAAGCAATTCCAATGGATCAGTACCCTCTTACGCTTAACGGTCAATTTATAAAAGAAGGAGAGAACTACCCATGCCATGAATTTCTTGAGCCATTTGTTGTAAACGACATAAGTTAACCGGGATTCGAGATTTTCATGGATTTCTACTTCACTGATGAAATCCCAACTCCCGTCCACAAGGAGAAAGCATCCCCCATGCTTTGACTTTAACGTCATGGGAATACTGTATGGGCGAGAAAAGAATGAGCCAACATATAAAGAGGATAACTCCTCGCTCATTCAAACAGTCCTACAAAGTGAAAGCTTTAATCCCTAGAAGCTAATTACTCCAGCTGAAGGATCACTACAAGGGTGGCACAAGACTATCAAGGTGACTACTCCAAGCGGAAGGAAGATATCCATCACGACAGGGCAAGGACCGATGTTTGAAGAGTCGTCTGAGTCAGATTTTGAGTCAGAGTTCTTCCCTCTAGAGTCTTCTAAGTCTTTAGTAGTAACATCTCCCCCTCCTATTTTTTCTCCTAAGATAGTTAGTGATCCTGTCCCTGAGGACATATCACTCTTTGATGTAATGATCTCTGAGTATAATAATATCGCTCATTCTCCTTACTTCTCGTGTTCTTCCCTAACCCAAGATGACGAACATTGCTTAGCTAACGATGAAAAAGATAAAGAATTTATTAAAGTAATAGAAACACTTGAAAAGAAAACACCGGTAATTGAAGAAACTGAAACAGTTGATATCTCAAATGATTCAACTCATAAGAGAGAAGTTAAAATCGGATTAACATTGAATAAACAAGAAAGAACCGATTTAATTAACTTACTTAAAGAATTTATCGATATATTCGCTTGGTCATATGAAGATATGCCAGGTATTAATAGAGAAATAGCTCAAAACACTATACCATTAATTCCAGGAATGAAACCTGTAAAACAAAAGTTGCGTCGAATGAAACCCGACGTAGCCCTTAAAATAAAATAATAAGTTCAAAAACAGATAACTGCAGGTTTCATCAAGGTATCCAAATACCCCGAATGGGTCGCCAACGTCGTCCCAGTTCCGAAGAAAGACGAAAGGGTAAGGATGTTTGTCGACTATCGAGATCTAAACAAGGCAAGTCCAAAAGACGACTTCCCTTTACCACACATCGATGTTCTGGCCCAATTTGATGTAAGGTTTATGCCACAAAAAGCTATCAAAGGATCCGTGGTGTCAGACTTTCTAGCAGATTTTCCAATAGAAGACTCGACGCCAATACAAGATAATGAATTTCAAGATGAAGACTTAATGGTCACTGAAGATGATACTTGGACCTTATACTTTGACGGGGCCTCAAACCAAAAGGGATGTGGCGTTGGAGTGCTACTAGTATCACCTAATGTAGAGCATGTTCCAATCTCTATAAAGCTTGATTTCGACGTTACCAACAATGCTGCTGAATATGAAGCATATGTGGTAGGCCTTCAAACAGCTTTGGCATTAGGAGTGAAAAAATTAAGGATATTCGGAGACTCTTCTATGATCATCAATCAGATATCTAAAAGGTGGAAATTAAGGAGCGAAAGCCTAACCCCTTATCAAACCTATCTGGAAACTCTTACCGATCAATTAGACAAGGTAGAATATACATTTCTACCTAGAGAGGAAAATCAATTTGCCAATGCCTTGGCAAGATTAGCCTCAATGGTTAAGATTCCTACGGAAATCGAGAAAATGCCTCTAACTATAGAAAAAAGGCAAAAACCAGCATACATCCAGGCTATAGAAGACGACGAAGTAGTCTGAGGTGAAGAAGAAGAAGATGATGAAGAACCGTGGTACACGGACATACTCAATTATTTCACCAATGGAGAATACCCTCTTCATGCTGACAAAAGAGCAAAACGAGCATTAAGGCTTTTGGCTTCCCAATATGTACTCATAGACAACGAGCTACATAAAAGGGTACCTAAAGGTCGAGCTCTCTTATGTGTAGGAAAGAAGGATGCACAAAGAGCAATGAGAATAGTCCACGAAGGAATCTGTGGCACTCATGTAAATGGCAAAATGTTAGTCCAAAAGATAATGCAAGAAGGATATTATTGGACTACAATGAATAGGGATTGCCATCAATATGTAAAAAGATGCCCTAAATGCCAAATTTATGCCAATTTACAACATGTCCCTCCATCTTTGCTCTATACCTACACATCGCCATGGCCATTCTCTATATGGGGAATTGACATCATTGGAAAAATCACTCCCCTAGGAACAGGAGGCCACGAATTTATTCTAGTAGCAATTGATTACTTCACAAAGTGGGTCGAAGCGCAATCATACGCTAAACTCACCGCAAAACATGTAGTACTCTTTATCGAGAGAAATATTATTTGCCGATACAGAGTCCCACATGAAATGATAAGTGACAATGGAACTTACTTTCAAGCCGAATGTGAAGAATTGCTACAAAAATATGGCATTCAACATCATCATTCTTCCCCTTATAGACCTCAAGCAAATGGAGTAGTCGAGGCAGCTAATAAAAATTTAAATACTATCATCGAGAAAATGACGGAAAATTATAAGGATTTGCCTAACAAACTTCACTTCGCATTGTGGGGTTACCGCACGTCAATCCGTTCATCAATAGGAAATACGCCATTTTCCTTGGTATATGGAATGGATGACGTACAACCTGTCGAACTAGAAATACCATCTCTACGCATTGCGTTAGAGAGTAAACTCGATGAAGTTCAATGGACTAGGGCAAGATATGAAGAATTGATTCTACTCGACGAGAAACGACTAGAAGCTCTAGTATGGCTAGGCATTTTAATAAGAAGGTCAAGACAAGAAATATCAAAGTAGGAGACTTGGTGTTAAAAGCACTAAGGAAAAAGGTTTTAGATGCAAGGGGTAAATTTAGACCTAATTGGTTTGGACCCTACATTGTCAAAACAATCTTGTCAGGAGGTGCAGCAAAACTAACTGATATGGATGGAAATGAATTCTCAAACATGACAAATCTTGACCAACTTAAGAAATACTACCCATAATTACGTGAGTAGGATACTCAAGAGAGCTACGTTCGGCCTGATTCCTTAAGAAAGGATACGTAGGCAATCCTTTACGGGTGCGACCACTTTATTTTTCGACATCTCCGCATTCCAGAATTAATTAAAAATTCAACAGAAGATTAGAGAATTATCGGCGTCGAAGAGAAGAGCTTAGCGCCAGCCAATAGCCATCAGCGCCAGCCGATAAAATTGGCGCCTAGCACCAGACTTCAATGATAGGCGCCAATTGCAAATAAGTGGCGTCAACTTGAAAAAAAATTCTGGGCAAATTTCGGTGTTTTTTCGGAAAATTTTCGACTTCCGTACTCGAAGAATTTCTAGAAAATTAAATTTTTTTCAGTTTTCATTTCTTTAATAAAATAAATTTGAAGTAAATAATTTAATTAAAAGCTGAAATTTCATTAATAAAATAAAATTACATTATTGATGGAATTTAAATAAAGCTGAAATAAATGAACTTTAAACGAAAAATAATAAACCAAGTCTAATAAATTGAAACACAAGCAATGCTCCTAATCTTTCTTTTCCTTTCTAGCCCTTTTCCAATTTATGTCTGCTTCCTCCTCCTCATCCATAACCTTAGCTAGTAGGCACCCTTTAGAGGACCTACAATCAATTTTAGAGTAGATGGTCTCCCCTTCAGCTAACACTCCATGCTTCTTTTCCACCCAAGCCTTTTTATCTGTGGTGTTAGCTTTCATTTTCCCTTTATCTTTGGTAGCATTTTTCTTCCTAGGCATTGCAGGTGTTTTGAATTCAATTCTTGCACCTAGACGTTCCTTGGCAGGAATCACCCTGTCACCCAAACGACTCTTCACATCAGTTTTACCCTGATCTTTATTCTTTGAAGATTTCTTCAGAACCCACTTCTTCACATCATTGGGAAAAGAAGGAGGAACCTTTTGGGTAATCACTTCCCATAAAGGTCTAGCACCCCAGTAAGTATCAAATCTGTCTACTTCTTGAGAAACAGGGTACTCATAGGGAGGACGAAGGTCCTCGGAAGGAATACTCTGAAGCAAGCCGTATTGTCTTTTTACCCTGCAGGGGTAATAATAAGTCACACGAGACAAGCTTGGAAGACGGCAGAAAGGTTGCTTGTTAACACCAACCATCCTTTCTATTTTCCACCATGGGACGACCCACTTGATAGCAAAATCACATGATTTGAAGACTTTTCTCCACCCTTGGCTCCCAATCTTAGGGAAACGTTTCTTCCTTCTCACGAAGCAATTAGGAGTATACTTCTCAATATCGTTCGGAGGGCTAATTAATCCTGGCCTTTCCATTAGCCACATCTGTAAAAAAACATTACAATGCAATTAAATTAGTATTACAATACAAAAATATATTTTTTGATTTATGTGATTAAAAATATTATTTTTCTACCTGTAATAAAATTGGAGAGCAACGAAAAGATGCTTTTGGGTCCCTTTTCAATTCATCTAGACTAATCAAAGTCTCTCCAACTATTAATGGCATTGGATTTCTCCCTGATTCAATTTGTTCTAGTACAGTGGTTATAATTGATTGACCTTCATTATTTTTACCACTACTAAGAAAATATTGGTTAAGCATGCAAAATAAGAATGCCCTTCTTCTATATATATGAAAAGATTCAGAAAGAGGTTTATCAAAATAATGGCGTGCAAGTTCTTTCAAATTAACTATGTTGCCATCTACTATTTTTGATAAATCCCTTTCTTTCAAATTAAAGAAGCGCTCAAATCCTTATAATAGTATGCATCTACTCTAGGGATTACTACGAGGTCTATTGCAGGGAAGCCTAAAATAGCACCAAATTCCTTTGGCAAAGGGCTAATCTCATCATACCCTATTCTGAAACAATGAGTATTAACATTCCAAAATTCTAAAGCGGTATGTATGAAATCTAAGTCAAGATCTACCCCTTTGATGCCATAAATTCCCCCCAAGTGAAATCAATCTAATTCTTTTCTGTTTCTAGCATTAAGAGATCGACAGCATTCATGAGCGTATTGGGTGAAGGTTTTGGTGACTAAAGACATGATTATTATTTTTTCTAAGGAAGAGAATTATTTTATTCGCTGGAATTATGAGAAGAATCGGCTGGGCAGGGGGCTATTTATACACAAATTGCGAGAAGTTTTAATCAGAATGAAATATGGTCAATTGACGTCAAAACCCCGTAATTGGCGCCAACCTCCAGCGCTTGGGGCCACACGCCAAGTGTAGCGCCTGGCGCCACGCGCCATATTGTAGCGCCAGCTGGCGCCAAGTTGCCACATCGGCCGCGCGTGCTTAACTTGCGTTTTCATTCCTAATCTCGAGTCGGCTAATAACTTTATGGCTCCGTTTATCTTTCCTAACCATTTTTTTTAATCATTTTTTTTTCTTAATTAATTAAAATAGCTATTATTTTTAATTATATTATTATTTTTGGATTTTATTTAAATTAAATTCCAAACACCCGACATTTTGTTTGACTTTCCTCTTTTTTATTTTTTTCTTTCCGGGGGAGAGAGTCGGATACCCTCCATCAATAATAAAAATGGCGGAATTTTTGCGCAAAATTTTTTGTCACACTTCTCTTACACACACTAACATACACATAATAATAACAAACAAATAAACTCATAATAGCATAAATATACAAAATATGTCTAAAAATGGTGAGTCTATGGCAAAGTTCTATGAAAAGTCAAAATAAAATATACACAGGAACAAACTACGGCGCCGGAGGACGTATGCCCATCATATCATAAAATTGCGCCGTACGAGGAGTCACCTCTCTACTAGCTCCAGCTTCAGTCTCCGTAGGAGGAGGAAGACTCAAGGTAGGTCCACTCCAGCCGAGATCAACCTAAGGCTGAGGCTGCGGAGGTGTAGACACCCATTTGTGTCTCCCCAAAACTAAAACCAGTGATGAGTGCCTTTCACGCCGAATCATAATCGTATGAAACGAAAGTGTGGAAAGGTCCAGTGTTGCGGAAAGTTTTATTTCTTTTCTTTTCTTTTCTCTTCTCTCTGTTTTAAAAACTTTATTTTAACAAAACAGCCAATCCAGTTTGGTTGGTCCATGATATGGTTCCAATAGTGGTATAGTTAGATGGGGCTTGCAAAGACCTTTCCAACGATATATTATAAGCCCAATTCCGATAAATATTGAGGAATTTATGGCTAATTTACTAAACTGGGTCCGGTTTGAGTTTTAAGTACGGCCCAATGATCTAGGGGAGGGCCTAATATGATTTATCATTCCTAATGTAATTAGGAATGGTTTTGGTCTTCTAGAACATTCTAGAAGGTTCTTATCATTCTTAATTCAATTAGGATTCTTTAGAGTTTTAATTAGATCAAATAGCATTTTCGACTGAAATTATATTATTTTATCTTCCAGTACGGTAAAATTATCAGATTTTCGAAAACGTGTTAAAAGTCGGTTTGGCGTCCAACCTCAGGCCTTGGCGCCTGGAACCAGGATTAGCGCCAGACGCCAGCCATTGGCGCCTGGCGCTAGCCACTGGTCCTGGCGCCAATGAGCCAGGGCTGGCGCCAAGTTGTTTTTGCGATCTTCAGACTCTGTTTTGATATATTATCTTTTTTTGGCTGATTTTCTCTATAAATATCATATCAAAAACTCCGTTTTCATGGACGGATTATCATCTATCATTCACCACTTCTTTAATTCTTAAGTTTTAATAAATTCCGTTTTCATTCATCATCTACAATCTTCAATCGTCAACAAATTAGTTTACGAATCATTAATCTTTCATTCATTCTTTCTAAACTTTATTCTTTAACACAAAATTCCGCATTCACAAGATCTTGATACACCTAGCCATATTCGAAGCTGCCTTCTCCCTAGACGTGAAAGGTTTTAATTTCTGAGGGTTTGGTCCCAAATTTCTATTTCAATTATTTAATTTAATTGCTTTGTTTATTACTTTCCTTGAATTTACTAACATATGTATTTTGTAATTAGAAAGAGGTACGAGGCATCCAAGTAAGTATTTTAATGGTGTAGTTGATTTCATGATGTAGACATCATGCTTAAATTGTTATTTTGATATTCCTAGTATCATGTCTAGGGTGTTTTTAATATTAAGCGTGATTAAAAGTATGATGCTTCCTATGTTCTTTCTAACATTTATGATTATGATTGATGATGATAATTTATTATGTTGCTTGATATATATTATTTATTATTTATTGCTTGATCACCTTTATTGCAGGTTAAAGGGAATTGGTATTTGCAATCACGCTTGATAAGATAATTAATAATCTTGTTAGGTTAATTGTGATTTAAATTTAAGTGATCGCCAATAATAGTTTATTTGTGCATTAAATTCAACCAACATAGATTAAACAGGTTTAGGGTTAATCCTATTGATTGTATGTTAATTAGAAAGCGCACATGAATACGAGCAGAATAAAGTAGAGGCCTATTATTAGGGCAGGTTCAATCTCTTTTAGGTTGGATTTGTACCATCATCCCCGAACCCTTATTTGGTTCATGACCTTATGGAGTTGACGATCTCTTGGATCGTTAAGGGGTGTAACCTTAACCTCGTGAACGGTTTACAAGTTCCTTAAAAACTTGTTGGCGACTCTTTTGCTCTATCTTCTTCCCTTTTGGACGCCACCGTATTTTAGTGTATAATCACAGTGGGGTTTAAGCTAGTGGGATTTTAAAGGCTTGAAACTATTCCCTACAATTTTTGGCGACTCCATTGGGGAGGATTTCTATTTTAATTCCTGAATTTGTTTCGGAAATGATTTAGAATGAGTGGATGAGACTCGAAAAGTTCTACGTATTTCATGTGCGTAATTTTGATTAACATTATTGTCATATGCATAAAAAGGTTCTCATTGGAAAGACCATCCGTAATGAGTCAAAAACATAGGATTTTACACGTAGGAAATTTGAGAAATGTCTTTCACAACTAGGACTGAAATAGCACCGCGCGAAACTAGATGATTTTACCGAGCACAGAAAGCTGCTGAGGCATGTGGGAAGTAGCGTTAGGGGCTAGAGCTTGGCGCCAAGTTTTTAGCCGTAGCACCAGACGCCAGTATTGGCGCTAGGCGCTACAATTAAAAGTTGGCGCCTGTCTCTGTTTGCTGGCGCCAATTTCCCCCAATACTGAGCCAGAAATATGCGTTCTAATTTCGATCGGTTTTTCGTCTTGTTTGCTCGATCCTGCTTCCTGATTGAATTTTTTCTCACTTTTCTGAAACCCATATGTGTTCTACATATGGACATAACCCTCTGGGAATTCATGCTCTATCTACCCGATTGAACGCTCCTGGCAACAAAGGGTACATCTGAGATGTTGAATTCACTAAACCATGGAAGTGAGTTTTTTCTAAAAAACTCGCGGTGTTCTATCCACACGTGTTAACCCTTCACGGTTAGGCTTCTACGCGGTGCATCTGAACAATTAACCATGGACCCTATTTGACTAAACCATATCCCGAACTTTAGTGAACTAGCGCCATGGTTAGGTTGCAAACTCATTGCATCATATTGTGCCTACTTGACTAATTGTGCATTATTTGTTGCGCATATATATTCTATGCTCCTCCTAACCGTTTGTTGATTTGTGTCGAGATTATAATTAATGACTTAAAGAACTTTGCCTAATTAATTAATTAATTCGAGTCAATAAAGTTTTTTCTTCTTTTAATCAGAATTGACCTAGTATGACTTTAGGCATACCCAAGTTGACTAATAATATCAAAAACAGTCCCAGATCGAGGCTCCAATGTTGGTGCCAAAATCTGGGCTGTAGCGCCACTGTATGGTGTGTAGCGCCAGACATTTACTAAAAAGTCTGGCGCCAACCACCATATTGTGACGCTAGTCCTGTCGCTTGGCCGACAGTTCGGATTATTTGTCGAGTCATCACCTAATGTCTAATTATTCAGTTTCCTGTTTAATTCGGTTAATTCTGCTTAATTGAATCAATATTCGAGTTTAGGCACTAAGTCCCATGGTCTTACACAAGAGTCCAAGCATGTCACTTACACACAATACACACACTATTACACATGTCTTGACCATGATTAAGGAAGTCTTGTGTGCGCGCGTTTTTTTTCGTCATTTTTTTAGGGGGGTAAGTCGGATATTAATCCTCCAATAAATAATAGTACTTAAGTTCCCTAAACACATGTACATTATTGCTCCCTAAAAATATGCATACTTTTTTTTTAAAAACAAAAGCCATAAAGTCAAACTGATTCGAGTTAAGTAATTAAAATGCAAACTGGCTTAATTTACAGCGCGTGGTCAACAAAGGAAGGACGATTAATCAAAGATAACCTCTTCGTACAAGTCCAACTTTTCGACAAACCTGTAGCTCGCAAGAGGAAAGCAAGAGTTATAATGGCAACTCAGGAAGAAGTTAACGATCTCAAAAACCAATTGGCTACTGTAACTGAGACACTAAAGCTTCTCGCACTTAAGATCGAGGATCCCGCGAAGCAACAACAAATGGACCTCATGGAAGAAAGCCTAAGCAAGTTGTCCAACGACTACAAGTTTCAAGAACTCACATCCCAAGGGGTCTCGGTGGATAAGGATCTTCTTTCGCAGAAGTTCAGTGCCAACGACATCCCAAAGTTTAGGGCAATCGACAACCACTACTTCCATCTAAGGGCATTTGAAACAATAATGAGTATCAAGGGTATCGATAAGAAAATTATCCCTTCTCTGTTCTCGCTATCTCTCGAGACCGTTTGCCAACAATGGTTCTTTTCTCTTGAAAAAGAAAAGACCTCTACCTGGGAATCCATAGCAAACGCTTTCGTTGATAGGTACAAGTGCAACGTTCAAGTCGAAACTGACCATAGAGAACTTGAAATTCTCAAGCAGAAGGAGAATGAAGGCTTCACATCTTTCTTTAACAAGTGGAGAGAAACCCAGCTAAAATGATTGAGGTACCAAGTGAAAAAAAGTCCGTGAGAGTGTTCATTAAAAATCTCCAAGAAAAATATTAAAAACATCTTAAATATCAAAATAACCTTCATACCTTTAAGGCTGTTTATGATATTGGGATTAATATTGAAGATGACTTAGCTAAATCTAAAGCTGCCAACAATAACTCCAACAGTGGCTGGAAAGGAAAGAAGAACGACAATCCTTCTTCTTCCAAAACCGCCCACTCAAATAATGTTAGCGCCTTTAATCTAGGAGAAGTCCTTGCCATGAACAACCAAGGACAAAAGAAACTGTTTAGGAGAAACTTCACTCCTATTGGCATGAGTTATGACACCGCGTTTGATCAGCTAAATGCAAAAGGTCTTATAACTCCCATTGGACCATTCGGAGATCCACCAGTCGAGAAAAGGTCGCCTAATTGGAACCCCAATGCACATTGCAAGTATCATCAAGGTAGGGGCCATTCTACTGAAAGATGTTGGAAACTTAAGGAAGCTATCCAAGACCTGATTGACAGTAATAAGCTGTCGTTGCCTCCTGCCAGTAAGAAACCGAGTATTGATAATGCACCTCTAGCTCACACATTGGTTATCTACGATGAAGAAAGCGAAGTTGACCCCTCATCTCTCATTAAGCCTGTCAAAGTGACCGAAGAAGAAGAAGAAGAAGAGATCTTTTTCGATGTCGAGGATAATCCTCCAGAACTAGCAAATGAGGTAGAGATACGAATACTCACACTATATCTGAGGGAGACATCACAACTGTTACATGAAACTCTCAAAATTATGAATGAACTTCGCAAGGAATATGATCAAGAACCTAAGAGAGAATTCACACAAGTAAAAACGACTTATAAGGCAAATCACTTTCCCTTACAAGTCACCGAAAGACCCAAGAAGAGCCATAAAATTTATACTCCAATTGGGATCCCGTATGCACAAATGTTTAAAATGCACTCCGAGAGTGGCAAGGTCAAACCTCTTGAAGCGAGACCATTTGAATCATTAAAAAGAACAGATAGATATTACTGTCAATACCATCAGTCAGGAGGACACACCATAGAAAACTGCTTCAAATTCAAGGATTTGGTGCAGAAAATGATTGATAGAAAGGAATTAGTCCAAGTTCAACAAGAAGAGGATATAAATGTTAATGGAGTATGGGACAGTGATGAAAAAGATGTCTATCTAAAAGACATATTAGAACCTTAACCTTCCATATCATACACCACAGACGACATTTGGGCTGAAGAAGATGCATCAATAGACGTCCTCACAAGATCCGGGAGAATACAACCTCCTGTTTCAACACAACCCATGCCTACTGTACAACAAATTCCCATACCTATCATCGAAGACAATGACATTTGTAAACAATTCAAGAAGACAAAAGTTGAGATGAATGTATGGAAGCTTCTAGCAACATCTCAAGAACATAGGTTGGCTGTGATGAATGCCTTGGATAAAATCGAGATAGATTCTGACACCATTCCTGAGGGACTAGCTAACTTCCTCACGAGTGATCTCCCTAGTCCAATTAATCTAATCACCTTCTCTGATAAAGATTTACCCCCGGAAGGTGACAAGCACTACAAAGCGTTAAACCTCACAGTAGTCTGCAAAAGAATGAATGTTCCCATGACGCTTGTAGACAATGGATCGGCTATTAACGTCTGTCCACTTAGGACTGCGAGGATGCTCAGCATAAAGAATGAGGATTTAACTCCGTCCACCCAAGGAATAAGAGCTTACGATAATACTCGACGTCAAGCTCTTGGAAAAATAACCCTAAATATGACGGCAAGAGCAATAGAACATGCTACTACTTTTCAAGTGGTAGACATCAAAGCCTCATTCAATATGTTGTTAGGACGCCCTTGGCTCCATGATCTAAAGGTCGTCCCTTCATCTCTCCACCAACAAGTGAAAGCTATAGTTGGAGGAATCCCCATCACCATTGATGCTTCGCCAATGAGGATCAAGTCAATAGAGAATCCAATCATCAACGTGGAGCACGACGAAGATTATGAAGACCTATGGGGCTTTAACGAAGAAGTCTCCTTAATCCAAGAGGATGAAAGGACATCTCTTTGCCACGACCCCCATTCCAACATGATTATCAACACTATGCTGAAAAAACAAGGACACTTCCCTGGGATGACCTTAGGAAAGAAAAGGGGATAGAAAAATCGATACAGTCACCTGGCCTCCCTAAACTAGATACTTTCGGACTTGATTTCGAACTGACTCGGAAAGATCTCAAGCGAGCCCAGGACAAATTGAAAGAACGTAGGGACGCTCGCATTCAAAAGAAAGCAATTCCAAAGGATCAGTACCCTCTTACGCTTAATGATCAGTTTATAAAAGAAGGAGAGGACTATCCATGCTATGAATTTCCCGAACCATTTGTTGTTAATGGCATACGACAACAAGGATTCGAGATTTTCTTGGATTGCTATTTCACTGATGAAATCCCAACTCCCGTCCATAAGGAGAAAGCACCTCCATGCTTTGACTTTAACGTCATGGGATTACTGTTTGGGCGAGAAAAGAATGAGCCAGTTTATGAGGAAGACAACTCCTCACTCATCCCTCGAAGCTAATTACTCCAGCTGAAGGATTACTGCAAGGGTGGCGCAAGACTATTAAGGTGATCACTCCAAGTGGGAGGAAGATATCAATCATGACAGGACAAGGGCCAACGTTTGAAGAATCGTCAGGGTCAGAGTCAGAGTCTGAGTCAGAGTCTTTCCCTTTAGAATCTTCTAAGTCTTTAGTTATAACGCCTTCCCTTTCTATTTCTTCTCCTAGGATAGTTACTGATCCAGTCCCCGAGGACATATCACTCTTTGATGTAATGATCTCAGAGTATAATAATATCGCTCATTCTCCTTACTTCTCGTGTTCTTCCCTAACCCAAGATGACGAACATTGCTTAGCTAACGATGAAAAAGATAAAGAATTTATTAAAGCAATAGAAACACTTGAAAAGAAAACACCAGTAATTGAGGAGACTGAAACAGTTGATATCTCAAATGATTCAACATATAAAAGAGAAGTTAAAATCGGACTAACATTGAATAAACAAGAAAGAACCGATTTAATTAACTTGCTTAAAGAATTTATCGATGTATTTTCTTGGTCATTTGAAGATATGCCAGGCATTAACAGACAAATAGCTCAACACACTATACCATTAATTCCATGAATGAAACCTGTAAAACAAAAGTTACGTCGAATGAAACCCGACGTAGCACTTAAAATAAAAGAAGATGTTCAAAAATAAATAACTGCAGGTTTCATCAAGGTATCCAAATACCGCGAATGGGTCGCTAACGTCGTCCCAGTTCCAAAGAAAGATGGAAGGGTAAGGATGTGTGTCGACTATCGAGATCTAAATAAGGCAAGTCCAAAGGAAGACTTCCCTTTGCTACACATCGATATTCTGGTAGACAACACAGCAAATCACGCGCTCCTCTCATTCATGGACGAATACGCAGGGTACAATAAGATTCTTATGGCAGAAGAAGACATGGAGAAGACAACTTTTATCACACCATGGGGCACTTACTGTTACACGGTAATGCCATTTGGATTGAAAAACGCAGGAGCTACTTACCAACGTGCAGCAATTGCCTTGCTCCATGACATGATGCACAAAGAAGTCGAGGTATATGTAGACGACATGATTGTGAAATCAAAAGACCGTCCAGGCCATCAAGTAGCCTTAAAGAAATTTTTCGAAAGGCTAAGAAAATATAATATGGGGTTAAATCCCTCAAAATGTGCTTTTGGAGTCACCTCGGGCAAGCTCTTGGGATACGTCATAATCTCTAGCGGAATAGAGATAGATCCAACCAAGATTAAAGCAATCATGTCAATGCCACCGCCCAAGACCGAGAAACAAATTCGAGGATTCATTGATCGGTTACAATACATAAGTAGGTTCATATCAAAACTAACAACGATATGTGAACCAATCTTCAAAAAACTCAAGAAGACTGTACCAGTAATATGGGATGACGAGTGTCAAAAAGCCTTTGACCGGATCAAAGCCTATCTCGCAAATCTTCCCGTATTAGCGCCAGCACTTCCCGGAATACCTCTTAGGTTATATTTGACGGTTACCAAAGAGACAATGGGAGCCATGCTAGCACAAGAGGTAGAAAACAAAGAGAATGCAATTTATTACTTAAGTAAGAAGATGCTCGAATACGAAACACGCTATACACCACTCGAGAAATTGTGCCTCGCTTTGGTGTGGGCCATAACTAAGTTGAGACATTACATGTTGGTGCATACCGTTTTCGTGGTATCTCGATTGGATCCACTCAAATACTTGTTCGAGAAATCAACGCTCAATGGACGTATTTCAAGATGGATAGTCAACTTAGCCTAGTTCGATGTACGGTTTATGCCACAAAAAGCTATTAAAGGATCCATGGTGTCATACTTTCTGGCAGACTTTCCAATAGAAGACTCGACACAAATACAGGACAGTGAATTTCCAGATGAAGATTTGATGGTCACCGAAGATGATACTTGGACCTTCTATTTTGACGGAGCCTCAAACCAAAAGGGATGTGGTGTCGGAGTGCTACTAGTATCACCTAAAGAAGAACATGTCCCAATCTCAATAAAGCTTGATTTCGACGTTACCAAAAATGCTGCTGAATATGAAGCATGTGTGATAGGCCTTGAAATAGCCCTGACATTGGGAGTAAAGAAGTTAAGGATATTCGGAGATTCCTCTCTAATCATCAATCAAATATCTAAAATGTGGAAAGTAAGGAGTGAAAGCCTAGCTCCTTACCAAACTTATCTGGAAACTCTTACCGATCAGTTACAGAAGGTAGAATACACTTATCTACCTAGAGAAGAAAACCAATTTGCTGATACCTTGGCAAGATTAGCCTCAATGGTTAGGATTCCCACGGATATCGAGCAAATGCCTCTAACTATCGAAAAAAGGCACAAACTGGCATATATACAGACTATAGAAGATGACAATCCAGTCCAAGACAAAGATGAAGAACAAGAAGAAAAACCATGGTACACAGACATTCTCAACTATGTCACCAATGGAGAATACCCTCCTCATGCTGACAAAAGAGCTAAGCAAGCCTTGAGACTTTTGGCTTCTCAATATATACTCATAGACAACGAGCTACATAAAAGGGTACCTAAAGGTCGAGCCCTCCTATGTGTAAGGAAGGTGGATGCACAAAGAATAATGAGAATGGTCCACGAAGGAATCTGTGGAACTCATATAAATGGCAAAATGTTAGTCTACAAAATAATGCGAGAAGGGTATTATTGGACTACCATGAATAGGGATTGCCATCAATATGTAAAAAGATGCCCTAAGTGTCAAATTTATGCCAATTTACAGCACGTTCCTCCATCTTCGCTCTACAACTACACATCACCATGGCCATTCTCTACATGGGGAATTGACATAATTGGCAAGATCGCTCCTCCAGGGACAGGAGGCCATGAATTTATTCTAGTAGCGATTGATTACTTTACGAAGTGGGTTGAAGCACAATCATATGCTAAAATCACCGCAAAACATGTAGCACTTTTTATCGAGAGAAATATCATTTGTCGATATGGAGACCCACATGAAATGATAAGTGACAATGGAACTCACTTTCAAGCCGAATGTGAAGAATTGCTACATAAATATGGTATCCAACATCATCATTCGTCACCTTATAGACCTCAAGAAAACGGAGCAGTCAAGGAAGCTAATAAAAATTTAAAGACTATCATCGAGAAAATGACAGAAAATTACAAGGATTGGCCTGACAAGCTTCACTTTGCATTGTGGGGTTATCGTACGTCAATCCGTACGTCAACAGGAAATACACCATTTTCTTTGGTATATGGAATGGATGTCGTACAACCTGTCGAACTAGAAATATCATAGCCTCGGAGGTCAAACAGGGCAACCAACCCGCAAGACTCCCATAGGAGTCTCGTCTCTCGATCTCTGGCGATATGTATCCTGTACAAATCGCCTAGGCCATCGCAACCAGAGCCGTGATGTCGTGTCCTTCCAGGCTCGGTTCCCCGTCTCACCCTCTCAGAAATGTGGTGGACAGGGGCAAAGAACAAGGTCTGCTCATCCCACTCTGGGAACTGACCAAGCGAAGTGGACGGTGTAGTGTCGTCCTCCACGGGCTCATGCTCCCGTCTAGTGTTTCGGGACTGTGAACCGGAGCCTCGTTGT
The DNA here is from genome assembly GCF_001683475.1 of Chenopodium quinoa. Taxonomy (NCBI): domain Eukaryota; kingdom Viridiplantae; phylum Streptophyta; class Magnoliopsida; order Caryophyllales; family Amaranthaceae; genus Chenopodium; species Chenopodium quinoa. The sequence continues at coordinate 2,713,616 of NW_018743197.1, read as the reverse complement.
CTAGCCATGCTACATTGTGCAGAATCATCATAAATCGAGGTTCTATAGTATCTAAAGGTTTGCCTAGCCGCATGATACTATGTTCGCAAAAATAGAGTACGTAGTACTAAAACAGAGCACAAATTGGAATTGAGCATGATAAGAATTTTTCAAGCAATCAAATAATTTCTTGAAACTCTATAGTAATTATTGTGACAAATTGGACAAGAATTGCTAGCAAAAACATCAAGAACAAGTCACATTGTTCTTCACGACCTTAAGAGGTCCAACAATGGCAAATTGCTCATTTCTTCACCAAATTGAGTCAAACAAGTCTTAAATTACACCCAAGGAAATGTACAAACATAATCAAGCAATTTCATGGCATAAAACTTGACAAACAAAGCAAATTAAGCATTATAAGTTTCGAATTTTCATGAAATTCGTGAATAAACATGCCAAAAATACATAAAAACTTATGTGACTTTGAAGAAAACTTACATAGATCGGGAAAATAGATGAAAAGAGCTTTGATTTGCAACAAATTTGAGCAAATTCGATTGAGAAACGAGCAAGAACCGAGCAATCGAAGCTTTCAGGTTTTTTCGAGCAGTTTGGAACGAGCAAAGCAGCGAAATGAAGAGGAAAGGGGTATTTAAGGAAATCCCCGTGCTGGGGCTAAGCCCTATGCATTGGCGTCAAAAATTAGGCTTGGCGCCTGGCGCCAATATCAGCGCCTGGCGTTAAGGCTAATAAGGTGGCGATGATGGTTTTTCAGTGGCGCCAGAGCACCCAGCCACCTGGTGAGGTTGTTCTACCTTTCTGCAACATATTTTTTGGTTTCTTGGTACGCTAATTAGCCCCTCTAAGCAATTTGACATGATTTAGTAATCGGCTTGATTACATAAAGTGATCGACCTGATAAAAGATCGTCTCACTTAGCTTAAAGAGCCTAAGCATTGGCTCACTAACAAAAAGCACCGACATATAGGTTCAAAAGAAAAAGAGCACCGACATACAGGTTCAAAGCAACAGAAGCGCCGACCAACTGGCATAGTGGGAGCAAAGTTCAGGATCGACAGGCATGGGTCTTCGGTAATTTCCTTTGGAAAATTATCGCATCAAATGAGGATGACTTCAAGTAAGGATATCTTCGACGGCGTTCCCTAGCTTGCGGAGAGTGGTCACAAAAAATTGGAGGTAATTTCAGGCGAAGTTGTCTTCGATCATATTCCCTTAGGCATGGAAGATGGTCATAATGCAGATGGAGATTGTTTCAAGAGAAATAATCTTCGATAGTATTCCCTTGGACATGGAATATTATCTATGCGGTTGGACATTGTTTCAAGAGAAATAATCTTCGATAATATTCCCTTGGACGTGGAATATTATCAATGCGGATGAGGATTTGTTTCAAGAGAAGCAATCTTCGGTGATATTCCCTTGGACGTGGAATATTATCAATTCGGAGGAGGATCGTTTCAGGCAAAGCAATCTTCTTAATTGGAAGCAGTTACGGGCGTAGCTGTTTTCAAGCGGGATGGCATTCTCTAGCTTGTAAAAGGTCATCAAAACAACAAGGAAGCGGCAACAATTGGTTACTTTCAGAGACGTGTGCTCGACAGTACATGATACAAGTTTCTTAACTATTTTATCTGTTTAACTAACGTTAGTTTGCAGGTATTGGCGTTACAAGAAAGATTTAGGGTCGCAGAACGTTCTGAATCATTCTCTGTCTCTATCAGTACTTTGACTTTTGTTTTCGAAACTTATGTTTCTCCAAACTCAGTCAAAGTGGGGGCTTCTGTAGACACCCATTTGTGTCTCCCCAAAACCAAACTCGGTGATAAGTACCTTTCACGACAAATCATAATCGAATGAAGCGAAAGTGTGGAAAGTCTAGTGTTGCGGAAAGTTTTAATTTCTTTTCTCTTCACTCTATTTTTGAAAACTTATTTCAAGAAAACAGCTAATCCAGTTTGGTTGGTCCATGATATGGGTCCAATAGTAGTGTATTTGGATGGGGCTTGATAAAAGCTTTCCAACGATATATTATAAGCCCAATTCCGATGAATAATGAGGAAATTATGGCCAATTTACCAAACTGGGCCCGGTTTGAGCCTTATATACGGCCCAATGATCTAGGGGAGGGCCTAATAAGATTTATCATTCCTAATGCAATTAGGAATGGTTTTAGTCTTCTAGGTTCTTCTAGAAGAAGGTTCTTTTCATTCCTAATTCAGTTAGCATTGATAAATTGACTTTTGACTTTTCAGAGTTTTAATTAAAATCAAATAGCATTTTTGAGAAAATTATATGATTTTATCCTCCAGTACGGCAAACTTATCTGATTTTCAAAAACGCGTGAAAATCAGGCTTGGCGCCTGACCCCAGGCTTTGGCGCCGGGGACCATGCCTGGTGCCTGGCGCCAGTGCTGGTGCCTGCGCCAACTCTTTTTTTGTGCGTTAGACTCTATTTTGTTTATTTTATCTTTTTGGCTGATTTTCTCTATAAATATCGTATTAAGAACTCCGTTTTCAATCATCTACATTCATCAACAATCAGTTTTCATTCACAATCATTAATTCTTTAGTATTCTCTTAATCATTCATCTTTTTCTTCTAAGCTTTGTTTTTAAATACAAAATTCCGCATTCGCAAGATCTAGAAACACCTAGCCATATTCGAAGTTGCCTTCACCCTAGACGTGAAAGGTTTTAATTTTAGAGGGTTTGGTCCCAAATCTCTATTTCAATTATTTAATTTAATTGTTTGTTTATTATTTTCCTTGAAGTTACTAACGTGTGTATTTTGTTATTAGAAAGAGGTACGAGGCATCAAAGGAAGTAATTTAATGGTTTTAATTGATATTATAATGTAGAAATCATGTTTACATTGTTATACTGATTCCTAGTATTATGTCTAGGGTATTTTTAATATTAAATATGATTGCTATGATGCCTTTTATTCTCTTCCGAACATTTATGATTGTTAGTATCATGTTAGGGTTAAAGACTTGATTTTTATTGCTTAGTGAGTTAGGGTTTGTTATTAATCTTGTTAGTATCATGCCTAGGATCTTGCTATTACTATTATGCTTTAATATTAACATGAGCATGATTATGATTATAATTGTTATAATTTATGATTATTATGAATATTATTATTATTATTATTATTATTATTGTGATGATGATTATTTTTATTTTTATTGTTATTATAATTATAATTATTGTGATTATTTATTATGTTGCTTGATATTTATTTTTATTGCTTGATCACACCTTTTATTGCATGTTTAAAGGGAATTGGTACTTGTAATCACGCTTAATAAGATAATTAATAATCTTGTTTAGGGATAAATGTGATTATAATTCAAGTGATCGCCAATAATAGATTTATTTGTGTATTAAATTCAACCAACATAGATAAACAGGTTTAGGGTTAATCATATTGATTGCATGTTAGTTAAAAAGCGCACATGAATACGATCACAATAAAGTAGAGACCTATTATTAGGGCAGGTTCAATCTCTTTTAGGTTGGATTTGTACCATCATCCCTGAACCCTTATTTAGTTCTAGACCTTATGGAGTTGACGATCCCTTGGATCGTTAAGGGGTGTAACCTTCATCCTATGAACGGTTTACAAGTTCCTAAAAAAACTTGGTGGCGACTCTTTTGCTCTATCTTCTTTCCTTTTGGACGCCATCGTACTTTAGTGTATGATCACAGTGGGGTTCAAGCTAGTGGGATTAAAGCTTGAAATTTATTCCCTACACATCCCTAGTTGGAAGATGCCTTTGGAGCAAGCTTATAGCATTGGGAAAGTCAAGAAGTAAGAAAGTGACATGCTTCAAGTTCTAGCTCATTCGCTCTCATGCAACCATGTTGTTTAACCCACCGTCAACTCCATTTCAATCCGCCATGCTTAGTGCCTATCATGAGGGGCACACCATTCACATCATGAATGCACCAAAGAAGTGACCTGCTCAGGTGGTGTAGGCGCACACATTCTGTTGGGGTTTGGTGAGTCCGACTCACCGCGGAAAGAAATCCAATAACAAGACCGCAATCGCAATAAATAGAACCATAAACATAATTAAATTAAACACAAGATTAATAAAAACGATTACCTTTTGGAGCGTGCTTTGCCCGACCAAATGGGCTCTTATTTGGAAGCAAGCTTTGAAAACACGAAGCCTTCAACGTTGATCCACCCGTGATTTAGGGCGGAGACTAGGTCGTTGAAAACTAATCTACCCTTGGTCAAAATAAAATTTGTAATCTCTCAATACACCTCTATACCAAGCATAGAGTAAGTCGAGGGTCGAACCACTAGGAATGGGAGGTGAATGCTAATGTCAAAGATAAGATATTTTGAAGAAATGAAGTGAGGTGTGTATATTCCAAACAATCAAACAATTAAAATGAAATCAAATTTATTAAGCACTAGGGTTAAGATCCGCATATACTCGGAATGGATATAGCTAATTGGGATTGGAGATGACTAAGTCGAGTGTTGCGAGGGAAAATCAATTAAGCAATCAAGAGAGTAAGGTAAGCTAATCTCCTAGAGGTCAAGCTAGCGTCAAGTACGAGAGACTCTACCTAGGAACCTTGCAAACCTACTCAATCGACAAAAGCAAGCCAAAAATCAATTTTCCGTATCAAAGCAAGCTTACAATGCATTCTAGTGTATCAATAACAGTTAGCTACTCTTCAATTAATCACACACATGAACTTAATCAATCTACCAATTTAATCAGACCATCAACTCCATCAATTTCTCCCAATTAGCATCAATCCATTACTCAAATATGCTTCACCATTCCCCTAACAAGAGAATTACTCACAATACATTGAAATCAAGATCAAAACTAAGCTAATCAACAATTTCATCATTATCATATCAATAAAACTAATTCAATCACAAAATCAATTGAAACATGAACAATCAACAAAGCAATTGAAATGATAAGCTAAAGATTGCATTAAAGTAAATGATATTCTTAAAATCTTGCTTCAATTCAATGGAGAAAATGCTTGAATTACCAATCGTCAATCATCAATAAAGAATTTTTCTCTCTACAATCTTGAGTTTCTCTCTCTAAAATTCTAATTCTAATTCTATTCTAATTTCTGAATAATATCCCCCTTTTAAAAATAGAATGAAAATCTATATATAGTAAAACTAGCTACGAGAAGTTAGTTAGATCGTCCCCGGGTAAACCCGTACAGGCACGGCCAAGGGAGAGCGCGGCTGCGCAAATCTGGGTACGGAACAGAGTACCAGACAGGCACGCCCGTACCACCAGGCCGCACGGCCGCGCCTGGGAACAGGGCAGCCTTCTTCTCTATCATGCCGATGCTCCTCGTGTGTTCCACTTAATGCTCTTGATAAACACGAGACCTTGCAGTTTCTTAACTCCATGTTTGTGGGTACAACACTAGAAATCATGCCCCCACGGCTTGAATGCACAGCTTAGGAACTTTATGAACTTGCACTTCTCCATGCTTGAGCTTCAAATGGAGTACATTTGATATCCTAATCAATGCCAAATATGGGAAGAGGCCTCGGGAAACTTGGATAACGACTTTAACCTGAAAAAAAAAGGAAAACAAGCAAATAAAAGAGAAAATAACAAAATAAACCAAGAAATGCATACAGAAAGAAATCCAACTAAGAAAATGCAAACAAAAAGAAATAAAGAGTAAAATTAAGGAAAAGCTAAGTAAAAGAGCTATAGAATAACATGAAATTCACTCTAAAAGGAACCAAATGAGTGCCATAAATGACACTTATCGAATTCCCCCAAGCTAAACTTTTGCTCGTCCTCACGCAAAACAAAGCAAGAAAGAATAAGGATGTGTAGACACCCATTTGTGTCTCCCCAAAACCAAACCCAGTGATGATTACCTTCCACGTCGAATCATAATCGAATGAAACGAAAGTGTGGAAAGGTCTAGTGATGCGGAAAGTTTTTATTTCTTTTCTCTTCTTTTTGTTTTTGAAAACTTTATTTTAAGAAAACAGCCGATCTAGTTTGTTTGGTCCATGATATGGGTTCAATAGTAGTGTAGTTGGATAGAGCTTGCAAAGACCTTTCCAATGATATATTATAAGCCCAATTCCGATGAATATTGAGAAAATTATGGCCAAATTACCAAACTAGGTCCGGTTTGAGCTTTATGTACGACCCAATGATCTTGGGGAGGGCCTAATATGATTTATCATTCCTAATGAAATTAGGAATGGTTTTAGTCTTCTAGAATCTTCTAGAAGGTTCTTTTCATTCCTAATTCAATTAGCATTGATAAGTTGACTTTGTTGACTTTTCAGAGTTTTAATCAAAATCAAATAGCATTTTCGAAGAAATTATATTATTTAATCCTCCAGTACGGTAAACTTATCGGATTTTCAAAAACGCGTTAAAATCAAGCTTGGCGTCCAACCCCAGGCCTTGGCGCCTGGAACCAGGCCTGGCGCCTGGCACTAAGGCTGGTGCCTGGCGCCAGCTATCCAGGGTTGGCGCCAGCTCTGTTTCCTGAGCGTCAGACTCTGCTTTGTTAATTTATCTTTTTTGGCTGCTTTTTTCTATAAATATCATATTAAAATCTCCGTTTTCATTCACCAACCATCATCGATCATCCTCTACATCTATCATTCACCATTCATTCACTAATTCTCCTCATTCACATGTTTTCCTCAACAATTAGTTTTAATTAGCATTCTTTCACCAATTCTCCCTCATTCATCTTTCCTCTAAACTTTGCTTTTTCAATACAAAATTTCGCATTCGCAAGATCTAGGAACACCTAGCCATATTAGAAGTTGCCTTCGCCCTAGACGTGAAAGGTTTTAGTTTCTGAGGGTTTGGTCCCAAATCTCTCTTTCAATTATTTAATTTAATTGTTTGTTTATTATTTTCCTTGAAGTTACTAACGTGTGTATTTTGTTATTAGAAAGAGGTACGAAGCATCAAAGTAAGTATTTTAATTGATTAATTGATGTTATGATGTAGAATTCATGTTTACATTGTTATTATGATATTCCTAGTATCATGTGTAGGGTATTTTTAATATCAAATATGATTCCTGCGATGCCTTTTATTCTCTTCCTAATATTTATGATTTTTAGTATCATGTTAGGGCTAAAGCTTTGATTTTTATTGCTTAGTGACATGTTAGGGTTTGTTATTAATCTTGTTAGTATCATGACTAGGATCTTGCTATGTTTATTATGCTTTAACATTAACATGAACATGATTATGATTATAATTGTTATAATTTATGATGATTATGATTATGAATATTATTATTATTATTTTTATGATGATCATTATTATTCATGTTTATTATTTATTATTTATTATTATTTATTATGTTCATGTTAATATTATTTTAATTGATTGATATGGATATGGATATGATTGATTATTTATTATAATTTATTATGTTGCTTGATATTTATTCTTTATTGCTTGATCACCTTTTATGCATGTTTAGAGGGAATTTGGTACTTGTAATCAAGCTTAATAAGATAATTAATAATCTTGTCAGGGTTAATGTGGTTATAATTCAAGTGATCGCCAATAATAGTTTATTTGTGCATTAATATTCAACCAACATAGATTAAACAGGTTTAGGGTTAATCCTATTGATTGCATGTTAATTAGAAAGCGCACATGAATACGATCAGAAAAAAGTAGAGGCCTATTATTAGGGAAGGTTCAATCTCTTTTAGGTTGGATTTGTACCTTCATCCCCGAACCCTTATTTGGTTCTAGACCTTATGGAGTAGACGATCTCTTGGATCGTTAAGGGGTGTAATTTTCACCTCGTGAACGGTTTACAAGTTCCTTAAAAACTTGTTGGCAACTCTTTTGCTCTATCTTCTTCCCTTTTGGACGCCACCGTACTTTAGTGTATGATCACAGTGAGGTTCAAGCTAGTGGGATTTTAAAGGCTTGAAATTATTCCCTAAAGTTTTTGGCGACTCCACTGGGGAAGATTTCTATTTTAATTCCTGAATTTGTTTCGGCAATGATTTAGAATGAGTGGATGAGACTCGAAAAGTTCTAAGTATTTCATGTGCGTAATTTTGATTAACATTATTGTCATATGCATAAAAAGGATCTCATTGGAAAGACCATCCGTAATAAGTCAAAAACATAGGATTTTACACGTAGGAAATTTGAGGAATGTCTTTCACAACTCGGACTGAAATAACACCGCGCGAAACTGGAAGATTTTATCAAGCACAGAAAGCTTCTGAGGCGTGTGGGAAGTAGCGTCAAGGGCTAGAGCTTGGCACCACACTTTTAGCCGTAGCGCCAGACGCCAGTATTGGTGCCAGGCGCTACAGTTAAAAGTTGGCGCCAGTCTCTGATTGATGGTGCCAATTTCCCCTAATACCGAGCCAGAAATATGCGTTCTAATTTCGACCGGTTTTTCGCATTGTTTGCTCGATCCTACTTCCTGATTGAATTTTTTCACACTTTTCTGAAACCCATATATGTTCTACATATGGACATAACCCTCTGGGAATTCCAGCTCCATCTACCCGATTGAACGCTCTGTGGAACAAAGGGTACATCCGAGATGTTGAATTCACCAAACCATGGAAGCGAGTTTTTTCTAAAACTCGCGGTGTCCTATCCACTCGCACCAACCCTTCACGGTTAGAATTCCGCGCGGTGCATCCGGAAAAATAACCTTGGATCCTCTTTGACTAAATCATATTCCAAACCTTAGAGAAATAGAGCCATGGTTAGGTTGCGAACGCATTGCATCATATCGTGCCTACTTGACTAATTGTGCATTATTTGTTGTGCATATATATTCTATGTTTCTCTTAACTGTTTGTTGACTTGTGTTGAGATTAAATAAATTAATGACTTAAAGAACTTTTCCTTATTAATTAATTAATTAATTATTTAATTTGAGTCAATAAAGTCTAATTTTTCAATCGGAATTGACCTATTATGACTTTAGGCATACCCCAGTTGACTAATAATACCGAAAATAGTCCCAGACCGAAGCTCCACTAGTGGTGCCAAGGTCTGAGATGTAGCGCCACACTATGATGTGTAGCGCCTGACAACAGCTATGTTGTCTGGCGCCAACCTCCACAGTGTGACGCCAGTCCTGTCGCTTGGCCGACAGTTCGGATTATTTGTCGAGTCATAACCTAGGGTTTAATTAATCAATTTTCTGTTTAATTCGGTTAATTTTGTTGTCAATAATGTTTAATTGAATCAATGATTGAGTTTAGGCACTAAGTCCCATGGTCTTACACAAGAGTCCAAGCATGTCACTTACACTCAATGCACACACCAATACACATACTTTGACCATGATTAAGAGAGTCTTGTGTGCTCGTTACTCCGTCATTTTTTTAGGGGGGTAAGTCGGATATTAATCCTCCAACATAAAAATAATAATACTTAGTTCCCTATGTACGTTATTTTTGCAAAAAATATGCACCCTTTTTTCTTTTTCCTCTTTTTCCCTTTAAATAAACCATAAAGTCAAATTGATTCGAGTAAAGTAATTAAAACGCAAAATGGTTTAATTTACCGCGTGTGGTCAAGAAAAGAAGGACGATTAATCAAAGATAACCTCTTCGTACAAGTCCAACTTTTCGACAAACCTATAGCTCGCAAGAGGAAAGCAAGGGTTATAATGGAAACTCAAGAAGAAGTCAATGATCTTAAGAACCAACTGGCTACTGTGACTGAGACACTGAAGCTCCTCGCACTTAGGATCGACGATCTCGTGAAACAACAACAAATGGACCTCTTGCAAGAGAGCCTATGCAAGTTGTCCAGTGACTACAAGTTTCAAGAGCTTACATCACAAGGGGTCTCGGTGGACAAAGATCTTCTTCCGCAGAAGTTCAACGCCAACGACATCCCAAAATTTAGAGCAATTGACAACCCTTACTTCCATTTAAGAGCATTCGAAACAATAGTGAGTATCAAGGGTATTGATAAGAAGGTCTTCCCTTCTCTTTTCTCACTATCTCTCAAGACCGTTTGCCAACAATGGTTCTTTTCTCTCGAAAAAGAAAAGACCTCTACCTGGGATTCTATAGCAAACGCTTTCGTCGATAGGTACAAGTGCAACATTCAAGTCGAGACTGACCATAGAGAACTTTAAATCCTCAAGCAGGATGAGAATGAAGGCTTCACCTCTTTCTTCAACAAGTGGAGAGAAACCTCAGCTAAAATGATTGAGGTACCAAGCGAAAAAGAGTCTGTGAGACTGTTTATCAAGAATCTCCAAGTAAAATATTCCAACCATCTTAAATATCAAAATAACCTCCATATCAAGGATCAATATTGAAGATGACTTGGCTAAGTCAAAAGCTGCCAACAATAACTCCAACAGTGGCTGGAAAGGAAAGAAGAACGCCAATCCTTCTTCTTCCAAAACCGCCCACTCAAATAATGTTAGCACCTTTAATTTAGGAGAAGTTCTCGCCATGAACAACCAAGGACAGAAGAAATCATTTAGGAGGAACTTCACTCCTATTAGCATGAGTTATAACACCGCATTTGATCGATTAAATGCCAAAGGTCTTATAACTCCCATTGGACCATTTGGGGACCCACCAGTCGAGAAGAGGTCGGTTAACTGGAACCCCAATGCACACTGCAAGTATCACCAAGGTAGGGGCCATTCTACTGAAAGCTGTTGGAAGCTTAAGGAAGCTATCCAAGACCTAATTTACAATAACAAACTGCCGTTGCCCCCTGCCAATAAGAAGCCAAGCATCGACAATGCACCTCTAGCTCATACTCTGGCTATCTCCGATGAAGAAAACGAGGTTGACCCCTCATCTCTCATTAAACCAGTCGAAGAAATCAATGCCATAGAAAAAAAAGAGGAGATATTTTTCGATGTCAAAGATAGCCTTCTAGAACCGGCAAATAAGGAAGACATACAATTGCTCACATTGTCTATGAAGGAGGCATCACAACTACTACGTGAAGCTCTTAAGTTTATGAACAAACTCCATAAGAAATATGATGAGCTTCCATGTCCAAAGGAAGAACCTAAAAGAGAATTCACACCAGTGAGAACGACTTATGAGGCAAAGTATTTTCCCTTACAAGTCACTGAACAACCCAAGAAGAGCAATAGAATCCGCACTCCAATTGGGATCCCATATGTGCAAATGTTCGAAATTCTCTCCGAGAGTGGCGAGGTGAAACCTCTCGAACCGAGACCATTTGAGTCGTTAAAAAGGACAGATAGATATTATTGTCAGTACCATCAATCAGGGGGGCACACTATAGAAAACTATTTCAAGTTCAAGGATTTGGTACAGAAAATGGTTGATGAAAAGAAATTAGTCCAAGTTCAGCAAGAAGAGGATATAATCGTCAATGGAGTTTGGGACAGTGATGAAGAAGACGTCTACCTAAAGGACATAGTAGGACCTTCATCTTCTGTATCATACACCACAGATGACAATGTACCCTCTTACGCGTAATGGTCAGTTCATAAAAGAAGGAGAGGACTATCCATGCCATGAATTTCCCGAGCCATTTGTTGTAAACGGCATACAACAACCAGGATTCGAGATTTTCTAGGATTGCTACTTCACTGATGAAGTCCCAACTCCCGTCCACAAGGAGAAAGCGCCCCCATGCTTTGACTTTAACGTCATGGGATTATTGTTTAGGCAAGAAAAGAATGAGCCAACTTACGAAGAAGATAACTCCTCGCTCATTCAAACAGTCCTACATAGTGAAAGTTTCGACCCCTCGAAGCTAATTACTCCAGCCGAAGGATCACTACAAAGGTGGCGCAAGACTATCAAAGTGACTACTCCAAGCGGAAGGAAAATATCAATCACGACAGGGCAAGGACCGATGTTCGAAGAGTCGTCTGAGTTAGAGTCTGAGTCAGAGTCTTTCCCTTTAGAGTCTTCTAAGTCTTTAGTAGTAACACCTCCCCCTCCTATTTCTTCCCCTAGGATAGTTAGTGATCCAGTCCATGAGGGCATATCACTCTTTGATGTAATGATCTCAGAGTATAATAATATTTCTCATCCTCCTTACTTCTTGTGTTCTTCCCTAACCCAAGATGACGAGCATTGCTTTGCTAACGATGAAAAAGACAAAGAAATTAGTAAAGCAATGGAAACACTTGAAAAGAAAACACCGGTAATTGAAGAAACTGAGACAGTTGACATTTCAAATGATTCAACTCATAAAAGAGAAGTTAAAATCGGACTAACATTGAGTAAACAAGAAAGAACCGGTTTAATTAACTTACTTAAAGAATTTATCGATGTATTTGCTTGGTCATATGAAGATATGCCCGGCATTAAAAGAGAAATAGCTCAACACACTATACCACTAATTCCAAGAATGAAACCCGTAAAACAAAAGTTGCGCCGAATGAAACCCGACGTAGCACTTAAAATTAAAGAAGAAGTTCAAAAACAAATAACTGCAGTTTTCATCAAGGTATCCAAATACCCCAAATGGGTCGCCAATGTCGTCCCAGTTCCAAAGAAAGACGGAAGGGTAAGGATGTGTGTCGACTATCGAGATCTAAATAAGGCAAGTCCAAAGGACGACATCCCTTTGCCACACATCGATATTTGGCAGGGTAAAGTCGTATCCCCTAATCAAAAATAATTACCTAAATCACTAACTTAGGTAGATAGGGAAGTAGGGTCGAACTCCACAGGGAAACAAGTCTTTTTAGTTCTAGTTAATTATTATATTCTAAATTATCCGAGTAACCAATATATTTAGTGTGAATTCTATACTACGAAGAATGAGTTTAAGGAGAAAAGAAACAATAATAAGAAGGCCTAGGGTCACAGGTTCACCAATAATTAATATTCTGGGATAGAACAAAGTAATTAATAATTAACAATGCACATATAACATGATTAACAGGCTCTCGCAATTTATTAACCAACATAGATCTAACAGGCTCTCGTAATTTATTAGACCTAAGTTCCTATTAAAAATAGCCCTTAATATTAAATCAACATCTGCTGTTCATCAATCCAATATTGCTAAACATTCACAATCAAATTACATCTGCTCGATTCATAATCTAATTGCAAAGAATTAAAACAATTCAACAGGAAATTATCATGCAATATCAACAATCAATAATAACAAACATTCCCTTCATATTAATTATGGATCCCCATAAACCCTAGAATTAAACTACTCACTAATCATCATAACTAAACCAATCAAATAAATAAATAAGAACACAATCAAGAAAACAATTAAAATAGCTGAAATTAAAAAGGGATGAAATTGTACCAAAATAAATCTGGAATTAATGAAGGAATTAAGAACAAGAGTTTAGAGAGAATTTAAGAGAGAGAAAAATACTAAGTAGAGAGAGAAAGTCTAAGAGAAAAAAGGTAACTAATAATTCCGTACAAATTGTATTTAAACCTTTTGTAAAACACGAATTAAAACTAAAGTAATCAGACCCTAGGAAAACACGCGCCCGATCGGGCAAAGGGGTGCCTAATCGGGCCCGCCTTTTTTACAACGCCCAGTCTAATGTGCCGCGCCCGATCGAGCCTACGCTCACCCGATCGGGCGCGCCTTTCCTTGATAGAAGTCATGCGCGCATCCGCCAGATCGGGCGTATGCTTGCCCGATCGGGCCCGGCCTTCATCTTCAAGGCTTGGACTTCAATTGGGCTAGATTTCTCGGCCCAATCCATATTTCCTCTCGGGTCTCGAATACATGGGCCAATTGCCTCTTGATCCAAATAACCGAGCCCTTAGTCACCGGCTCTCACCGATCTTGGGCTCCAAAAGTGGTCGTGTCCTTCTTGCTTCCGTAGTCGATCCAATAATGCCCAGGAAAATGCTCCGTAATGCAATTTCCTGTAAAATATAAATAAAACTACGAAAACACTAGAACACACAAATTAGTAATAAAAGTGGCCCGAAAGAGCCAAAAACACTACTAATAATGACCACGGGACGGGGGTAAAACACTATATAAAATAGACATATCAAACTCCCCCAAGCCAAACCTTTGCTTGTCCCTAAGCAAAGTGCTCATCAATGAACATATAAAACATACTTCAACCCAATAAACAAATCAAAAGCTAGCGATTCAAGGTAAAATTAAATGAACATGCTTCAACATCAATCAATCTTATTCATCTAATCACCCTTCCTCCCCAGCAATTGTCAAGTAGAGCAAACCACAAGAGCATATAGAATTCAAGACTAGTGCTCACACACCCGACTCTCATTTATGTGGTGAGTAAAGAATGTACTCGATCGCTCTCCATCCCAACCCCTTTAATGTGAACAATGCCCTCCCAACTCACGCTCTCGTGTGTATAAAAACATTGAACGCTCATCCTACTAGTCGACTCGAAATATGCCAAGTCATAACTTGCATTGAAAAACAACACTTTCACATTTACATAACTTCTATGCACAAGGTCGGAAGGTCTTTTAAGCTTGTAATGTAAGGCTAGGGTAAAGGTAGGATAAATTTGGGATTATGTGAGAGAAAAGCTATGCATTAAGGGAGCCAAATCCTAATAAATCCATGATAAAAAATAATGATCATACCCATCTCCAACATAACCAACTCCAAACAACAATCCACCAAATATACTCCAAACAACATAAACAATCCCAACACTTACAATTTCACTCATAAGATATGATAATATGGAACTTGAGTGAAAAACAAACCCTTGAACTCATAACTTGAAATATTTACATTCAAACTCAACTTTTTTTTCTTTTCTTTTCTTTTGATTAACCTTCACTTAGAACATTTGAACATCAAACATTTTTTTTTTCTTAGAAGTTCACTTTTTTTTTTTTTCAAATTTCTCACTTTTTTTCTTTGAACTTCTTTTTCCATCACACTTTTATTTTTCTCAAATATATACAACTTTCAAACTCATAAAAAAAACAAAAATATGATCAAGAACAAATTACTTCTCAAAACCCACCCAAATTGTGCAAATAATGTGCACACTACAAACTCCCTTACCTCACTGACTAATAGCTCCCCCAAGCCAAGCTTGGGACTACTAACGAATGGGGAAATTAAGGCTTGTAATGTGGCTATAAACAATAAAAGGGCACAAGCAACAACATGGGTAACAAGAAGGGAACAAATGTATCTAAATACTCTGAAGGCTACCTAAAAGAATGAACGCCATCGTCCTCATGTGCATAATAAAAAGTCATGAAACACTACTCATAGTTGCAAATCAATACTCAAATTCATTGACATACCAGGAATTATGGAACTATCACACATTTTCTAACCAAATCAACTAGTCAAGCACTATATTCATAAGTAGTTAGGCAAATTTGACGCATGTTTAGGAATCCAAACAATTAGACTTCAAATCATGACCAACAAATCCACAATATTCATCGTCAAATACCAAGAATCAAAACAAATTTTCTCAAGTATGGGGCACAAGGAAGCATGATTTACAATTCATTGGAACGTATTTTTGAAATTTTTTATTTTTTTCAATTTTTTTGTATTTTTATATATAAAGAAAACAACAAAAGCTACACTAGAAAAGCAAGAAATCTAACCTAGAAAGCAAATAAAAATAAAGAAGGAAGAGAATTTCCAAGTGAAAGAACACCCCCCAAGCCAAATCAAGCAATGCCCTCATTGACTTGGGAGAGTAGCCTACTCCTCATTCTCATCCATCCTAGAATAACCCCCACCATGGCTAGAACCGGCTCCTCCATGGCTAGAACCACCACCATACCCCGAACCACCAGCATAGCAGTTAGGGTCCACGTTCCCCCCCCATCCCGTCAAAAGGTACATCGGTCCCATAACCATGGACCGATGAGTAGTCGACGTAGGTACCAAAGGCACTTGGGTTCGTATATCCACCCTGCGGATATTGGAACCAATCAGGGACAAGTGAATCCGGGGGAATAGCCCCCCTGACGGGCATAATCATCATACATGGGGTATAAATCCCGCCCTAGGTTCCTCTCCACAACCCCAACTCTAGCATCTAGGGCTCCTACCCTAGTGTCCAAATTCCTAACCATACCCTCCATCCTCCCTTGCCCACTCTCTATCCGATCCAATTGGCTTCTAAAGGCCGAAAAGTCATATGGAGCGTTAGGGTCGATGGTGTAGTTGGTTGAGGAAGTGGGAATGTTATGTGTGTAGTGTTGGGGTGATGGTTGGTACAAATGTTGTGGTAGTGAGGGAGGTGCTTGGTGGTGTGCTTGGGCCTCCCCTTGGTCTCCTAATTCAAAGGTATAAGAGGGAAGACCCTTCTCAAATTTGGTCAAGGCCGGGTTAGGCAAGGTGAAAGCGTTGTCTTTCCTACCCAACTCCCTATGAATCACCCACCAAGTCTCACCCCCTATCACATTTATCCAATTAAGGCCTCCTAAGTAGGGTGCGTCCATTAAGGTTGGTCCGGCTACCTTACCATCATCGCTAGGGGTCCAACTAAGGTATTTGACCGCAATGTGGGTTACTAACCCACCAAAGTAAATTGGGACCCTAGACCTACCCGATTCGGCTGCATTGGCCACCCTTTGAAAGTGTTGGGCCATCCTATGAACTATGTTGAGCTTGTCACTCTTAGGAATCATGTATGATCCTAATAGTTCTAGTTCATCTCTCCTCACATTAGCCGGTTCATGTCTCCCAAAGATGGTGAGGCCAACAAACCGTTGCCAAAGTTTTGGCACGGGATGTTGAATCCAAGTGCCCTTGGCATGTTGGAGGTTTAAGTTAGGATTCCCTGTTAGAGCACGGTAGACAAAAGTAATGTTGTCTTGGGGTGGTTCAATTGGTCTATCGGCTTTCAATTCAAATAATTTTCCAAAATCTTTCAAGGACAATCTAATATCATTATGAAACAATCGAAATTGAACATGAGAGATTAGAGCATTTGATTTTATGACATTAAAACTAGAAATGAATTCTAAAGTCAAATAATCATATGTATCATAATGTAATTGGAACAAACCACTCATGCCAATTCCCTTGAACAATTTCTCAACATATTTATCAATTCCTAGTCTAGAAAGCGTAGGATGATGAATAAAACGGGTAGGAATTACCTGCCGTGTGATGAGGTTGAGTATCCTTTGCCTTTGCTCTTGGGTGGTGATGACCACCCTCTCCCACCCCGGAATTTGCAGCTCCGGGTCAATGCTTGGTGCTTGTTGCCTCGATTCTTCACCCCTAACAGTCCTAGACCTCTTGAAAGTCATTTTAATGTGAAAATAGTAGGAGTTGAAGCTTTCTCTCTATTAGGGTTTGAGAAGAAATTGAGAGAAAGTGTTGAAAATTTAGTGTAGATTGTAGAGGAAGATGAGAGGAGTTGGAAAATGTAAGAATTTTTAAGTTTGGATGGAAGAATTGGAAGAGATCTTGGATTGAAGTGTGAGTTGAAGGTTTGAAAATGGAGGTTTTGGAGAGAGAGAGTGAAATGAAGAAGATGAAGTAAGGAGAAAATGGGGAAAAAAAGAAGAGAAAAGAAAATAAAGGGGGGGACGAGCTGTAGGCGCGCCCGATCGGGCGAGCCTCGCCTGATCAGGCGATAGGGGTAAATTCCAGAATATAAGGTGCGCGCCCGATCGGGCGAGCTCCGCCCGATCCGGCGCGAACGCGAACAAAATTGTCGCCTTTTGCTCGCCCGATATTTCTTTCCTTCTTACTCGATTTGCGCCCGATCGGGCGAAAAGTGAACTCGTTTCCAGCTCTCCTCTCGCGCCCGATCGGGCAGCCATGCCAGATCGGGCGAAATTAGCAAAGAGATCAGCTTTGCTTGCGCGCCTGATCAGGAAAATTCGCCCGATTAGGCGAATTTTTGTCCGATTTTTGCCTCACTTGCGCGCCCGATCAGGCGAGCCTCGCCCGATTGGGCCCGTACCAAGCCGTGGAATTTCTCCGATTAATTTTCTTATTCAATTTTTTCTAAGTCTTTTTACTAGTCAAATTCATACCTGTATAACAACACTTAAACATGGTAAAATATAACTCTCCTCACCTCTCTAAAATAAAAATAAAATAATAGAAAAGGAAAACTAATCTAGAAAGCAAGAAATACGGGTTGCCTCCCGCAAAGCGCTGGTTTATATAGGTCCCGCACGACCTTTTTACCAAGTACAATTCCTAGGACCCTTTACCTAACGCTTGACCGGGTGGTTTCTCACCCGATCTAGCGATGTTTAGGCTGCAATATGGCTTTTTGACATAACCTGTGGGACGCCAAGTCGCCTTATCTGGTGGATCCTCCTTGACTTGGAATGGGGGATCTTCAATGCTACGCACTAAAAACCCTTCTTCGATCGAATGCTGCTTTAAATTGTCATTGCGTTCAATACTTGCAACTCGATCTGGCGGAACACTTACCGTAGGCTCGATTCGCACAACATGCTCGATCGGTTCCACTTGTTCATCCTCGAAACCAAGACCAACATTGTAGAGTGCTCTTTCTATTGCATCGACTTCCTTCTGCCAGTTGTCTATCTCATCTAAAAGGGATGCAACACAAGATACCGCCTCCAAGGGATCTTTTTCAAGAGCTTGGTGCTTGTTAGAATAATTTACAACCACATTAACACTGAAACCTTTCTCCTCAGTCATGGAGCTTTTGGGGGCATTATTCAGATTAAAAACCCCTTTATCATCCCCTACTGATAGTGTTAGCTTACCACTTCGTACGTCTATGACTGCTCCTGCAGTGTTAAGGAATGGTCTACCCAAAATAATGGGTTTGCATATCCTCATCCATATCAAGAACAACGAAATCTACAGGTATATAAAATTTACCTACTCTAACGGGGACATCCTCTAAAACACCAAGGGGGTATTTGAAAGAACGGTCGGCCATTTGTAGAGTTATATTGGTAGCTTTTAATTTACCCATATTCAACTTAGAACACACAGATAATGGCATGACGCTAACGCTAGAACCCAAATCACATAATGCATTTTCAATCAAGAGATTGCCAATATGACAAGGGATAGAAAAACTACCCAGATCTTTTAATTTAGGTGGAGACTTATTTTGAAGTACGGCACTACACTCTGCAGTGAAAACTACTGTCTCTACCTCACTAATAGACCTTTTTCTCGTCAAAATTTCTTTCATAAATTTTGCATATGAGGGGATTTGTGTGATCAATTCAGTAAAGGGAACTGTTACCTTCAAATCTTTAACCACCTCGAGGAACTTACCAAACTGCTTATCCAAGTTTGTCTTCAATTGACGATTGGGGAAAGGAAGTTTGATGATTGGCTTTTGAGCATTCTTATTCTTATCTAGAGTAGCCACCTTCTCTGGAGTTTTACCCTGCAATGTAGAATTAGATGTGTTAGTATTATCCTCTAGCCCTGCAGGGCTATCAACTACATTGTTTGGTTTAATGGAATCAAGATTAGCAGTATTTAATAAAATAGGTTCATCAACTCTGGGCATAGAGGGCCCTTCATAGTTTGAACCACTCCTTAGAGTAATTGCAAATGCTTGATCCATAGGCCTAGTCGGCTGTGCCGGCAAGGCTCCCTGTAGGCGTGCTTGTAGAGTAGCGGAGAGTTGCGCAATTTGATTATCTACAATTTTATTATGCGCTAGAATTTGATCAATTGGCGCATCCCTGCTCTCCATGTGCTTTTTCATATTGACCAACATTGCTCTAATTTCCCCCAAAGAAGGGTCGAAAGATGAGGTGGGTTGTTGTGGTTGATTCTTCTTGCTAGCATTGGGATGATAATATTTCTGCTGTTGTTGCTGTGGCACCTGTGGTTCTTGTGGTGGTGGATTTTGAACATTAGTGCTCTGGTAGGAAAGGTATGGATGATTCCGATACCCAGGATTGTAAGTGTTGGAGTATGGGTTGTTCTGCCTATAAGCTTGGAAGGAATTAACTTGCTCCACGGAACTCCTGCAATCCTGCTCCCAATGACCTACAATACCACAATTTTCACAGAAAGCCTTATTAGAATTATTATTAATCGCAGAAACATTAGCAGTACTCAGATTATCTAATTTTTGGCAAATAGAGGTCAGTTGAGCTTGCAAAAAGGATACACAGTCGACACTATGTTTCCCTTTATTAGCAAATCCTCTAGGATTCCCATATTGGGAATTGTGTATCGCCATATCTTCAATAACCTGACCTGCATCATCAACATTAAGATTAATAAATCTCCCACTAGCTGCAGAGTCTAAAATTATTCTAGAAGAATTTCCAATGCCGTTATAAAAGGCTTGGATTAACTGCCATTGTGCTAAATTATGGCGAGGGCATTCTCTTTGTAAGTCCTTGAACCTCTCCCAAGCCTAATATAAAGACTCATCGGCTTCTTGGGCAAAGTTCTGAATCGCACTTCGTATTACTGCTGTTCTCTCTGCAGGATAATACTTGTTATAAAAATTCAAAACAAGAGTTTCCCAGTCAGTTATACCAAGTGTAGTACTATTTAAGCCATTAAACCACAATTTAGCTTTTCCAGTTAAAGAGAAGGGAAAGAGAATGTCCCTGATTTGGTCTTGAATGACTCCGGCTTGCCTGATGGTGTTGCAATATTGACAATAGTCGGCACGGTGAAGATTCGGCTCTTCACCCTTGGCTCCACTGAATTGCTTCCTATCTATCACCGTTATAAATTGAGGTTTAATTTCAAATTGAACCCCATCAAGAGCCGGAGTAGGGGTGAGATGTGGAAAATCCGTAAGCTTTGGTTGTGAATAATCACTAAGCTTCTTTGGAGCCGCCATCTCTGATTCTGTGTCTGATGATGCCCATAAATCGCTAGAATCAGTTGGAGGATCACGGTGATTATTGTTAGTATCACCAGAATCCGCCAGGATTTGCTTGTAGAAGTTTTTCTGTCTATGGAAGAAGCGTTCGATCTCAGGATCGAATGGGATGTAACCTAATCTGGAACACCTGGGCATAAACAAAAACTAGAAGCAAATATGTGATTTGTCTTAGAGAACTAACGCTCTCTGAGACAAAAGAGAAATAATCTAGACTACAGAAACAATCAGAAATAAAAATAGCCCTTAATATTAAATCAACATCTGCTCGAATCATCAATCCAATATTGCTAAACATTCACAATCAAATTACATCTGCTCGATTCATAATCTAATTGCAAAGAATTAAAACAATTCAATAGGAAATTATCATGCAATATCAACAATCAATAATAACAAACATTCCCTTCATATTAAATATGGATCCCCATAAACCCTAGAATTAAACTACTCACTAATCATCATAACTAAACCAATCAAATAAATAAATAAGAACATAATCAAGAAAACAATTAAAATAGCTGAAATTAAAAAGGAAAGAAATTGTACCAAAATAAATCTGGAATTAATGAAGGAATTAAGAACAAGAGTTTAGAGAGAATTTAAGAGAGAGAAAAATACTAAGTAGAGAGAGAAAGTCTAAGAGAAAAAAGGTAACTAATAATTCTGTACAAATTGTATTCAAACCTTTCCCAAAACACGAATTAAAACTAAACTAATCAAACCCTAGGAAAACACGCCCCCGATCGGGCGAAGGGGCGCCTGATCGAGCCCGCCTTTTTTACAACGCCCAGTCTAATGTGGCGCGCCCGATCGAGCCTACGCTCACCTGATCAGGCGCGCCTTTCCTTGATAGCAGTCATGCGCGCATCCGCCCGATCGGGCCCGACCTTCATCTTCAAGGCTTGGACTTTGATTGGGCTAGATTTCTCGGCCCAATCCATATTTCCTCTCGAGTCTCGAATACATGGTCCAATTGCCTCTTGATCCAAATAATCGAGCCCTTAGTCACCGGCTCTCACCGATCTTGGGCTCCAAAGTGGTCGTGTCCTTCTAGCTTCCGTAGTAGATCCAATAATGCCCGGGAAAATGCTCCAACAGCGCAATTTCCTGTAAAATATAACTAAAACTACGAAAACAGTAGAACACACAAATTAGTAATAAAAGTGGCCCGAAAGAGCCAAAAACACTACTAATAATGACCACGGGACGGGGGTAAAATATATAAAATAGACATATCAATATTCTGGTAGACAACACGGCAAATCACGCGCTTCTCTCATTCATGGATGGATACGCAGGGTACAATCAGATCCTCATGGCAGAAGAAGACATGGAGAAAACAACCTTTATAACACCATGGGGCTTTTACTGCTACACGGTAATGCCATTTGGGTTGAAAAACGCGGGTGCTACTTACCAACGTGCAGCAACTGCCTTACTTCATGGCATGATGCACAAAGAAGTCGAGGTATATGTCGACGACATGATTGTGAAATCAAAGGACCGTCCAGGCCATCAAGTAGCCTTAAGGAAATTTTTCGAAAGGCTAAGAAAATATAACATGAGGTTGAATCCATCAAAATGTGCTTTTGGAGTCACCTCAGGCAAGCTCTTGGGATACGTCATAAGCTCTAGAGGAATAGAGGTAGATCCAACCAAAATTAAAGCAATCATGTCAATGCCACCGCCCAAGACTGAAAAACAGATTCGAGGATTTATTGGCCGGTTGCAATACATAAGTAGGTTCATATCAAAACTTATAACGATATGTGAACCAATCTTCAAGAAGTTGAAGAAGAATGTACCAGTAATATGGGATGACGAGTGTCAAAATGCCTTTGAAAAGATCAAAGCCTATCTCGCAAATCCTCCCGTATTAGCACCAGCGCTCCCCGGAATACCTCTTAGGTTATATTTGACGGTTACCAAAGAGACAATGGGAGCCATGCTAGCACAAGACGTAGAAGGCAGAGAGAAGCAATTTATTACCTAAGTAAAAAGATGCTCGAATACGAAACACGCTATACACCGCTCGAGAAATTGTGCCTCGCCTTGGTGTGGGCCACAACTAAATTAAGACATTACATGTTGGTGCATACCGTTTTCGTAGTCTCCCGATTAGATCCACTCAAGTATCTGTTCGAGAAATCTACACTAAATGGACGTATTTCAAGATGGATAGTCAATCTAGCCCAGTTTGATGTACGGTTTATGCCTCAAAAAGCTATTAAAGGATCCGTGGTGTCAGACTTTCTAGTAGATTTTCCAATAAAGGACTCGACACCAATACAAGACAATGAATTTCCAGATGAAGACTTAATGGTCACTGAAGATGATACTTGGACCTTGTATTTCGACGGAGCCTCAAACCAAAAGGGATGTGGCGTCGGAGTGCTACTAGTATCACCTAAAGAAGAGCACGTTCCAATCTGAATAAAGCTTGATTTCGACGTTACCAACAACGCTGCTGGATATGAAGCATGTGTGGTAGGCCTTGAAACAGCCTTGTCATTGGGAGTAAAGAAGTTAAGGATATTCGGAGACTCTTCTTTGATCATCAATCAGATATCTAAAAGGTGGAAAGTAAGGAGCGAAAGCCTAGCCCCTTATCAAACCTATCTGGAAACTCTTACCGATCAGTTAGAGAAGGTAGAATACACATATCTACCTAGAGAAGAAAACCAATTTGCTGATGCCTTGGCAAGATTAGCCTCAATGGTTAGGATTCGCACGGAAATCGAGCAAATGCCTCTAACTATCGAAAAAAGGAACAAACAAGCATATATCCAGGCTATAGAAGACAACGACTTAGTCCAAGGCGAAGAAGAAGAAGAAGAAGAAGAAGAAGAAGAACCGTGGTACACAAACATACTCAACTATGTCACCAATGGTGAATACCCTCCTCATGCTGACAAAAGAGCAAAGCGAGCTTTAAGACTTTTGGCTTCTCAATATGTACTCATAGACAACGAGCTACATAAAAGGGTACCTAAAGGTCGAGCCCTCCTATGTGTTGGAAAAGTGGATGCACAAAGAGTAATGAGAATAGTTCACGAAGGAATCTGTGGCACTCATGTAAATGGCAAAATGTTAGTCTAGAAAATAATGCGAGAAGGATATTATTGGACTACAATGAATAGGGATTGCCATCAATTTAAAACATGTCCCTCCATCTTTGCTCTACACCTACACATCGCCATGGCCATTCTCTACATGGGGAATTGACATAATTGGCAAAATCACTCCCCCAGGAACAGGAGGCCACGAATTTATTCTAGTAGAAATCGATTACTTTATGAAGTGGGTCGAAGCGCAATCATACGCTAAACTCACTGCAAAACATGTAGCACTCTTTATCGAAAGAAATATTATTTGTCGATACGGAGTCCCACATGAAATGATAAGTGACAATGGAACTCACTTTTAAGCCGAATGTGAAGAATTGCTACAAAAATATGGCATCCAACATCATCATTCTTCCCCTTATAGGCCTCTAGAAAACGGAGTAGTCGAGGAAGCCAATAAAAATCTAAAGACTTTCATCGAGAAAAGGACAGAAAATTATAAGGATTGGCCTAACAAGCTTCACTTCGCATTGTGGGGTTATCGCACGTCAATTCGTACATCAACAGGAAATACGCCATTTTCCTTAGTATATGGAATGGATGTCGTACAACCTGTCGAATTAGAAATACCATCTCTACGCATTGCGCTAGAGAGTAAACCCGATGAAGTTGAATGGAGTAGGGAAAGAAATAAAAAATTGATTCTACTCGACCAAAAACGACTAGAAGGTCTACATCACACTCAGTGTTACCAAACTCGTATGGCTAGGCATTTTAATAAGAAGGTCAAGACAAGAAATATCAAAGTAGGAGATTTGGTATTAAAAGCACTAAGGAAAAATGTTTTAGACCAAAGGGGAAAATTTAGACCAAACTGGTCTGGCCCCTACATTGTCAAAACAATCCAGTCAGGAGGTGCAGCAAAACTAACTGATATGGACGGCAATGAATCTCAAACAAGACCAATCTTGACCAACTTAAGAAATACTACCCATAATTACTTGAGTAGAATAATCAAGAGAGCTACGTTCGGCCTGATTCCTTAAGAAAGGATACGTAGGCAACCCTTTATAGGTGCGGCCACTTTATTTTTCGACATCTCCGCGTTCCAGAATCAATTAAAAAGTCAGCAGAAAATCGGCAAATTATTGGCGTCACAGAACAGAGCCTGGCGCCAGCCATAAGTCATCAGCGCCAGCCGATGGAATTGGCGCCTGGCGCCAGACCTCAATAGCTGGCGCTAAACGCCAATTACTGGCGCCAATTTGGGACTAAAATCAGGGCGAATTTCGGTGTTTTTCGGAAACTTTTCGACTTCCGTACTCGAAGAATTTCAGGAAAATTAATTTTTTTTTTTTTTTAATTTCATTGCTTTAATAAAATAAATTTAAAGTAAACAATTTAATTGAAAGATAAATTTTCATTAATAAAATAAAATTACATTATTGATGGAATTTAAATAAGGCTGAAATAAATTAACTTTAAATTAAAATAACCGTCTAAGTCAAATAAATCTAAAGCTAAGCAATGTTTTTAATCTTTCTTTTCCTTTATAGCTCTTTTCCAATTTTTTTCTGCTTCCTCCTCTTCATCCATTACTTTAGCTAGTAGGCATCTTTAGAGGTCCTACATTCAATTTTGGAGTAAATAGTCTCCCCTTCAGCTAGCACTCCATGCTTCTTCTCCACCCAAACTTTTTTGTCTGTGGTGTTAGCTTTCCTTTTTCCTTTGTCTTTGGTAGTATTTTTCTTCCTAGGCATTTTAGGTGTTTTGAATTCAATTCTTGCACCTAAGAGTTCTTTGGCAGGAGTCACCCTGTCACCTAGACGATTCTTCACATCGGTTCTACCCTGATCAATGGAAGATTTCTTCAGCAACCATTTCTTTACATCATTAGGCAAAGAAGGAGGATCCTTTTGGGTAATCACTTCCCATACATGTCTAGCGCTCCAATAAGCATCGAATCTATCTATTTCTTGAGATACAGGGTACTCATAGGGAGGACGAAGATCCCTGGAAAGAATATTCTGAAGCAAGCCGTATTGTCTTTTCACCCTGCAGGGATAATAATAGGTTACACGAGACAAGATTGGAAGACGGCAGAAAGGTTGCTTGTTAACACCAACCATCCTTTCTATTTTACGTGACTCAAATACTTTTCTCCACCCATGACACCCAATTTTAGGGATGTGCTTCTTCCTTCTCACGAAGCAATTGGGAGTATATTTTTCAATGTCATCTGGAGGGCTAATTAATCCTAGCCTCTCCATTAGCCACATCTGTAAAAAAATTGCAACGCAAATAAATTATTATTACAATACAAAAATATATTTTTTGATTTCTGTAATTAAAAATATTATTTTTCTACCTGTAAAAAAATTGGAGAACCGCGAAGAGGCGCTTTTGGGTCCCTTTTCAAGTCATCTTGACTAATCATAGTCTCTCCAACTATTAATGGCATTGGATTCCTCCCTGATTCAATCTGTTCTAGTACAGTGGTGATAATTGATTGAACCTCATTTTTTTTATCACTACTAAGAAAAAATTGATTGAGCATGCAAAATAGAACGCCCTTCTTCTATATATGTGTAAATATTCAGAAAGAGGTTTATCAAAATAATGGCGCGTGAATTCTTTCAAATTAACTATGTTGCCATCCACTATTTTTGATAAATCCCTTTCCTTCAAATTAAAGACACGCTCAAAATCCTTATAGTAGTATGCGTCTACTCTAGGGATTACTACGAGGTCTATTGCAGGGAAGCCTAAGATAGCACCAAATTCCTCTGGCAAAGGGCTAATCTCATCATACCCTATTCTGAAACAATGCGTATCAACATTCCAAAATTCTACAGCGGTATGTATGAAGTCTAGGTCTATATCTACCCCTTTGATGCCATAAATTCCCCCCAAGTGAAATAAATCTAGTTCTTTTCTGTCTCTAGAATTAAGAGATCGACACCATTCATGAGTGTATTGGGTGAAGGTTTTAGTGGCTAACGACATAATTATTATTTTTTCTAAAGAAGAGAATAATTTTATTCGCTGGAATTATGAGAAGAATCGGTTGGGCAAGGGGCTATTTATGCACAAATTGCGAAGAGTTTTAATCAGAATGAAGCACGGAGTCAGCGTCAATTGGCGTCAAACCCCCGAGCTTGGCGCCAACCGCCAGAGCTTGGCGCCACGCGCCATATTGTGGCGCAAGCTGGCGCCAAGTCACCAAAACAGCCGCGCGTGCTGGCGCCAAGTCGGTTAATGACTTTATGGCTCCGTTTAATTCTCATAAACATCTTTTTTTAAATATAGCTATTTTTTTTAAATTTATATTATTCTTTTTGGACTTTATTTTAAATTCCAAACACCCGACATTCTATTTAATTTTTTCCTTTTTATTCTTTCTTTTTGGGGGAGACAGTCGGATAATATCCTCCATCAATAATAAAAATGACGGAATTTTTGCGCAAAATTGTTGTCACACTTCTTTTGCACACACTAACATACACATAATCATAAATTCATGATAACATAAAAATACAAAATGTGTGCTCTAAATGATGAGTCAAAGGCAAAGTTCTATAAAAAAGTCAAAATAAAATATACACAGGAACGAACTACGGCGCCGGAGGACGTAGGCCCATCATGTCATAAAATTGCGCCGTACGAGGAGTCACCTCTCCACCAGCTCCAGCTGCAGCACCAGCTCCAGTCTCCGTGGGAGGAGGGAGACTCAAGATAGGACCACTCCAGCCAGGATCAACCTGAGGCTGAGACCGCGGAGGCTGTTGCGATGACGAGCCAACCTCGTACATCCCGCCACCTCTAAAAGCCAAAGTCGCCTCTCCTACCGATGCAGCAGGAGTACCCTCTGAAGAAGATCCCGAGCCCTCAGCAACGTCGGCTCGAGCAGCCTTAGAGTGACCGCCTCTACCACCTGACGAAGTGCGACGACATCTCGAGCTAGTCCTCGCCGGATCTCTCTGCCCCTCAGGTCTCGTGCGGATGTGAGAAGCGATAGGCTGGCCCTACAAAAAGAATCAAATCAGAAACAAGGTGAAATTGAAGCAGTAATGCAAAAAAAATAAGTAAAGAAAGGTTACCTCTCGGACAACGTCATCCCGACGACAGGTGGCCGCATTTCTCATCCTGACAAGCTGGCTACGGAAGGCACCTATGCATCGTGCCATAGCCGAAACCACCTCACATGAAAACTGTTAGAAAAATAAGTCAGTAAAAAATGCATGATATATGAACACAAAATTCTGAAAAAAAAACTAGGCTTACTCTAGTCTGGTGGCGAGGAATCAACCTCTCTACAAAGCGCTTACCCTCGGGAGCCGGAGAAATCATCTCCTCGATCGGCCCGTACATCCCCTGGTAGTGGATGGACATACGCGGTGGCACGAACTCAGCAGCACCGTCTTGATAAAACAGAAAAAAATCAGTAAAGTATTACTTGGGGGCTACTTAGCGAAAAATAAAAAGCTAAAGAATCTTACCCTCACATCCTCAGCCGATACAGGGGCTCGATCTAACAAAGGTAGTAGCACCTCAGCATAACACTGCCCGAGGATCGCATGGGACCGCCAAGGGGTACCAGCTCCCTCAGACATGCTCGACAACCACGCCTCGTCGAACATATGACGTGGTGGAGCAGCAGGAACGACGAAAACATCAGAAGAGTGTTGTCTAGCGACCCTCTCTCCTAAGTACGCGACCGCTCCATAGGTCCCCAGAAAGTAGCGACGCTCAGCAGAGTACTGCGCGGCTAATCTAGGGACTGTCCAACCCCCCCACGGTCGGTATACCACCTCAGGTCCCTATAAAAAGCATCAATCAGGCAGGAATATATCTAAGACACCGCGGAAAAGCAAGACAAACGATAAAAGTCGTACCGAGATGATCCAGCTCCGAACATGTGCAGTAGACATGTCCACATGGTGGCCTCCCTAAGAGGCGCTCACCGGAAATCCCTTCGGCGATGGTCTCGCCGGCGCAACGGAAGGAAAGTACTCGTAGAATCAGATTTGTAAGGAGTTAAAAGTATGAATAAATGCTAACTAATATGTAGGGCTAAAACGTTATAGGGAATAATTTTTACCTCTACGACCTTCCAAAAAGCAGACAAAGCAACGTTCGTCCTAAAGGACCAGTGACGACACGAGTCCCTCAGTGCACGAACAAAGTCAACATAGGCCAAGCTGACCCATTCATAAGTCCCGATCCGCTGAAGATCACGGACAGCATGGAGGTAATAAAGCAATGCCTTACTACCCTTGTCGGGAGAGAATGTCCCTGACAACAACATCAGCACAAAGATACGCACCCGCTGCTCTCGGGTGGTCGCATCGTCATCAAGAGCCGCTGCCAGCGTCGAACGGTGAATCCCTCTAGCACTAAACTGAGTCGTCTCGACTTCAGCTCGGGCTCGAATAGAGATCGGCCCCAACAACTCCTCGACCTTTGAAGAAAAGACGTTGATCCCACTGTCAAACGGCAGTGGCACGGAAGTGAACTCTAGTCCTGTGATGAGACTGAAGTCCATAGGGGTGACCATCATCTCGCCCCAAGGAAAATGAAAGGTGTTGGTGGTGTCCCAGAAGAACTCCACCAAAGCGCGCACTACGTGATGACCCCCGCTGGAGGCGACCATAGCCTCGGAGGTGTTAAACAGAGTAGCTAGCCCGCAAGACTCCCATAGGAGCCTCGTTTCAAGATCCCTAGCGATGTGCATCTTGTACAAATCGCCTAGACCGTCACAGCCAAAGCCGTGATGCCGTGTCCTCCCGGGCTCGGTACCCTGTCTAACCCTCTCGGAGATGTGGTGGACAGGGGCGAAGAACAGAGTCCGCTCGTCCCACTCCGGAAGTCGACCAAGCGAAGTGGACGGCGTGGCGTCGTCCTCTACGGGCTCATGCTCCCGTCTAGTGTTTCGGGACCGTGAACCCGAGCCTCATTATCTAGCCATGCTTCATTGTGCAAAATCATAATAAATTAAGGTTCTATAGTATCTAAGGTTCGCCTAGCCGTATGATACTATGTTCACAAAAACAGAGTACGTAGTACTAAAACAGAGCACAAATTCAAATTGAGCATAAAAGCATTTTTCAAGCAAACAAACAATTTCTTGCAACATTATAGTGATTATTGTGAAAAATTGGACAAAAATTGGTAGCAAAAATGTCAAGAACGAGTCACATTGTTCTTCACGACCTTAAGAGGTCCAACAATGGCAAATTGCTTATTTCTTCACCAAATTGAGTCAAACAAGTCTCAAATTACTCCCAAGGCAATATACAAACATAATCAAGCAATTTCATGGCATAAAACTTGACAAACAAAGCAAATTGAGCATCATAAAATTCGAATTTTCATGAAATTCGTGAATATCCATGTCAAGAATTCATAAAAATTGATGTGAGTTTGAGGAAAACTTATATAGATCGGGAAAATAGATGAGAAGACCTTCGATATGCAACAAATTTGAGCGAATTCGGTTGAAAAACGAGCAAGCAATGAACAATTGAAGCTTTCGGTTTCCTCGAGCAGTTTCGCGACGAACAGAGCAGCGAAATGAAGAGAAAATGGGAATTTAAAGAGATTCCCGTGCTGGCGCCAGTCCCTAGGCATTAGCATCAGAAGTTGGGCTTGGCGCCTGGCGCCAACATCAGCGCCTGGTGCTGATGGTTTTTCAGCGACGCCAAAGCATCTAGCCACCTGATGAGCTTGTGCTAACCTTCTGAAACATATTTTAGGTTCCTTGGTACGCCAATTAGCCCCTCTAAGCAATTTGACATGATTTAGTAATTGGCTTGATTACATAAAGTGATCGACCTGATAAGAGATCGTCTCACTTAGCTTAAAGCGCCTAAGCATTGGCTCATTAGCAAAAAAAGCACCGACACATAGGTTCAAGAGCGAAGAGCACCGACATACAGGTTCAAAGAAACAAGAACATCAACGTACAGGCATAGCGGAAGCAAAGTTCGGGCGAACTATTAAAGATCGACAGGCGTGGATCTTCGGTAATTTCCTTTGGAAAATTATCGCATCAAATGAGGATAACTTTAAGAGAAGATATCTTCGACAACGTTCCCTAGCTTGTGGATAGTTGTCACGAGCGATTGAGGATTATTTAAAGCTAAATAATCTTCGATGATATTCCCTAAGATGTGGAATATTGTCAATGCAACTGAGGATTATTTCAAGAGAAATAATCTTCGATAGTATTCCCTTGGACGTGGAATATTATCGATGCGGAGGAGGATAGTTTCAGGAGAAGAATCTTCTAATTAGGAAGCAGTTACGGGCGTAGCAGTTTTCAAGCGGGATGGCATTCTCTAGCTTGCAGAGGGTCATCAAAACAGCGAGGATACAGTAAAGCAGCAAATCGGTTAATTTCAGAGACGTGTGCTCAACGGTGCAAGATACGAATTTCCTAAATCTTTTATTTGTTTAATTAAATGCTAGTTTTGCAGGTATCGGCGTTAAAAAATTGATTTAGGATCGCAGAACGTTCTGAATCATTCTCCGTCCCTATCGATACTTTGACTTTTGTTTTCAAAACTTGCGTTTCTCCAAACTCAGTCAAAGTGGGGGCTTCTGTAGACACCCATTTGTGTCTCCCCAAAACCAAACCCACTGATGAGTACCTTTCACGTCGAATCATAATCGAATGAAACAAAAG
This sequence comes from Chenopodium quinoa, assembly GCF_001683475.1. NCBI lineage: Eukaryota > Viridiplantae > Streptophyta > Magnoliopsida > Caryophyllales > Amaranthaceae > Chenopodium > Chenopodium quinoa. The sequence goes on along the minus strand of NW_018743197.1, from coordinate 2,682,075 downwards.
TGTGGAAAGGTCTAGTGATGCGGAAATTTTTATTTCTTTTCTCTTCTTTTTGTTTTTGAAAACTTTATTTTAAGAAAACAACCAATCCAGTTTGTTTGGTCCATGATATGGGTTCAATATTAGTGTAGTTGGATAGGGCTTCCAAAGACCTTTCCAACGATATATCATAAGCCCAATTCCGATGAATATTGAGGAAATTATGGCCAAATTACCAAACTGGGTCCGGTTTGAGCTTTATGTACGGCCCAATGATCTTGGGGAGGGCCTAATATGATTTATCATTCCTAATACAATTAGGAATGGTTTTAGTCTTCTAGAATCTTCTACTAGGTTCTTTTCATTCCTAATTCAATTAGCATGATAAGTTAACTTTGTTGACAATTCAGAGTTTTAATCAAAATCAAATAGCATTTCCGAAGAAAAAATATTATTTTATCCTCCAGTACGGTAAACTTATCGGATTTTTCGAAAACGCGTTAAAATCAAGCTTGGCGTCCAACCCCAGGCCTTGGCGCCTGGCGCTAGCCATTGGCGCCTGGCGCTAAGGCTGGTGCCTGGCGCCAGTTATCCAGGGTTGGCGCCAGCTCTGTTTCCTGCGCGTCAGACTCTGTTTTGTTAATTTATCTTTTTTGGCTGATTTTCTCTATAAATATCGTATTAAAAACTCCGTTTTCATTCAACAATCATCATGGATCATCATCTACATCTATCATTCACCATTCATTCACTAATTCTCCTCATTCATATATTTTCCTCAACAATTAGTTTTAATTAGCATTCTTTCACCAATTCTCCCTCATTCATTTTTCCTCTAAACTTTGCTTTTTTAATACAAAATTCCGCATTCGCAAGATCTAGGAACACCTAGCCATATTCGAAGTTGCCTTCGCCCTAGACATGAAAGGTTTTAATTTCTGAGGGTTTGGTCCCAAATCTCTCTTTCAATTATTTAATTTAATTGTTTGTTTATTATTTTCCTTGAAGTTACTAACGTGTGTTTTTTGTTATTAGAAAGAGGTACGAAGCATCAAAGTAAGTACTTTAATTGATTAATTAATGTTATGATGTAGAATTCATGTTTACATTGTTATTATGATATTCCTAGTATCATGTCTAGGGTATTTTTAATATCAAATATGATTCCTTCGATGCCTTTTATTCTCTTCCTAATATTTATGATTGTTAGTATCATGTTAGGGCTAAAGCTTTGATTTTTATTGCTTAGTGACATGCTAGGGTTTGTTATTAATCTTGTTAGTATCATGACTAAGATCTTGCTATGTTTATTATGCTTTAACATTAACATGAACATGATTATGATTATAATTGTTATAATTTATGATGATTATGATTATGAATATTATTATTATTATTATTTTTATGATGATCATTATTATTCATGTTTATTATTTATTATTTATTATTATTTATTATGTTCATGTTAATATTATTTTAATTGATTGATATGGATATGGATATGATTGATTGATATGGATATGGATATTTATTCTTTATTGTTTGATCACCTTTTATGCATGTTTAAAGGGAATTTGGTACTTGTAATCACACTTAATAAGATATTAATAATCTTGTTAGGGTTAATGTGGTTATAATTCAAGTGATCGCCAATCATAGTTTATTTGTGCATTAATATTCAACCAACATAGATTAAACAGGTTTAGGGTTAATCCTATTGATTGCATGTTAATTAGAAAGCGCACATGAATACGATCAGAATAAAGTAGAGGCCTATTATTAGGGCAGGTTCAATCTCTTTTAGGTTGGATTTGTACCTTCATCCCCGAACCCTTATTTGGTTCTAGACCTTATGGAGTTGACGATCTCTTGCATCGTTAAGGGTGTAACCTTCACCTCGTGAACGGTTTACAAGTTCCTAAAAAACTTGTTGGCGACTCTTTTGCTCTATATTCTTCCCTTTTGGACGCCACCGTACTTAAGTGTATGATCACAGTGGGGTTCAAGCTAGTGGGATTTTAAAGGCTTGAAAATATTCCCTACATGATGAAAGACTTATTCAAAAAGGAAAAGAAAGACATAAGACGGGAATATACACTAAGAATCACTAACGTAGGAATCACGGTTTTATTTAGCTACAAAAAGCCCTTTAAACTCCAAAGTCGCCTATCAGGACGAGTGAAGTCTCGTAAAGGTTTCCTAAGAGCTTAACCTATAACTCTCTCCCAATATACAGGCAAACCACAAAAAGGAAAGTAAAATAAAGAAAAACAAAATTGAAACCTTTTCGAATTGGACTTTACAAAATGACCACATTTCAAATGAATAAACATCTTTCTTAAGAAATAGGGGTATCCACGTTTCAAGATATCCGAGGTTGATTGAAACATAGAGTATGCTAAGCATAGAGAACTAGTTATAACAATTCACCTTCATCCCGTTCGATCTTACCGCGTTCTCCCTGTAGTCTCAAATCTCTCTCTAATGAGCATCTCAATAGCTCCTCAAAGGAGCCGGAAAAGAACACATTTTTGGGATACACGACATCTTGACTATGCATCCCCTCTCTTTAGGCTTTAATTCATAATGCCCTCCCTCAAAATTTGACTCAACCTCTAGGTTGAAAGGTTTTTCCAAATGGTTGTAACGTAAGAGGAAAAAGAGTTAGGGATAGGCTAAAATTTTATAATTTGGCGGTATTCCTAATGACTGAAGCAAAGGGTGATTAAACCTTCTCCTCATAACCAATCAATCGCCAAACAAATATAAACTATCTCCCCCAAGCTTACTCAAAGCAAATACCACAATCATATATACAAAAAGTGTAAACGCTTCTCCCCCAAGCATAAAGGAAGCATTGTCCTCAATGCTTGAAAAGGGGAAAAGAACCACATCAAAATATTTTTGTATTTTTTTATTTAAATTCTTTTTCATTTTTTGTTTTCAAATTTTTCAAAGAAAATGTCCATGCCTCTTTAACTTAGGACGACTTTTACAATTTTGCATTTATTAAGTCCTACCTTTTTTACACTTAGGACGGCTTTTTCCATAAATCATTTGCCATTATTCACGAAATATTCACAAAACACAAGCTTTCTTAGAAAAGGAACCACAATCCATACTTATATACCACAAACTCCAAAAACATGACCATTGCTTCACAAAAACCAAAAATGGGACAAAAAGAAACAAAAGGCTTAAAATTCTAAAGGTGTTGCTTGGAAAGAAGGGAAAAGGCTCAAATGGTTAGCAAGAAGGAAAATGTAAACCCAAAGAACAAAAATAAAGAAGATTAAACCTAGAAAAAGATAAATTACAACCCCGAAAAGATGCCTTTGTCCTCCCTAGATGGTTCAGTCTCGTGTTTGAGAATTATGAGTCAAGATTCAAGATTAAGTCCGCAATAGTCAAGGATCCATGCCACTCATGAAAAATATGTTAAAGGCTTGAAAAATGATGAACCTCCCATGGATGTAGCAAAAACTCACTATAGCTGTCAAATCGACCATAGGAACCAACTACCAACATGCCACAAACAAGTACAATCCGGCTTCATGATCCTCCAAGTTGTAGAACATGCTACCTTAGCATACGCTTATCCTAGATCAACCAAGCATATTTTTAAACCCTGCATACCTATACCATTTAGGAAAATATTCATTGAAAAGCAAAAAACGGTTGTATATAGTCAAATTTAAAAGAAAAACAAAATGTGACAAATAAAGCCTCAAAACATACCAAAATCCAAAAACAAAAAGAAAGAAAAATAAAAGATAAGAAAGGAGAAAAAGAAAAACATAGATGAAGGAAAAGAAGGAAAATAAAGAATAGAACGAATATGAAAGTAAAACATGTAATTCCCAATCGACAAACAAGTGATCAAATGACAACATCTCCAATGATCCCAAACACTCTAGGTGTTAAAAGCATCCATCCTCGAACCATTCCACTTTTCCTAAAACTAATCCTAAACAATGCATCTAAGAAAATAAAAAAAATAAAGAAAAATAAGAAAGATATCACCGGCTTTCGAACAATGCTAAAATAATAAGATGAAGAATCAACAAACTCATGAAGCTCCAAGAAACAAAGCATCAACATCATCAAAGCCATATGAGAACAAAAATGGAAAAGAGAACTATGGACAAAAAAAACGGTTAGTAACTTCAAAACAAAAGAAAAGAAAAGAAAATGAAAAGGAAAGAAAATAAAAAGCAAAAATAAGTGAAACTAAACTATTAAGAAAGCAAAAATAAGAAAATAAGAACTAAAGAACCAACTAAATATCTAACTAATCAAGAAAGTACTAAACTACAAAAATTAGATTCAAGGGTTTGGATTCATGGTATTTGGATATTAGGGGTTTGGATTCTAGGGAGCAACTTACACATCATCATCACAACAACAAGAAGACTAAGAATGAGAAAACATCATCAAAGAGGAACAAGAAATAGATCATCATACAAAAAGGCAAAAGAAACAAGGTGAGTTTCAACAACAAATTGGCCACCGAGACAAACCCCTAAGAAAAGGAAAAGTTCCCCCAAGATAATCATAGATACATCTCAACATCCCAACAATACAAAGAAAGCACACATAAGATAAGGGATAGAGGCACATGGCACAAAAATGAGGGGACTAGCTACCACTACCACTCGGCTCGAAGTCATCATTGTAATCCCTTCATAGGAAAACCAGGATGGGGGACCATAAGGATCCCATCCCCCAGTGTAACCGGGTTGCCAACCATAATTCCCCTAAAGTTGTCTTGTTGCCAAGGGGCAAAGGGAGTAAATTGCTCGTGCAAGGCGAGCGGTATTGGGTGATCGGAGTGTACATAAGGGTAGTTGGGATAACCCCTATAGTCGATCCCTCTAGGAACACGGTAATCATAGTTACCGTGCTCATCGGGGAATGAGCGAGTCTTGGTGTTGGACCCCGAAGGTCCTTGCCAATATGGGTACGTGGGTACCCCATCACCCCCAAAAGATGGTATAGGACCATATTGGGGTGGAAAGTAAGGGTAGTTAACCGGGGGAGTGATTTCTCCCCGATTAACACCGCATCATACAAATGTTTTTGTTGGAGAAACTTACCTTGTTGCATCTCCAAAATCCCTCTCATATGAGAATAAAGGGCCTCAAAATCTTGATCATACATGCCCTCCAACCGGATTTGCATGCCCTTCATTTGAGCACTAAGGGCATCCAAGTCGGAGTGAGCAAATTGGTGATGTTGATCTTGATGTTGTTGTTGTGGTTGTTGTTGTTGTTTTTTTTGTTGTTGTTGTTGTTATTGTTGTTGTTGTTGTTGTTGATGATGATGTTGTTGTTGTTGTTGTTGTTGTTGTTGTTGTTGTTGTTGTTGTTGTTGTTGTTGTTGTTTTTGTTGTTGTTGTTGCGGCTCTTCTTCCTCTTCTTCACCCATCTCCTCATCATCATCATAGTAGGGAGGGCGGTGACTTTTGGACACATGCCATAAGTTTGCCACATTCTCGCGGTGAATAAAACTCAAGGAGGGGTTAGGGAGATGATCGCAATAAGATGGGTCGTTGATACTACTAACCCTAACCAAATTAGAAATTTATTATACCTAAACTTACACTAAACTAGTTAGTGGCAAGTAAAGGGTCGAACCCTAAAGGACTAAGTGTATCAATTTGTGCTAATTAGACTACTAGGAAAGCTTGTGAGATAGAGAGAGGTTCAACTAAACACAACTAAGAACAAATAACTAAAACTAGGGAAAGTGGATATCAATTACATCAATACAATCAATAACATCGTACAATTAGATGAAAATGATCTTGATTAGGAAAAATCAACACATTTAACTCACTCTCGCACAATTAAGCATGTTAATCATCCTACTAAACTAATTCACTCTCGTGCAACTAGCCTAGCAAAGGTATGGAAGAAATTAGGGCTCTCAACCAACTCACTCTCGCACAATCGATTGAAAGAACAATTAAGAACATAGAATTAATTAGTTAGAAAGATTCTAATCCATAAAAGAATCATCCATACACAATAATCAAGAAACAATTTCATACTAATCACAATCAATCATTCAATTTATTAACATAACCTTCATCCATTTCCCTGGAACAAAATCTAAGCTAACATAATGAAGAAAGACATGGAAAACAAGGTAAAATAACAATAAAAACAAGATTAAACAAATAAACTAATTAATCTACTCAAATCAACAAACAAAAAGCATAAAACCAAAAATTAAGCAAAGAAATAAAGATGAGAGAAAGTTAGAAAATGCTCATTGAATAGATGAGAAGAAGTTCCACAAACTTGCTTCTTCAACCTCTCAAAAACTCCATGGAAATCCAAGCTTTCTCTCTCTACACTACTCCTAAACTAACCCTAAGAGAGAGAAAGTAAAGGATAAACTAATCTAATCTAAAATAAAATGTTGATTGATAGTTTTTAGAAAATGACCCAAAGAGGGTATTCATAATACAAGCTAAAAAATAAAATAAAATAAAGAAATTAAAAAGATATAAAACTAAACTAAAAACAATTAAAATAACTAAACTAAAAACAAAAGAAAAACAAAACTAAAAATAAAAGAAAAGAAAAGAAAAAATGAAAATGGGAAAAGAAACCAAAAACCCACTGATTTCCCCTTAAAACCACGAAACAATAGACCCCCCAAACCCCTTTCACTTTCGAATTCCCCTGCTCCAATTCAAGCAGCCATTCACGCATCATCCCCAAACAACCATCATCACCGTTCATCAGCATCGTCGTCATCTAGCATCCAAAATCGTGGCCGTCAAATTCTCATTAAAAAATCACGTGAAAAGCTCGTGATTGACCCACAATTGCGCGCCCGCACAGAGTTCACACAGCAAGTCGCGCAAAGCTTCTACCTCAACTCAATTTTGGACTCGATTTCGTGCGCTTTCTGACAGGGCTGTGCGCGGCCGCGAAGCTCCAATTAAATTGGATCTTAATTGAGGCTTGTGGGTATAAGTTACGGGCTGATTTGGGGAAATTTGGGGGCTGCTCTGTTCGAAATTGCTGCTCGCAGGTGGTTGTTGATGGTGGTTCAGTTGGAGTGAAGTGCCGGTGCGGTTGTGGTGGGCTGATAGGCGGTGTTGGTGGTTTAATTGGTTGTTGTGGGAGCGGGTTAAAGGTGGTAATTGCTGGCGGTTTGGTGGTGTTGGTTGGGTTGTTGTGAGGGAGCAGAGGGTTGGTGATGGTATGAGTTGTGGTTGGGTTGGTAATTGGTGGTGATGTTGTTGTTGTTTGTTTGGTTGTGGCTGAAAGTGGTTGATTGTGACGGTTTATGGGAGCAGGGCAGGTGGTTGGAGGTTGCGGTGCTGGTTGGTTGCTGTGTCCGTTGGTGAATTGGGGGAAAGCAGTGGTGGACTGGTGGTTTGCGTGGTGGTGGTAGTGACTGCTGTTAAAGGTGGCTGAAGGTGGTGGTTGGTGATTTGGCTGGCTGAAGGTTGTGGTGTGCGGCTGTTGTGGTTGAGTGCGGTGGAGGTTGTAGCTGGATGCGGTTTTGTGTGGTGGTTTATGGTGGTTTTGGCGGTGGACCTCAGACCTTGAACCCGATTTGAACTTGAAACCCGGAACACCTACAATCAAAAACACGAGGGTATTACCACGAAATAAAATAAAATAAAGATAAAATAAAATAAAAAAATAAAATAAGATAAATAAAATAAAATAAGATAAGACAAATAAAGTAAAATAAAAAGCTAAAACTAAATAAATAATAAAATAAAATGAAATAACATAAAATAAAATAAAACAAACTAAAAACTAAAAGAAAATAAATAAAATGAGAGAAACTAGGAATTATTAACTAAAAATACGAAAATAACTAAAAACTATTAAAAACTATTAAAATACTCAAAATAAAGATAAAAGACGAGAATAAGCGAATAATAGAAATAAAGGATAAATAGGGTTAAATTATTGAAATATAAGCCGGAAAACGACTCAATAAACACCCTAAAAGTGACATAAAAGTCACTTATCAAACTCCCCCAAGCTAACCTTTTGCTCGTCCTCGAGCAAATTAACATGAAACACGAGAGAAGGAGAATGATTTATTCAAGCAAATCTAAGACACTAAAGGGGACAAGAATGTACACTAACTCACTTTCGTAGGAATCACGGTCAATTTTTGCGACAAAAGACAAGCCCTTTAAACCCCTAGATTGCCCTAGAGGACGAGTGTGCTCTCGTGAGGGTTTCCTAAGAGTTTAACCCACAACTCTAAACAAAAACCAAGGCAAGGCAATAAAAATAAAAGAAAAAGAAACATAAAATGAGAAAGAAAACACAAAGTTCATATTTGGGCAAGAGATAAGAACAAGCACCAATGAATGCAAACCTTTCTAAATAGACAAATGTATGCACTTTCCAAGATGTCAATGGTTGAATGATACATAACATATGCTAAGCATAGAGAACTAATGGGGACACAATCCACCCTAGCCCCAACCAATCGGGCCGCATTCTCTCCACTAGCTTCAAATCAACCCTTAAGCTAGCTTCTCATGATTCCACGAAGGAACCGGAAAAAGATAAAGAAATGAAAAACATTGAGAAGGTAATCCCGACATCTCAACTATGCATACTCTTTCCATAGGTTTGAAGTCTATCTCCCTCCACCGTTCTTTGACCCAACCCCACTAAAGTCTAAGGGTCTTTTATTGGGTTATAACGTAAGGCTAAGGGTTAAGGCGGGGTAAAAATTTGAAAATTTTGGTGATATTTCCTAAGTGAAGCAAAAGAGTGGCCTACTCTCAAAAACAAACTCAAGAAGTCACAAAATATCAAATAAATATACCAATAAGGCCATCTCCCCCAAACTTATTCAACACTAACACAATATATACCAAAAACGAAGTAACGCTCCCCCCCCCCCCCCCAAGCTTGAACGAAGCATTGTCCTCAATACTTAAACTAGGAAAGAAAACGAAACAAAACTAAAATATTTTTGTGTTTTTTGTTTATTTTCAATTTTTTTTTTGAGAGAAACTTATTTGATGTCCTTGCCTTGTTTTATTATGGACAGTTTTTTCTTGAAACTTCCTTTGATTTTCTTGAATTGCATCTTTCTTCTCAAACTTTTCTTGCATTTTCTTTTCAAGCTCAACTTTCAATACCATACTTAAACCAATTCACAAAGTTTTCTTACTCATGATCAACACTCTCAAAACTCAAACCTCACATGTCAATGCTTCACTAACTAAAAGGGTTGGTAAACATAGGCCATTAGGTTTGTAACGCGGTTTAAACAAGAGCGAAAAAATATTAGGCTTTAATTGGTTAATAAGTAGGTCGATGCAAAATAGAAAACCAAATTTGTAACAAAATAAAAAGAAGATAAAGAAAAATGAGAAAAGGTGCCATTTTCCTCCCCTAGAGAGGCTCGGTCACGATCTTGGGAGCTAGAGGTCAAAACAAGGATTAACACATGCATAGTCAAGGATCCTAAATAGCCGCTCAAACAAGGTGATGAAGGCTAGAAAAAATGAAGCTCACAAGGGATTATAACCAAACAAATACCAACCAAGGGTTTCAAATCCACTATAGAGAGCAACTCCATCTTACCACATTCCCGTGAACTAAGGCTTCATGGACCCCTAAAAGTTCTTAACCGACTACCTTAGCATATAGTATCCTAGAGTCAACAAATAACACTCTCAAACCGTGCATACATTTACCACTTAGGAAGAAAAACATTCAAGGATTCAAGTCCCAAAACAAAATGTCCAAAATAAGAACAAACAAAACACATTTTGCCAAAATTACCTTGAAAGTAAACAAAAATCTTTTTGGAATTTTCAAAATAAAAGAAAAGACATGGAAATGCATATACTCAAGTGCATGGCATAAATGAATCAACATCCCACCAAAAATGATAGACTCCCCTAAGCTTAAATGAGACAATATACTCAAACAAAAACCAAATAATCCGTGGAAGGGGAAAAGAAACAAATCAATCCAACAAACCAACACACGTTCAACGAGTCACCAACCATTAGAGAAAGAGCTAAGAAAGATATTACCGGATATTGGTGGGTTTAATTATCCGCAAATGAACCAATTTAACCTTTCAAAGCCGATTTCCTCTTGAATTGAATCTCGATTTCCATATGCTAGCAAAAATAGGCGTCAAACTTCATTGATTCTTGATCCAAACCAATGCATAAGAGTATATCAAGTCATGTACCTAGCTAAAGGCACACAAACATTTCCATGAGAGAAAATCTAATCTAAAAAGAAAAGAAAATGAAAGCAATAAAAACCTCGGGTTGCTTCCCGAGAAAGGCTTGTTTAACGTCCAAGCGAGACCGCTCTAGTAAATAATATTGCAACGAAGGCAAGAGCTTATCAACACATTTCATATGGTAACAGGTAGGGAAATGAAGGGAGGAGGACGTGCAACAAGATTATTGCACGTAAGATTATTGCACGTAAGTGAGGAGGAAGATGCCAAAAGACAGAAGAAAAATCAAAAGAAAAATCAAGAAAATAAGAAGAGAAAGAAGAAGAAAAATAAGGAAAAGAATAAAAAGGCAAAACCTCCTCAAAATCTTTTTGGGTGGCACAATCACCCATTTCCTCAATAATAGGAGGATGAAAAGGGAGAGTCTCATCAAAGAATAGAGGGTCCTCATTAAATTAGGCTTTAAGACAAAAGAGGGGAGGAACATAGGATAGTAGGGGATGTGGTCGAATTTCTTTGAAAAAGGGACATGAGGAAGGGGAGGAGAAGCAATGGTCTCATAAAGCCTTACATCACCAATGAGGGCATGAAAATCAATCATAGAATCCTCAAAAGAACACTCATGACTCACATCTCCCTCAAACAAAAACTCTCCTATAGAAACAACCTCATCTTCCGCTCTATCACAACGATGCACAACAACTCCCTCAAGATCCTCAAAGTCTAGAGTCTCTAAACCATGCATGAAAGGATAAAGGTTTCTCTCAAACTCATCCCTTTCCCATGAAGCATTGCCAATGAACTTTCTCAAAAGGCTATAGTGATTTGTTACACCTTCAATGAACATACTAGCCACAACCTCAAATGAGTCCAAATACCCATGGATAGAAGGGTCACATACATGCAAGGTAGACTCATCAAGATGGGGAAGGGGGTTGGAAACCTCAAAATCGGCATTTTCTTCATTCACAACTCTTCCACCATCACTCAAGGGACTCTTAATCTCTCTTGATTGCTCAAACTCATCATCATCATCCTCATGAACTCCCTCATTCAAACATGAAGAGGGCTCACTCACATCCTCACCAAGGGAAGCTCTCAAAGGGGGTGAATAAGGGGAAGGATGACATTCAAGCTCAAATGGGGAATGAAAAGGATCAAAATGCTCAAAAATCCTCTCATCATAGGAAGATCTCCCCTCAACTTCACACCCATGGCCCACATCATCCTCAAAAACACTCTCACACTCCAAATGAGGTGCCTCACATCCATTTACATCAACCAAAGCACTCATCACTTGGGCAAGCCTCACTTCTCTCAATTTTTGTTCCTCTTGAAGCTCTTGGAGTTGTTGGGTGAGATATTGCTTTTGAGAGAAAATTTGGGCATCAATGTTATTGGGTTGAGGTTCATGATCAAAGTCAAATTGCACATCATCAAAATTAGCACAACCTCATCAAAATGAGCATAAGTGGGAAAGGTGTCAATTTGCATACTTGGATCATCACAAGACACATAAGAAGTATCAAGAAAATTCATGCAAAAATTAAAAGAATCTTGGCAATGAGAATCAAAATAAGAAACATGAGATTCTCTATCTTAAGAATCCTTAGCAAGCCATGTGAAGAAATCCCACGCATCATGCATAGACAAATGACAAAATCTACCATTATTCATGTCCTCAACCATTCCCCTAGTATACTCATTCATGCCCCAATAAGCTATACCACAAGCATCACTAAGAGAAAACACATGGTAACTAAGGAAACCATCTAGTCTTTCAAAGTAAGCATAGAAGGGTTCACCATCAAATTGAGGAAAAGATAAGCATGCCATTTTTATACAAAGAACATATAAACGCAAATAAAATCAAATAATATACAAGAACCTAGCTAATCTAATCAACACAAACTAATGAACGCCTTAGTCCCTGGCAACGGCGCCAAAATTTGGTCGGGATAAGATAGGTCGTTGGTACTACTAACACTAACCAAATTATAAATTTATAATACCTAATCTTACACTAAACTAGTTAGTGGCAAGTAAAGGGTCGAACTCAAAAGGACTAAGTGTATCAATTTGTGCTAATTAGACTACTAGGAAAGCTTGTGAGATAGAGAGAGGTTCAACTAAACACAACTAAGAACAAATAACTAAAACTAGGGAAAGTGGAATCCAATTACAACAATACATTCAATAACATCGTACAATTAGATGAAAATGACCTTGATTAGGAACAATCAACACATTTAGCTCACTCTTGCACAATTAAGCATGTTAATTATCCTACTAAACTAATTTACTCTCGTGCAACTAGCCTAGCAAAGGTATGGAAGAAATTAGGGCTCTCAACCAACTCACTCTCGCACAATCGATTGAAAGCACAATTAAGAACATAGAATCAATTAGCTAGAAAGATTCTAATCCATAAAAGCATCATCCATACACAATAATCAAGAAACAATTCCATACTAATCACAATCAATCATTCAATTTGTTAACATAACCTTCATCCATTTCCCTAGAACAAAATCTAAGCTAACATAATGAAGAAAGACATGGAAAACAAGGTAAAATAACAATAAAACAAGATTAAACAAATAAACTAATTAATCTACTCAAATCAACAAACAAAAAGCATAAAATAAAAAATTAAGCAAACAAATAAAGATGAGAGAAAGTTAGAAAATGCTCATTGAATAGATGAGAAGAAGTTCCACAAAGTTGCTTCTTCAACCTCTCAAAAACTCCATGGAAATCCAAGCTTTCTCTCTCTACACTACTCCTAAACTAACCCTAAGAGAGAGAAAGTAAAGGCTAAACTAATCTAATCTAAAATAAAATGTTGATTGGTAGTTCTTAGAAAATGACCCGAAAAGGATATTTATAGGGGGGTGTTAAATATCGCCGTTCAAATTTATCGCCACCGCCATCATTTCAAGCAAACTGACGATATTGCCCTTACTAACTTTTTTTTTCCATTTCATTCTATAACATTAGTCCATCAACCACAACCGTGTCAACCACCACCTTCTACACCGAACAGCCACAACGACTACGAAAGTCGATGAGAAATGGATGGTGATCGAGGTGGCTCGACAGAAAAAGAATCGGGGGTCAACCGCAACTCCACGTTAACCGGTTTTGACCTCCAATTACTGTGGATGGTAATCAAATTTGGGCTCCGGTTACCACAGTCAACCGGAGGTCAAAACCGGTTACCGTGGATGGTAACCGGATTTGGGCTCCGGTTACCACGGTCAACCGGAGGTCAAAACCGGTTACCGTGGATGGTAACCGGATTTGGGCTCCGGTTACCACGGTCAACCGGAGGTCAAAACCGGTTACCGTGGACGGTAACCGGAGGCCAAAACCGGTTACTGTTTAGGGTATTTTTACCTAGACACGTGGACCAATGAGAGGTCACCACGTGTCGAGCTTAAGATGGCCCATGTGGTCCAACATCCTCTTGACACTTGGCTCCCTCAGATATGTTTCCAAAATGGCGGCCTTCAAAGGCCCAGAATCCTAAGCACGCCGTAAAACGGCGCGACCCACTAAAATATAGGTCAAGTGACCTAGATAGGGGCGCATTTTCCAACGACCCTATAAATAGGGAGGTATTTCCCCACTTTGGAGGGGGGAGATTGAATCATTAATTACACCCTTATTCTCTTACATCAGAGAAAGACCTGAGCTTGGAATCCGAGCAGATACCCACCTAAATTTTCGTTCTTTCTATTCCGTTTCAAGTTACTGACTTGTGCGTCGGAGGCGGAGCACCACCCAACCGATGTCTCCATTTGTTTTGCAGGTACAGCTCACTGCGGATCAGTCTTCGTGTTGTAACTCTCCCAAGGGACAAAAACAACCAAAACATTTGTAAAATGGGGAATGGACATTCTAGGTCCTTACACGCCTGCTCCAGGCGGAAAGTGCTACATCTTGGTGGCTGTGGATTACTTCACCAAGTGGGTGGAGGCTGAGGCGGTCAAAAACATCAAGACCTCAGACGTAGTTTCCTTCATTTGGAAAAACATTATCACCCGGTACAGGGTACCTATGTCTATGGTGTTTGATAATGGTCCTCAGTTTGAGACGCCTCAGCTAAAAACTTTGTTGGGAGATCAGGGGATCTTAAGCTATTTTGCATCTGTTGGCCGGCCCCAAGCAAACGGCCAAGTTGAAGCCTTCAACAAACTCATCTCAGACGGCATCAAAAAGAAAATAGAAAGAGCCGGTGGCTTATGGGCAGAAGAATTAATCCATGTCCAGTGGGCCATCCGGACAACAGCGAAGGGGGCAACCGGCGAAACCCCATTTCTCATGGTATACGGTGCTGAAGCCATTTTGCCTATTGAGCATTATGAGCCGACTGAGTTTTGCTCTATGATGAAGAGGCAAATTGGGAGGCCATGCGGCTGGCATTGGACTCCCTTCTGGAGCGTAGGGGCAATGATGTCCTGCGCCATGAGATATACCGTCTGAGGATGACCAGAGCCTATAACAAGAGAGTGCACAAGCGTCCTTTGAAAGTTGACGATTTAGTGTTACGGAAAATGGAGGCAACTGGTAGGGCCAATGAGCTGAGAAAGCTAACTCCAAATTGGGAAGGCCCCTACCGGATCTATGAAGAAGTAAGGGATGGCACCTACCGCCTGGAAACTCCAGAAGGTAGGCGCCTGCCTAGAACTTGGAATGTAGACAATCTAAAAAAGTACTACTTCTGAGAATGTAAACTTTTTGTAAAAAGTGAGTCAATTAATGAAGATTCAGACTTTGTTTGCAAAATTGAGTTATCGTTTGATTATCCTTTCGGCTAATATCAAGGCGGATTCCCCATCTACCTAACTAAGGTAGACACTTAGTGAAGGTTACATTTGTTTATCCGCCTGGGTAATACTCGGATCTCTTATTTATTTAAGTTTAATACTTTGTTTATTCAACTGCCTGACTATCTGCCTGGGTAATTCTCAGACGGATTCTCTATTTATTTAACTAAGTTTGATACTTAGTATGATCAAATATTTGTCATGAGATATACCGTCTGACGATGACCAGAGCCTATAATCGTCGCAGAGAATGGACTATTTATCGGTTCTACCCATGCAGACGGCAAAAATTGAACGACCAAATTGGTCAACTCATAGCCGTCTGACCAAAATAACCTAGGAAGAACGAATAAGTTTCCAGATACCAGATGCCCATAAGCATCAGTCGGTCATTGATAGAGATTCTTGGGTTATTTATTCCAAAGTTGCACTCACTTCCCCTATTGGGGTAAAGGATTGTGTAATGGCTACGCGTTAACCCCAGAAGGAATATAACCGTCTGGGTATGAAGCTCAAAGCAACCGCTTTTATGGCCGGCTGTGCACTTGGTTTGGGGAAATCACCATTGTGATTGATTGGCCTAAAAACACTTCATACTTCTCCAAGTATCAAGTGTTTCAAGCCAATCAATCAGCCTGACATAAAACCAATCACACAGCCGCCCAGGGGCAAGAGCACCCGGATTGCAAATTGCCGGCTGCTTTTTTAAGTTAGGCAAAATACTATAGAATTGTACACAGAGGAATAAAACTTCAAATCGAAAAAACTCAAGACGTATATAAAATCCGACTAAGTCGGAATACTTCATTTATATTTGAAATGGCACAAAGGCTAGAATAATTGTTAACCGGACACATCCGGTGAAGAAAGAAAGTGGAAATGTTAATCCAACCCCATGGTTGGTAAAAAGATAAAACAAAACACGGCATGCAAGCCGGTGAACAACATTGATTGACATATTGCCGCAGCAAGGTGGGAGGCTCGCCTAAGGCTGAGGCGGAGTCTTCTCCGATTGAGTTTGGCTGGCTTGGCCCTCTTAATAATCATCCTCCGGCTCCTCATCATCCGAGACTTCATATCCCTGCTCAGCAGCCCAGTCTTGGAAGTGAGGCGGAGGAGCATCACCTAGTTGCTGGGCATCATACACCTCAGTGGCATAATCATACCTCAGCTTATAGACCTCAAAGTCTATTTCTGGGTAGAGGAGGCCCTAGGTGATCTTCATTCGGGCAAAGTTGTCCCGCTCATTCTCCTCGTTCAGCCGGGTTTGCTCCTTGGCCAGCTCATCCGCCTGCTTGTTGCGCAGCGTCATGAGCTCGAGCTTCAGGCGGTCATTGTCAGTCCGGAGTTGGTCATTCTCTTTGTTAGCATCCTCTAATGCCTTGAGATCAGACTTGGCATCCTTCAGCTGCTTGTCAAGGTCGTTAGCCCGGCTGTTAGCTTCATCGTTTGCAGCCGTTAAACCCCGGATCAACTCCTCCTGTTTCAACTCTACTGCTTTAATCTTTAAATTACACATATAATCAGAATGTTCAGCAAAGTTGAGGTTTTCTAGGGCCCTCCGTTTGCCGTCATTTACCTCTTCCTGTTTCCGCCTGAAGGAGCCCCGGAGACTGTCCACTCTCACCATGGCCTGAATCAATAACAACCGGTTTATGAGAGTCAGAATAAAGATTAAAGACATCAAGGTAGAGGAATCATGTACCTCAGCTAGAGAGCCCATTATCCGGTCAAAATCCACGACCTGCAGATCAGGTATGGAGGCCTTCTCGGACCGGGTGAGGGTCTTCACCATCCACTTCGCGAAGCCGGCGAGATCCGGCGGGTTGGAAGCAGATCTTCATCAAAAGTAGTTCTTTGTGAGATAGAAGCAGCGTAGGTGGCATAAATCCGTTGCCGGCTGCTGGCTGACCCTTTTGAAGAATCAACCTTAGTCTTAATTCTCATAAAATTAAGTGGCCAAGGTATTTCAGTTCGTTCCTTACCGTGAACTTCCGGATGGGTCTCCGGCTTGTCTCCCCCCCCAGCGGTTGCCGCACCGCCTGCAACCTTAGGTGGCTTGCCACCCTTCGAAGCCGTAGAGGCCTCCGGCGCTTTCTGCTGTTCTGAGCTTTCACTCAGTTTCTTCAGAACAACAGGGGATTTGCCCCCAGTCATTGGACTACCAGATTGGGCAGAATTTTATTTCTTGGGGGGATCCCTCCTTGCGGCTGTGGCAGCCAGAGCCTTCTCCAGATCATCTCCCTGCCTCTTGAGAAGCTTGGAGAATGATCGAGGGATTCTCTTGGCGGACTCCTGAGAAAGAAGCAAAATATAAGTATACCCAACCGGTATGTTAAAAAAAAATATGCAAACAAAAAGTCAGGCGGTCTTACCCCGCCTTTCTTCGTAGCCTCGACGGCTGCCTTTTTGACAAGGGCCGCCTCCTTGCGTAGTAGCGCCGCAGATTTAGCAGGAGTCTTATCCTGGTCAACCATCCTCAGGGCTTCTTCTGAAAAAACAAGAATGTCAAGTTAGAAAGAATTAAGGCAAGTTTGCAATAAAAATAAAATGACAATCATTCCGGATGAGAATTATTCTACCCCTGGAAAACATCGTACTCAGTCCGCAGGTGGACAAGAAGCACTCATCTTTGAAGAAGTCCGGATGGGGGATCCAGTTCTTGGGAACTATGATGTGAGTCTCATCCCCCATGGGCTCAGTTGTTGTCTCAAAAAAATCCCGGCTCCATGATTTGCTCCCGGGCTTTAGTAGATAGTTCCGAGAGATGGAATTTACGTCCAAGAAGAGCCGGCTCAGTGTTGTACCGGCGTAGTGTCCGGTTGTGTCTTAGGGTTGGAGAGGAAATCAAATAGTACTTGTCCTTCCATTCAGACCACGTGGACGCTTTGTCCAAAGTCATTAGATATTGGGGCAGGGTAGTCAGCGTATACCATGCCCCATGGCCGCCTGGAGCCTTGCTCAAGTAGTGCATATGAGCAAAGGCAGAGAAGCTGGGGTTCAAGTTTTGGAACTCGCCGACGGCAATGTAATTTAATATGTTCATCCACGAATTAGGGGTGAGATGCCAAACCCCCAGATCATACCCTTGAAGGATTTTCCTAATCCCGGGGTGAAGGGGGAACCGGAGGCCGACTTCTATTACCGCCTCATAGCAGATGAAGTAGTCATCTACATGGTCAATGTCATCCCCCCAGGCCATCACAGCATCAGCCGGAGGGACAATAACTTCCCAACCCTTTCCAAATGGATGTTTCTCTTTAAAAGCCCTGAACCCGCTATTAAGAAGGGCAATGTTACTCGGCAGCATCCGGGTTCTTTTGGGGTTGGGATGGTCAGCAACTTTGGGCGGCTGCTGATAGTCAGCCGCAAAATCTCCTTGGTCAGAGCCGGAGGATTCCGCTCTTGGTCCCTGGCTGGCTTCAGCGTCGCCGGCTTCATTTGAGAAGGCAGCTCCTTCGCCGCCCACCTCTCTTACTCCCGAGCTCCCGTCGGTAGAGGGAGCCTCCTCGTCAGATCCGCTCTCCTCCAAATACCCCGGATCCCCTTCCGGGAAAACCTCATCGGCAGGCACTCTCATGGTGCGCCGGCTCTTAGACCGCCTGGCCGTTTGTTTCGTTCTGGCCATTGTGTCCTGCACAGACACAAAGAGAGAGGAATTCAGAGATGAGCATATTGGTTCCGACAGTCCAGAAGAGGCACCCCCTGTTCTAGACTCAGCCGTTCCTAGGGATCGGTTGAGTGTCCTAGGCAGTGCCGAGTGGGTGGATTGGGAACTCATTTATGTTCTATTAAGAAAGCCGGGTATACTGGAGAAAAACGGTATGCAAATTGAAAGGGAGAAAAGCTAAAATGGTACAGGCGGTTACCTTGCTTTAACTCTGGAAAATCTGAAAACCGCTACAGCCGGTGAGCCGGGTGATGAACTTCTAGCACTCGAAAGCTTGAAAACTCACTGATTATGCATGCGGGAGCAGAGAAAAATCTCTCTAGAATCTCTCTTTTTCTCTCTCTAAAAAGTCAATGTAAATGTAAAGTGTGAAAAGGAGGGGAGGTAACTTTATATTTATAGAAAGTAAAAGTGGGGAGAAAATTTTGATTTGAAATTCAAAAGTTTACCCCGTTACTGCTAACCTATGAGAGGTGGACACGTGTCACAGGCCCCACGTGACATGCACGTGTGACCTGTGAGAGGCATATGTTTAGGGTATTTTTACCCTAGACACGTGGACCAATGAGAGGTCGCCACGTGTCGAGCTTAGGATGGCCCATGTGGTCCAACATCCTCTTGACACTTGGCTCCCTTAGATATGTTTCCAAAATGGCGGCCTTCAAAGGCCCAGATTCCTAAGCACGCCGTAAAACGACGCAGCCCACTAAAATCTAGGTCAAGTGACCTTGATAGGGACGCATTTTCCAACGACCCTATAATTAGGGAGATATTTCCCCACTTTGGGGGGAGATTGAATCATTAATTACACCCTTATTCTCTTACATCAGAGAAAGACCTGAGCTTGGAATCCGAGCTGATACCCACCTAAATTTCCGTTCTCTCTATTCCGTTTCATGTTACTGACTTGTGCGTCGGAGGCGGAGCACCACCAACCGGTGTCTCCGTTTGTTTTGCAGGTACAACTCATTGCGGATCAGTCTTCGTGTTGTAACTCTCCCAAGGGACAAAAACACCCAAAACAGTTACCATCCACGGTAACCGGAGGCCACAACCGGTTCCCGGAGCTTAATTAAAAATTGGGTCAGTTTTCTTAAAAAAAAAAATTTTAATATGGTGGCTGGTAACCAGAGGTGAAAACCGGTTAACGGCTGCAGTCAACCGAATTTGGTCGCTGGTTATCTGGAAACCGGTTTTCACCCTTGGTTACCAGCCACCTATTACATAAAAAAAAATGGAAACTATTTACCTCCTTTCCACCCATTCCGCCGTCATAGTTGCCATCACTGCTTGAGCTCGCCGCCAATTGCTTCCCGGTAATTCTCAAATATGTGTCGTGTGGTAAGAAAGGTGAGTGGTTAGTGTTTGAGGGGAGAGAAAAAAATAAGGCTGAAAAATGAATTTTTGTTTAATAAGGGCAAAATTGTCACTTTGCTCGAAATGATGGCGGTGTCGATAAATTTGGACGGCGGTATTTAGCAGATACAAGCTAAAAAAATAAAATAAAAGAAAGAAATTAAAAAGAAATAAAACTAAACTAAAAACAATTAAAATAACTAAACTAAAAACCAAAGAAAAACAAAACTAAAAATAAAATAAAATAAAAGAAAAAATGAAAATTGGAAAAGAAACCAAAATCCAACTAATTTCCCCCTAAAACCACGAAACAATCAGACCCCCCAAACCCCTTTCACTTTCGAATTCCCTGCTCCAATTCAAGCAGCCATTCACGCATCATCCCCAAACAACCATCATCACCGTTCATCAGCATCGTCATCATCTAGCATTCAAAATCGTGGCCGTCCAATTCTCATTAAAAATCACGTGAAAAGCTCGTGATTGACCCACAATTGCGCGCCCGCACAGAGGTCGCACAGAAAGTCGCGCAAAGCTTCTGCCTCAACTCGATTTTGGACTCGATTTCGTGCGCTTTCTGACAGGGCTGTGCGCGGCCGCAAAGCTCCAATTAAATTGGACCTTAATTGAGGCTTGTGGGTATAAGTTACGGGCTGATTTGAGGAAATTTGAGGGATGTTCTGTTCGATTTCGCTGCTCGCAGGTGGTTGTTGATGGTGGTTCAGTTGGAGTGGAGTGCCGGTGCGGTTGTGGTGGGCTGATAGGTGGTGTTGGTGGTTTAATTGGTTGTTGTGGGAGCGGGTTAAAGGTGGTAATTGCTGGTGGTTTGGTGGTGTTGGTTGGGTTGTTGTGAGGGAGCAGAGGGTTGGTGATGGTATGAGTTGCGGCTGGGTTGGTAATTGGTGGTGATGTTGTTGTTGTTAGTTTGGTTGTGGCTGAAAGTGGTTGATTGTGACGGTTTATGGGAGCAGGGCAGGTGGTTGGAGGTTGCGGTGCTGGTTGGTTGCTGTGACAGTTGGTGAATTGGGGGAAAGCAGTGGTGGACTGGTGGTTTGCGTGGTGGTGGTAGTGGCTGCTTTTAAAGGTGGCTGAAGGTGGTGGTTGGTGATTTGGGTGGCTGAAGGTGGTGGTGTGCGGCTGTTGTGGTTGAGTGTGGTGGAGGTTGTAGGTGGATGCGGTTTTGTGTGGTGGTTTATGGTGGTTTTGGCGGTGGACCTCGGACCTTGAACCCGATTTGAACTTGAAACCCGGAACACCTACAACCAAAAACACGAGGGTATTACCACGAAATAAAATAAAATAAGGATAAAATAAAATAAGATAAATAAATAAAATAAGATAAGACAAATAAAGTAAAATAAAAATCTAAAACTAAATAAATAATAAAATAAATCAAATAACATAAAATAAAATAAAACAAACTAAAAACGAAAAGAAAATAAATAAAATGAGATAAACTAGGAATTATTAACTAAAAATACGAAAATAAACTAAAAACTGTTAAAAACTACTAAAATATTCAAAATAAAGATAAAAGACGAGAATAAGCGAATAATAGAAATGAAGGATAAATAGGTTTAAATTATTGGAAAGAAAGTCAGAAAACGACTCAATAAACACCCTAAAAGTGACATAAAAGTCACTTATCAGGAGATAGCACCAATGTGAGTTATCCCTTAGCCAATCAAACACCTCATCGTCATCATTCTCTGCTAAGAACTGAATTTGATTCAATTGCGTGACGTCGAGGTAGAGAGAATCATCCTGCCCCACCGGAGAGCAAGATGGCAAATAATGCCCGAGCTCAAGGTTGGTCACCAGCCTTGTGACCATGCTCCCACAAGGGATCTCGCCGGAACCCCTATCTTGCAATCCTTGTCTATATCTGACAAAAGTGTCCCCCAAATTTAAGTGACCTCTGTACTCCGCACGAGTAGCCACCCAAAGAATGTGAAGCTTTAACTGGCTCATCTTTTCCAATTCTTGCTTCGGAAACACCGAATACCCCAAAAGCCGATAGAGAACCCGGAGACATGGCTGGTACACCTGACTAATCTTGGCATACTGGGTCACAAAGTCACCACATCCATAATTGTCGTTCCACCATGTATTTTGATCATATTCATCGTTGAAGAAGAGATCGGGATCCAAAATATATGAGTTTGGATAGAAGTCTAGAGCCGCATTGAACTCTTCTAGGGATTGATCAAATTGAATGTTGAAGAGCTGAAAACGAACACGGTAGTAACCACCCTTGGCCACCACAAGATCAACCGTTGCAAGAACTACAAATTCGGTTAACTACACAACCAATCACAATATACTACAATCACCACAAGAAACTCCAACCAATAATTTAAAATGCCTCAGTCAAACTCTTTTATCAATACCGACAAGCAATAACTCACTACCAAAATCGAGCAATCCCAAAAGTACACAATCACCACCAATTCAAGCCAACAAATGCATTCAAACCATACACCAAGCACAAAGGGAAAAAGAACCAAAGCTCAACAATATCAATGTAGCACTACCAAAAATTCGACCTTAACGATTCTAAAAAATTACGATCAATCTAGCTACATAAACAACAAACAACACAATGTAAGCAATAATCAATCATCACACATCACAAAAATCAACCAAAATCAAATTTCCACCATCAAAATCACAAAAATACATACTACTACTATTCATACCCAAGAACTACCTAAAACATGTAATTATATGGTATAATAAAGCAATTAAGAGTAAGAGAAGATGATTGTACTATACAAGAAGCAAGTTAGAGCAAGCTTTAGCCACCAATTTCCATCCACACGAAAATTCCCAAATTAGCTTCTACAATAGCGGATAGAGAATGGTGGTTGTTATGGATGAAAAGTAGTATGAATTTTGTTAAAAATGGAAAAAATGTAAGAGGATTTGATGAATTTTAATGAAAATTTAGAGGAATTTAAGTTAAAATTTATGAAAATGAGTAAGGGTATGGTGCGGTGCGGCCTAGATGAGGGTGAAGGGTTAAGAGTGAGTGAGAAATGAAGGTAGAGGGGAAATGAGAAAAAAGAAAGAAGAAAAAATAAAAGATAAGGCTCGGCTAGAGGGTAGCGCGGTCGCGCGACCTGGCAGCGCGCCCGCGCCCGCGCTAGCTAATGCCCCTCATGCTTTCCTCCTTGGTGCGTTCATGCGTGGGTCCTTTGATAATTATCATTCCGAGATTTTTGAATCCATCATAACAATTAGTTTCTAAACATGAAGAATGTGGGTTCAACACCCCTAAAATAATGATAGCACCACAATGAACTCACCAAGTTTAAATTTTCTTCAAACTTAAGAACAAATTTCCTATCTTACCTCGCTAACAATTCTTACCCTTTTAACCTCAAAATTTTGATAAAATCGAATATAATCACATTAAAAACCGCGAAACACCATTCCATTGCTCGTTTTCACTTGATGTAATCCAACTCCAAAAATTCAACCTATAAATCCAAAAGAAAAACAAGTGAAAGAAAAGAAAAGAAACTAAAAGAAAGAAAATTAAAAAAAAATAGAAATAAAAAAAAAAGGTTAGAAATCTCCGGTTGCCTCCTGAGAAGCGCTTGCTTAAGGTACTTAGCTCAACCCTTCCTCCAAATCATGGAAGGTCAAAGAACACCACCTTGTCCAAGGTAGCGGATAGAACAACTTCTCCTTCATTTTTAAGCAACCTCTCGTTGTTGCTTGACAAGACTTCACTTGCTTGCACTTCAAAAACAACCTTTTCATTTCTTAACTTTAATCTCATTATATTCTTCCTTGAAGCTCTTGCTTTCTTCTTAACTTTGTTTCTTTTTGTAGACGGTTTCACACCATCTACATCCATGGAATCATCCTCCTTCTCTCAAGGGTAGAGCTCAAACCAATGAGGAATGTCAATCTTATTTTAGGGTTTTGTGTCCTTCGAAAAAGTTACAACTCAAGATTGGATTTCACAAGGTTGCCTGTACTAGCAAAACTAACGGACCACCGAATGGTCGGTGGCTGCCTTCGAAGATTAATTTAGTAAAGTATTCAGAGTAAAACGTGCGAAAATAAAGTTATCTGCTCGGATTCCAAGCTCGGGTATTGTGCTGTTTGTTTCTTGATAATGACAGCTCTGTAATAAATGTTGATGTGATGTCCCCAGTTTCCCATAAATGAGGGAATTGCCCCTATTTATAGGGTCTTTTGGGGAAGTGTGCCCTCCCTAGGTTTTGATGACCTAGGTATTAGGGCACGTCGTTTTGCGGCGCCTCAAAGTTTGGGCCTAATAGGCCATTTGGGCGTCTCTTAGGCGACACGTGTCGCTCTCTTATTATTCCACTTGGGATTACCAAATACCCCAAATCAGGGCTGCATCTGCCTGACACGTGTCACCACCTGGAAGGTCCAAGGTGGCGCCCCTTCCACTGACACATGTCAGGTTTTCATTGGGCCACTTTGCTGGGTATAAAATACCCAAAACATTTGCCCCTCACAAGTGTCACGCGCTCGGCACGTGAGGCCTGTGACAAATGTCAGGCCATGAATGGTTGATTTTTTAACGATTTACCATGGGTGAATCTATGGATTTTACCCTAGATTCTTTTACCCTTTCTATAAATAGGGGTTAACCATCCTTCATTTTTAACACTTTGTGAATCTTTGAGAGAATCTAGGGCTTTTGACTTTTGAGCTGTTGACTTATTTCTTTCAAGCATCCGACAGTCGTCCTCTAGTTCGTCTCTAAACAAACATCCAAGCTTCTTTGACCGTCCCAAATAACTTTCTAAAGGTAATCGCTTGATCCCTTTTTTACTTATTTCTTTGCATTTTGTTTTTAGAAAATGGTTTCCCAAATGCACACGGCACGACATAGGATAGTGACTAGCCGGTCACCGGGGACGGTTGATAGAACTAGCGGTGCCGCATGCTTGCTAATGGACCCTTCTTTACGAACTTCCCCGAATTCGACCATTTTTGTGTCAGTGCAGGACACCACGACTAATACAAAAAGAACGACCAGACATTATAACTCGGATGGTTCTTTCTACCATTCGGACGGGTCCATAGTATATTCAAACGACTCCATTAGGGCGCGTGTCAGTCAGCTTCTAGATCATCCTCCAAGCCTTTCTTCTGACCCCCCTCCAACTCCTACTTATTACCACTCCCAAACCTCAAGTGGTACCCCCAGCGATTCTATCTTATGGGAGGCTGAGAATCAGTCGGCACCCGGGCCTTCTAGAAAGGCATCAGAGGTGGGGATGAGGGAGGACCCCGCTGGCACCAGCCAGCAGTCCCTCAGCTCTGGCGAGAGCTTTGATGATGACTTGACCTCTTCATCTTTTGACAGTGCCTCCGATAACTCGGAGGAGGCACGAGCTAAAATATGCACGGCAAGGGAGTCCTTGTCCGTAGAAAGGGGTGAGGGATAGGCGAGCTGCATGCTACTCACCCCCGGAAGCGTGCTCCCTATTGTCATCACATTCCCAAGGGAAGGTAGGACAAAATGAAAAGTGACCTGCCCAATTTCATACCTAAGCGTGTCATGGGACATGGCTTTCTTCTCTCTGTGTCGAATGCCGTAGATACGGTCATTGGGCCAAAATTGGCCACCTACCATGATAAAAGCTTTGGTTGTTATGAGGCAACCATTCAGGCGGGTCTTCGCTTCCCTCTCTATTTGGCAGTGGAGAGAATTCTTGATGGATAGCAACTAGATATCTGGCAACTGTTCCTGAACTCCTTGATTAACATAATCGGGTATGTTACCGCATGTGAAATGCTAGAGGTGGATCCCATATTTGAGGTGTTTGCCCACATGCACTACCTAAGTCGAGCGTCAAAAAAAAGGTGGCGAAGGTTGGTACTCTTTGTCCACTTGCAAAGGTTACATGATGGCAATCAGGAAGAAGTCCAAGTGGAAGGACTGGAGGACTAAGTCTTACATTGACCACTTCCCCGACCGCCGCCTGAATGACAAATATAACAAGTGGAACAAAGATCCGCCACTTCTGGCTGGAAAGAAAGCCCTACCGCCTCTCCCAAGGCGAGCCTAGGAGGTGATCTTTGACCGAGGTCTGTTCTAGTTATCCATCCGGATAAACGAACAGATGGGGGAGAAGGAGGTCATCCCCCCCAAAGTTACATTCCCCGTTATGAATGGCTTTCATATAGGCTGTACTAGGCTGCCTGTGGGCTGAGTACAGAGATGCCGAGAGGTAGTCGGCCGTTTGCATTTCGTAATGCCTTAGTTATTTTAAGACTATGCTTGCAGATTTCTAACTCATGTTTCTTTGTGCAGACAATGCTATGGAGAAGCTCTCGGCCTCAAAGAAGCTGGCTGCAACTGTTGGAGCAATGTACCATTTGAACGTTCTTAAACGGACGAACGAAGATCAAAGAGCAGGCGGAACTCCCTAGGTAAAAGCCCATCTTACCAAGGCAAGATTTTGTTTTAGTCCGCATGGTTGCTGACTATTCTATTTTGATGTAGGGAGGTTCCAGCAAGCCTTCTCCCTCCAAACCATCTGACCTTAAGGTGCAAAAACTTGGGGTTGGAGACGTTGGCGCCTCTGGATAGAAGAGGAAACATATCGCCCATAAGCCAAGGAAGGGTGCTGACGAATCCTCCGGTCTCAAAGCTGATATGGGGATCAACAAGCTGGATGCCCAACAGGTATCAAAGAGTGGCATGCCATTCAACTCTGCTGCCGGTTCAGCAGGAGACGGGAAGAAGCTCGTCACGGAGGAGGAAGAGGGCGAATGTTGTTCAGATGGCAGGGAGATGCTTCGGGCACTCTACCTAGAGGACAAGGCATCTGTCCGAGGAATCGACACCCTGAACTTGGATGACATCTTGGGGATTCTTTGTGAGGTAACAACTTGGTAAAATATTTTTACAAGTTACAATTGTATCCGCCTGATATTAACCGTTGGCCCCTTTATCCAGGTGCAGGTCATGTTGCGCGTTCAAGGGCTAAAGAATCCAATCTTGGAGAAGTCTAAAGAGGTAACGGCATCCTCCGCTTTAGACAGAGCTTAATTTGAAATTTCTCAAAATGTGTTATTGACACTTGATATGATGTATTCCCAGGCGGACGCAAACCTGCAGGTGAAACAGCACTTGGAGGTGGCTCGAATGAGGGTCAACGAGCTCAAGGCCGAGAACAAGGGCCTTAAGGAAAAAATTGAGCCCTTAGACAAGGCCAAGCAGGAGGACGAGAGAGCCAAGAAGAAGGTTGGCCACCTGGAGAAGCGTCTGGCTAATTAGGAGAAGCAGTTTCGCGTCCAGTACAAGGCTGGGAATGAGGAGGAAAAGAAGGCCCTTGTCAAGCAGATGATGGATGAAAACAAGGCCATCATGCGGATGGCTTGGTAGGTGGCTCAGCTGGGTTTTGACTATGATACTTATAAATCCAAGTTTGATCAAGCCAGCAATGATTTCAATGCCCAGCTCCTCCAGCAGGCGGAAGAAGAGGCGTCCAAGGCCGCTGCTAAGGCAACCGGCTCCTCTAAAGAGTCTTCTGGGGATGAGCAAGAGGACGAGGAGGAGGAAGAAAATGATGAGCAGCTGACTTGTCGGAACAAAGGGACGACTGCTAACAATGAGAACCTCTCCCCTACTACTTAAGCTTTTCTATTTCTGTTTCTGCGGCGGAATGGCCAATTATTCTGCTTTTTCGGCTCGCATGCCGAGTAATCATGTATCTTTACCGAACAAGGGGTCGGGTAATTTGACAATTACTAGCTTTGCCAGTTAAAATTTGCAGTCGTCAATTTTGACTGCTGTTATTTTATGAAGCATCCGATCATTTGACCGGTTTTATTTATATTGGTGTTTATGCTTTGAAAATTTTCAAAGCTTTCAATTTTCATGCATAGAATCTTGGTTAAGTATTTTAACCTGTATAATATGCGAATGTTCTTGCCCCTGGCCGGATGTCGCTTGGTTTTAGTTGAATAGATTGATTAACTTAGAAATATTTATACATTAAATAGTATGAATGGTTTTTGAGTCAATCAATCACTATGGTGATTGCCCCAAACCAAGCGGCAGACGGCCATATAGAGCAAATGGTTCTTTAAATGCATCCGGCCAAAGGCCTCAAGTAATATGGAAAAATTTCTAAGTATTTTAACTTAATATTTTAATTAAGAACGAATTGGTCCGCCTGCCTTGCTCCATAACAAGGACAGACGGTAAGGTAGCCTCTAATCCTAAAATAGTAGTCGTCATCCGTCTATACTACAACAGGCGGAAGAATCGGTGCTTTTTAGATTTCGAATTAGATTAAATCAAACGACTGCGAGCGCTGCCATAGCGCATTCTGTAGGGCCGCTTATTGTTTTCGTAGAGCAATGTGACACCTAAATGGGAGACGCTTCTCCTCGACGAATTCGCCCGAATTGACGTCGCCGGATGCCTGACTCATGTTGGAGCAAACAATCGTATTTATGTTGGAGCAGACGGTAGTTTAAATAATATTCATCTAGCCATTGGCCTCGGTTAAAGAATTGAATAGCCACTAAGTCGTGACTTAGCGCAAAATTAAAGATAACTAGCTGCTAAGTTAAAAGCTTAGTTTTTCATTTGGCCATTGGCCTCTCGTCACTTGGACGTTAGCTACTGAGTTATTAACTTAGCTGAAGGGTAGGTTTTAGGCCGATTGATTTGGTGCAGTCGGGTTCTTTTTTGGGCGTCTACTGTTGGGGCAGACAAGCCCAAAATTATATTTAGATTAAGAATGTGCTTAGCCGCCTGCTTATTGGGCAGGCGGTAGCCCGCAAAATCTCGACGTTGGCCGTCTACACATTGTGCAGGCGATACTCCAACATCGTTATTATTAAAAAAAATTTGGTCTGCCTGCACATTGTGCAGGCGGTACTATAGAGGGTAAGTAGGATCCACCAACACTTAGTGCACGTAGCATCTTTTATTGCTATGAGAATGATTCTTCTAAACTTTGTGCAGCCAATGCTGAAAATAAAGAAAATAATGACAAGTATGAAATAAAGGCAAAATTTCATTAACAAGTAAAAGAACTTTACAAAATTTCAGATAGAAGTAATACTTCTTCAGGTTATCTACATTCTAGGTTCTGGGTAGTCTCCTGCCGTCTGGTGTTTCCAGGCGGTAGGTGCCGCCTCTTACTTCTTTATAGATTCGGTAGGGACCTTCCCAATTTGGGGTTAACTTCCCTTGTTCATTCGCCCTACCGATTGCCTCCATTTTCCATAACACATCCCCAACTTTTAAAGGACGATTATGTACTCTTTTGTTGTAAGCTCGAGTCATTCTCAGATGGTAGATCTCATGGGGCAAGGCAACATTGCCCCTGCACTCTGGAGTGAGTCCAATGCCAGGTGCATTGCCTCCCAGTTCACCTCTTCATTATATAGTATAATACAAAGAGTCGGCTCATAATATTTGTAGAAAATATTTCAAGCATTACCCCAAGCTTGAACCCCACTGTGATCATACACTAAAGTACAGTGGCGTCCAAAGGGAAGGAAGCTAGAGCAAAAGAGTCGCCAACAAGTTTTAGGAACTTGTAAAGCATTTACAGGTTGAAGGCTACACCCCTTAACGA
This sequence comes from Chenopodium quinoa, assembly GCF_001683475.1. Lineage (NCBI taxonomy): Eukaryota > Viridiplantae > Streptophyta > Magnoliopsida > Caryophyllales > Amaranthaceae > Chenopodium > Chenopodium quinoa. The sequence continues at coordinate 2,652,436 of NW_018743197.1, read as the reverse complement.
TCCATGAGATAACTCCAATAGGTCTTGAACCATGACTGGATGTTCGGGAATGAAGATACAAATAAAACCTAAAAGAGATTGAACCTGCCCTAATAATAGGCCTCTTCTTTATTCTTCTCATATTCATGTGCGTTTTCGGACTAACATGCAATCAATAAGATTAACCGTAAACCTGTTTATCTATGTTGGTTTAATATTAATGCACAAACAAAACTATTTTTGGCGATCACTTGAATTAAAATCAAATTAACCCTAATAAGATAATTAATAATTTTATTAAGCGTGATTACAAGTACAAATTCCCTTTTAACATGCATAAAAGGTGTGATCAAGCAATAACAATAAATATCAAGCAACACAATAATAACAACAATAATTATAATAATAATTATTATTAACATGTTAAAGCATAATATTATTAGCAAGATACTAGTCATGATACTAACAAGATCAATAAAAACCCTAGCATGTCACTAAACAATAAAAATAAAATATTTAGCCCTAACACAGTACTAACATGAATATTAAGAAAGAAATAAAAGGCATCGCAGGATCTCAATTATTATATTTGATATTAGAAAGTTATATTTTTTACCCTAAACATGATACTACGAAGATCAAAACACCCTAACTTGACACTAGGAATCATAATAATAATCTAGACATGATCTTTATATCATAATATCAATAAATCAATTAAAGAACTTACTTGGATGCCTCGTACCTCTTTCTAATATCAAAGTACACACGTTAGTAACTTCAAGTAAAATAATAAAATAACAATTAAATTAAATAATTAAAATAAGGAATTAAAGAAAGTTTTGACTAGATTTGCGACCAAACCCTTAGAAATCAAACCTTTCATGTTTAGGGCGAAGGCAACTTTGAATTATGCTAGGTGTGTCTAGTGCTAATGTTTGAGGAATTTTGTTTGTAATAGGGTTGGTTTAGAAAGAGAGAGAGAATAATCAAGAGATTCTTGATGAGAGTTGGTGAGATAAGGAATTAGAGAATTGACGGAAAGTTGATAGTTGTTGATTATTGATGAGAAGAATTGATGATTGAAAACGGAGATTTTAGGAGGCTATTTATTGAGAAAATCAGCTGGATGGATAGAAAAAAGAATCATAGATTTGAAAAGAATAAAACACTATTGGCGCAAGATGCCAGACATTAGCGCAAGACGCTAGGCATTAGCGCTAGACGCCAAGCCTTAGCGCCAGGCGCTAATCCTGTCGTCAGGCGCTAGAAACATTTTTCACGCGTTTCCTTAATTTTGATGAAATTTAGCCATACAGAAGGGAAAAATCATATTTTCCTTAAAAACACTTCTTTTATTCCGATTAAAACTCTAAAAAGTCAACTAAAGTCAATTTATCAATGCAAATTAAATTAGGAATGAAAAGAACCTTCTAGAAGAATCTAGAAAACTATAACCAATTCTAATTGCATTAGGAATGATAAATCAATATTAGGCCCTCCTCTAGATCATTGGGCTGCACATAAAGATCAAACCGGGCCCAGTTTAGTAATTTGGCCATAACATCCTCTTTATTCATCGGAATTGAGCTTATACTATATCGTTGAAAAGCTCTTTACGAACCCGACCCAACTACACTATTATTGGACCCTTGCCATGGATCAAACTAAATTGGATTGGCTTTTTTTCTAAAAATATGTTTTCAAAAATAAAGAGAAAGAAAAGAATTAAAAACTATCTGCAACACCAGACTTTCCACACTTTCACTTCATTCGATTATGATTCGACGTGAAAGGTACTCATCACTGGGTTTGGGTTTGGAGAGACACAAATGGGTGTCTATATAAGCCCCTTATTTGACTGAGTTTGGAGAAACGCAAGTTTCAAAAACAAAAGTCAAAGTAGCGATAGGGACGGAGAATGATTCAGAACGTTGTATGATCCTAAATCATTCTTGTAACGCTGATACCTGCAAAGTAGCGTTAGTTAAAACTGATAAAAGAGTTAAAAAACACGTGTCTTGCACCGTCGAGCACACGTCTCTGAAGGTAACCGATTTGTTTCTGCATTTGTCGTTGTGACAACCTTCCACAAGCTAGGGAACGCCATCTTGTTGTTTTGTTGTTCACTCGTCTCTGAACAATAGAGCTTTTTTGGATATGTTCACGCGTTTGTGAACAAAGAGATTCTTTAGATAATAAGCCCATGCGTCTCTGAGAAAAAGAGCTTTGATGATATGTCCACGCGTGTCTGAACAAAGAGCTTTTGGTATTTTTACGCGTCTCCGAACAAAGAGCTTTTTTATATGTCCACACGTCTTTAAACAAAGAGCTTTGAATGATATGTCCACACGTCTCTGAACAAAAAATCTTTGATAATAGGATGCCCACGCGTCTCGGAGCAAAAGATCTTGAAAGAAATGTCCACGCGTCTCTAAACAAAAGAGCTTTTAATGATATGCCCATGGGTCTCTGAACAAAAGAGCTTCAAAGAATTGTCCATGCGTCTCAGAACAATAAAGCTTTGAAAGAAATTTCCACGTGTCTCTTAACAAAAAAGCTTTTAATGATATGCCCACGCGTCTCTGAACAAAAGAGCTTGAAAGGATTGTCCACGCGTCACTGAACAATAGAGCTTTGAAAGAAATGTCCACGCGTCTCTAAATAAAAGAGCTTTTAATGATATGTGAATGTTTGTTGCGATCGTTCGGTTGGCTGCGAACAGGAGCTTTGTTGAATGGATGTATCTTGTAAAAATCAAAAGATTGCCAAAAGACTTTGGTGGCGTTTTTCTTAGGGTTGACCTAAGGCTTGATGTTTTTCTTAGTGTTGACCTAAGGTGATTGACTGACTTAAGGTTGATCCAAGGTGATTTGACTGACTTAAGGTTGACCCAAGGTGAATTGACACATGTGACTCATGACCCGAGTGTGCATTATATTGTGATGTGCGACTCCAAAATGCAAAAAAGCAAAAATTTTCCGTCATTTTTGTCGAGGGTACCGACTTTCTCCCGAAAAAGAAAGACGCGAAAAAAGAAAGAAGCGAAGTTTTTGAAGGTGCATGTTGAATAAGCTTAGTCAAATGTTGTGCAAGGATTAATTCATCCTAGGCTATCTCAATTGTTGACTCCATGATGAAAGTATTTGGGTAACTTAGGCATAGAGGCTAAGCACTTCATACTTCGTTATGCAATGATGATTATGATTAATAAGTGATGTTGATATGACAAGGCATGCTTCAACGTTGTGTCAAGATTTAATGACAAACGGTTCCTAAGGGAAGTATGTTTGGTAATGTATCTGTGAGGTGTGTGATTGTGACACTAATGTTAGGCCGCAAGGGCAAAGTGTGTGGGAAAATATATTGAAAAGAGTCAAATGGTGGTGACTCTTAGGCTGGGTAGGCTAATGAAGTAGGGATCAAGCCCCCAAGTCTAGCTCTAAATGAAAATGGATGAGCATTGGGAATCCCTTGATATGATCATGGTGTAAGTGTGTGAATGTGAATATGAATATGAATGAATTTTTATTACGGCCACACCTCGATGTGAGGTTGCCTACGTATCCGTTAGAAATCAGGCCGAACGTAGCTCTAGCCGAACCTCGCACAAGTGTGTATACCTCAAAAAGGTCTTTTTAAGGATTGTAACGTGGTTAGAATAAAGGTTGAAGAAGAAGTGGATAAAAGGCTCAAGACCCTAGATAAGCCCCCAAGGTGTGCAACTTTGCTTTTGGAATATTTATATTTTCCTGCTTGAGGTTCAGCTCTTTTTTTTTTTTGCTTTATTTATTTTTGCTTTCTTTTTTTTTTTCTTTTGCATTTTTTTATTTTTATAAGTGTGGGGCAATTCCAATCATGCGGTCTATCACTCACTTGGTATTCATGTTTCTCAGGCACGGTACCGAGTACTCGATAAGAAACGCAATCCGAGACATGTTTATATCAAAGACATGTTCATGTCAAAGACATTGGAGTACTTGCCCTTTTGTACACTTTTATTTATTTATTTATTTTGTTTTTTTCTATTTTATTCTTTTAATACACTCAAGCTTTTTATGAAATTGAAAATTGCATAAGTTACACACCATCCCATCCCAAGGTTAGGTTGATGTAGGTTGAAAACTAAAAGGTCTATCATTAGACGAGGCTCAAAGCGGTTTATCAAAAAGGATTGCATATTTGAACGGTTAAAGGTTATATGATGTGGCTACAAGGGGTGCCTCAACACAGTGGTATACCTTTTTTATTTTTATTTATTTTTTTAAATTTTGCAATAAAATGATGATCATATATAAGGAAATAAAATGGTCATTTTATTAAAGTAAAAGAAATAATGATCCTACGAAATAAATCTAAGGAGAATAAAAAGGAGCTTATGCTAGACTTATTGGGGAAAGGGTAAATAAAAAATAGAAAAAAGATCATGAAATGTTGTCGTTGAAGCTTGTCTCTTGTCCCTTGGCTTATTATCACTTGTTGTTCTTGCCGACTGGAGGTATTGGAAGCCCGTTATTGTCGATCAAATATTGGATTACTTCCTTTAGCTTCCAACAGCTCTCAGTAGTATGACCCTACCTTGATGGTACTTGCAGCGTACATTTGGGTTCCAACTAGAAAAAATCTTTTCTCAAGTGGGGGATCTTGAATGGGTCCAATAGGAGTAATGAGTCCCCTTACATGGAGTCGATCGAAAGAATCGTCGTAGCTAATTCCAATAGGGGTGAAATCCCTTCTTAGTTGCTTTCTAAATCCTCGATTATCCATGGCTAAGATTTCATTAAGGTTGAAAGTACGAATACTATTACTAGAGTAGGTGTTTTCGGAAGAAGAAGGATAGTTGTTCTTCTTTCCTTTCCAGCCTTTGTTGTTATCGTTACTAATCTTGGCCTTCTTGTCACGCGGAGGAACATGAAGGAGATTTGAATCAATGAGGTCTTGAACACGATCTTTATAGGCGAAACATACTTCGGTGGTGTGACCACGACCTCTATGGTATCAGCTATAAGATTTTGGGTCCCAATCGGGATACCGTTTTTAAGGCGGAGGGTCTTGACTAGGACCAATGGGTGATCTAGAAGACAGTAAAAAGCTTCATTGTAAGTCATTGTAAGTCAATGGTCCGTTTTGCCCGTGGCTTAGAAGCGTTGAGTTTTTTATTAAATCCTTGGTGAGAATTTTGTTTAATAACCATTACCCGATTTGCTAATCCTTCTACCATATTCAAGAGCATGGCAATGACATCTTGCAGTTTTCAAACGTCTTCTTTTAGACTTGACAAGTTCTCCCTGGTATTATCTAAGAAAATACTTTCATCCTCCTCAATCATAGCCACTTCATCAAGAGAGGTTGTATAAGTTATCTCGATCATGGGCTCACCTACGGGTGTGATAAGGAGTGAAGGATCAAAAGATGTTTGATCTTTTGCGATGGTTAGAATCTCGGAAGTTTTATTGTCATCAATCAGATCTTGAATAGCTTCTTTGAGTTTCCAACACTCCTCAGTGTTATGACCCTTTCCTTGGTGATATTTGCAGTGCTTATTAGGATCCCACATGGGTGGCCTGGCTTCTGGAACTGGATCCTTGATATGTCCTATGGCATGACTAGTCCTTCGTGGTGTAGTTTTTCGAAAGTTTTTTCATAACTCATGCCAAGTGGAGTGAACACTCTTTTCGACCTTTAGATTCGTGGTTTGGGGGTGTAGGTAGCATGTACTTTGTTAATGGGAGAGGAAGAAGAAGGATGGTCGTTCTTCTTTCCTCTCGCACTATTATCTTTCAAAGAAGGTCATCTTCAATGTCAATGCCTATATCATACACAGCCTTGAAAGTATTCAAGTTGTGTTGATATTTTAAGTGCTTTGCGTATTTTTCTTGAAGGTTTTTTATGAACATCCTTACAGAATCTTTTTCGGTAGGAACCTTAACCATATTAGCAAAAGTTCCCCTCCATTTGTTGAAGAAAGAAGTGAACCCTTTGTTTTCTTTTTTGTTTTAACATCTTAAGTTGTATGTGGTCTGTTTCGTCTTGAATGTTGCACTTATATTTATCTATGAAAGCATTTGTTATTGACTCCCAGGTAGAGGTTTTCTCTTTGTTAAGGGAAAAGAACCATTGTTAACAAACATTTTCTAGAGATAAAAAAAACGAGGAATGAAAGACTTTCCTATCAATCCCCTTAATGTTCATTAAGGTTTCAAAGGTTCTTAAGTGAAGATAAGGATTATCTGTTGCCTTGAATTTAGGGATGTAAGTGACATTGATATTTTTGCGGAAGAAGCTCCTTGTCCACCAAGACCCCTGGTGAACTAATATCCTAAAACTTGTAGTCATTTGATATCTTACTCAAGCTCTCTTGCATGAACTCCATTTGTTGTTGCTTCACAGGGTCATCGACTTTGTGGGTTAAAGCCTTCAATGTCTCAGTCAGTTCAGCCAACTTCTTCTTGAGTTCATTGACTTCTTCTTGACTTGCCATTATCTTCTTAGCTTTTCTTTTCCGACTCACTGGTTTATCGAAAAGTAGAACTTGAACAAATATATTGTTCTTGATTAATCGCCCTTCTTTTCTTGACCAAGTACTGTGAAAAGGGAAATTAGGGATATTCATTGTTAATTATTTAAATCAACTCTATTCAACATGCATAGATGGAAGAAAGCAAAAGAATGAAGGTTGTAATATGAAGGGATCATGTAGAAAATGGAAAGGTGATGTAGGTGGAGAGATGTGAAAAAATTAGGAATAGAATGTACCCGCAACTCAAATGACGGAAAAAACCGATTCATGTATGAACCTAAGACATGGTCATGGTGACATATACTCAAAGTGTGTGCTAAGACTAGTGAGTGTAGGTTACATGTTAAGACTCGTTTCATGACCATGTGGCTAGACTATGTGACTAGACTTAAGCAAAGACTAAGTTAAGACCACACATATATGCATAAACTGGACAGGCTGTAGTATTTCAGTCATAATTTTGATCTGTGACTCTGATTGGGATGAAACCAATGCCAAATTAAAGATAAAACTCGAGGATACAGATCCATAGGTTTTACGACTCTTAGTTCTTTATAGAACTCTGTCTATTACCAAAAACAAGTTACCTATTGTGCATTATACGGGAAAAAATATCCGGGTTGACTCAAAAGGACTATGACTTGATTTTAAGGTATATTTTTTAGCTTAAATTAATTAATTAATTAATTAAGCAAAGTCTTTTAGTCATAATTAGTTTATTAAGACTTATTTACAAACATAAGTCAAACCAAACGGTTAGTTTAGTCACATATTAAGTATGCACAAATAAGAGATGTACACGTAGTCAAGTAGGCACAATATGATGCAATGAGTTTGCAACCTAACCATGGCTCTAGTTCCCTAAAGTTTGGGATATGGTTTAGTCAAAGAGGATCCATGGTTAATTGTCCGGATGCACCACGCGGAAGCCTTACCTTTGGATGGTTGGCGCGAATGGATGGGACACCGCGAGTTAAAAACTCGCTTCCATGGTTTGGTGAATTAAACATTCTCGGATGTACCCTTTGTTGCATAGAGCGTTCAATCAGGAAGATGGAGCATGAATTCCCAGAGGGTTATGTCTCTATTTAGAACGCATATGGGTTTCAGAAAAGTGAGAAATACTCAATCCGGATGTAGGATCAAGCAAACAGTGCTAAAAACTGGTAAAAATTAGAATACATATTTCTGGCTCGGTATTGGAAGAACTTGGTGCCAGTAAACAGAGGCTGGCGCCGCGATTTGGCTCTGGCACATGGCCACACGAGTGGCGCCTTGCGCTAGAGTCAAATCCTTGGTGCTAGATCTTGTTTTCTGACGCTAATTCCTACATGCCTCAGCAGTATTCTATGCTCGATAAAATTTTCCAGTTCCGCGTAGCATTATTTCGATCCTAGTTGTGAAAGATATTCCTCAAATTTCCTTTGTAAAAAAATCCAATATTTTAACTCATTACAGATGGTCTTTGCAATGAGATCTTTTTTATTCATATGAAAATAATGTTAAACAACTTTGCGCAAATAAAATACTTAGAACTTTTCGAGTCTCATCCACTCATTCTAAATCATTGCCGAAATAAATTTCAGGAATTAAAATAGAAATCCTCTCTAGTGGAGTCGCTAAAAACTGTAGGGAATATTTCAAGAATTACCCCTAGCTTGAACCCCACTGTGATCATACACTAAAGTACGGTGGCATCCAAAGGGAAGGAAGCTAGAGCAAAGAGTCGCTAACAAGTTTTAGGAACTTGTAAACCGTTCTCAGGGTGAAGGCTATACCCCTTTACGATCCAGGAGATCGTCAACTCCAACAGGTCTGGAACCATGACTCGTAGTTTGGGGATGAAGGTACAAATCAAACCTAAAAGAGATTGAACCTGCCCTAATAATAGGCCTCTACTTTATTCTTCTCGTATTCATGTGCGCTTTCTGACTAACATGCAATAAATAGGATTAACCCTAAACCTGTTTATCTATGTTGGTTGAATATTAATGCACAAACAAAATTATTATTGGCGATCACTTAAATTATAATCAAATTAACCCTAATAATATAATTAATAACCTTATTAAGCATGATTACAAGTACCAATTCCCTTTAAACATGCATAAAAGGTGTGATCAAGCAATAACAATAAATATCAAGAAAAATAATAATAACAACAATAATCATTATAATAATTATTATAATAATGATAAAGCATAATATTATTAGCAAGACCCTAGGCATGATACTAAAAAGATCAATAACAAACCCTAGCATGTAACTAAACAATAAAAATAAAATATTTAGGCCTAACATGATACTAACATCAATATTAGGAAAGAAATAAAAGGGATCGCAAGAATCACAATTATCATATTTGATATTAGAAAATTATATTTTTTACCCTAAACGTGATATTAGGAAGATCACAACACCCTAACATAACACTAGGAATCATAATAACAATCTGAACATGACCTCTATATCATAACATAAATAATTCAATTAAAGCACTTACTTGGATGCCTCGTACCTCTTTCAAATAACAAAATACACATGTTAGTAACTATAAGGAAAAAAATAAAATAACAATTAAATTAAATAATTGAAATAAGGAATTAAAGAAAGTTTAGACTTGATTTGGGACCAAACCCTCAGAAATCAAACCTATCACGTCTAAGGAGAAAGCAACTTCGAATTATGCTAGGTGTGTGGTGCTAATGTATGAGGAATTGTGTTTGTAAAAGGGTTTGTTTAGAAAGAGAGAGAGAATAATCGAGAGATTCTTGATGAGAGTTGGTGTGAGAGAGAATTACAGAATTGATGAAATGTTGATAGTTGTTGATTATTGATGAGAAGAATTGATGACTGAAAACAGAGATTTTAGGAGGCTATTTATAGAGAATATCAGTCGGATGGATCGAAAAAAGAATCAGAAATCTAAAAAAATAAAACACTATTGGCGCCAGAAGCCAGACATTAGTGTTAGACGCTAGGCATTAGCGTCAGACGCTAAGGCTAGCGCCGGACACCAAGCCTTAGCGCCAGGCGCTAATCCTGTCGTCAGGTGCTAGAAACAGTTTTCACGCGTTTTCTTAATTTTGATAAAATTTAGCCGCATAGAAGGGAAAAATCGTATTTTCCTTAAAAACACTTCTTTTATTCTGATTAAAACTCTAAAAAGTCAACTAAAGTCAAATTATCAATGCTAATTAAATTACAAATGAAAATAACCTTCTAGAAGAATCTTGAAAAGTATAATTAATTCTAATTGCATTAGGATAAATCAATTTTAGTCCCTCCTCTAGATCATTGGGCCGTACATAAAGATCAAACCGAGCCTAGTTTAGTAATTTGGCCATAACTTCCTCATTATTCATCGGAATTGGGCTTATCATATATCGTTGGAAAGCTCTTTTCGAACCCAACCCAAGTACATTATTATTGGACCCTTGCCATGGAGAAAACCAAAATGGATTGGCTTTTTTCTAAAAATAGGTTTTCAAAAACAGATAGAAAGAAAAGAATTAAAAACTATCTGCAACACTAGACTTTCCACACTTTTACTTCATTCAATTTTGATTCGACATGAAAGGTACTCATCAATGTGTTTGGTTTTGGGGAGACAAAAATGGGTGTCTACAGGGTTCAATAGGCAAGACAACTTCTGCCTCGTACACCATGAGGAATGGGGTTTCTCTAGTCACCTTTTTTGCTGTTGTTCTATTGGCCCATAGGACGTGTGGTAATTCATCCGCCCATAGGCCGCGAGCTCTCTCAATTTTCTTTTTTATGCCGTCTGAGATTAATTTGTTGAAGGCTTCAACTTGGTCGTTTGGTTGGGGTCGACCGACTAATGCAAAAAAATTGGAGATCCCCTGGATTCCTAACCAAGTCTGCAAGTAAGGAGTCTCAAATTGAGGACCATTGTAAAAAACCATAGACATAGGCACCCCGAAATGAGTGATGATATTCTTCCAGATGACAGAAATCACGTCCTTTGTCTTGATGTTTTTTACTACCTCTGCCTCTACCCATTTGGTAAAGTAATCCATAGCTACTAAGATGTAGCACCTGCCGCTTGGAGCAGTCTTATATGGACCCAGAATGTCAATGCCCCATTTAGGAAATGACACAGTACTGTGGATGGCCGTCAGGTCAGTAGCCGGATGATGGATCAGCTTGCCAAACTTTTAACACTTGTCACATTTTTTTAACCATCTCCAAAGCACCCGACTCCAGGGTAGGCCAGAAGTAATGCCGCCTGGCCCTGAAAGCTAAGGATCTGCCGCCTACATGAGAGGCGCAGTATCCGGCATGCAATTCTTTGAGGATTTCTTACCCCTTTTCTAGGGTCAAACACTTCAAAAGAGGCTTCATGAAAACTGCTTTAAAGAGCTCTCCTTGCCTAACTCAAAGCTTGTAGCCTGGTTTTTCAGCACGAACGCCTCTTGAGGTGAATCTGGTAGGGTGTCGTCTGTTAGGTATGCCCGGATGCTATCCATCAAGAAGGAGCTTCGGTCAAGTACTCCATTGGGGCCTTCATTAGATACACTTCTTTTTTTAATGACGTCCTACAAGAGTGACCGAGGCGTTTCACAGGAGGCGGATGAGGCCAGTTTGGACAGAGCATCCGCCTGATTGTTTTTTTTTTCTCTAGGCACCTGGCTTAAATTAAAGTCAAGTGTCCCAACTTCAGCCTTGACCGCCTGCAAGTAGTTGATCATAACCGGATGGGTGGCCTCATAAACATCATTGTAATGGCTTACGACCAATTGAGAGTCAGAGCAAGCGTCAATTCTCGTTGCCCCTGCCGCCTAGAACATTCGAATGCTGGCTAGGGCTTCATACTCAGCCTCATTATTTGAGGCCTGAAACTTGAACCGTAGTGCATATTCATATTTGTCCCCCTACGGAGACTTACAAATTACGCCTGCACCATAGGCGTTCATCGTGGAGCTTTCGTCCACATACACTTTCCAAACTTGATTGATATGATCTAGCTAAGCCGGCCTTGTCATTTCAACAATAAAGTCAGCGAATGATTGCCCCTTTATTGCTTTCCTTGGTTTGAAAGTGATTTCCAGTCCCTATAACTCAATAGCCCAATTGTCAATTCCTGATCGCCTGGAATAAATAGAGGCACTTGTCACCTGACCGATTGAGAAATCTTCCCAGAGCTGCCAGACAACCAGTTAATTTTTGAACTTCCTTCACAGAACGAGGCGACTACATGTCGATTACCATATGTATTTTTTCAGGGTTGGCCTCTATCCCCCTTTGGTCCATCAAGAATCCGAGAAATTCCCAGACTCAACACCAAAGACAAACTTTTTTGGGTTAAGCATGACCTTGTGTCGGCTGAGTGTGGCGAATGTTTCTCTGAGGTCAGACAAGTGATCCGATTGCTATTTGGATTTGACTATCATATCATCAATGTACGCCTCTACATTCCTCCCAATTTAATTAATGAAGACTGTATTAATCATTCATTGGAAAGTAGCAGGCGCATTCTTCAAACCAAACGGCATCACATTATAACAATATAACCTTGATCAGTGACGAATGCCGTCTTTTCTTAGTCCTTTTTCCACAAGAGAATCTGATGAAAGCCTGAGTAGACGTCCATAAAACTCATCAAGGCATGTCCGGCTGTAGAGTCGACCAGACTGTCAATTTTTGGAAGTTAATAACTATCCTTCGGACATGTTCTGTTCAAGTCAGTGTAATCTACACACATGCGTAGGTACCATTCGGCTTCTTTACAAGCACAACATTTGCAACCCATTTAGGGAAGCTACATTGTCGGATGAACCCAGCATCTAACAGCTTTTTAACTTCGATGGCTGCCACCTGACTTCTTTCCTTGCGATGGTTACTTTTCTTTTGCCGAATGGGCTTCTTTTTGGGATCCACAACGAGTTTGTGGACAACAAGATCCGGGCTAATGCCTGGCATCTCTTCCACTTCAAAGGCAAAAATGTCTTTGAATTCTTTCAACAGTTGGTGTATACTTGTGCCCAACTTAGCAAAATCAGCCGTCTCCAACTTAATAGTTCTCTCTAGACGGTTGTCGTCTAGAGGAATATCAATGTGCTCACCAGCCGGCTGGGGACGGAGGTCATCTGTAATACCCGCAAATCTCCCTCTACAGAAATACTAGTATAATACGTATAATTATACCGTAGAGATAGACTTGGGCGTATTACCGCCGCGTTATTACGCAAGGCTACTCAAAGTGCTTAAATCAACTACAAAACTTGCAGCGGAAACTCAATTTTATTTTATTAATACTTATAAAAAATAGTAACATTGTTATGAGTGCTCAAAAATAAAGACATGACCAACATTCCTAAATTAGGTGAAGCAAATCCCTGAACTCCCATATGCTCATTCATAACTCCACCTGAAAATAGTCAACATTGCTTACCATTACGGTAAACAGGGCAAACCAAAACAAATAAAAAATACGGATTAGCAAAATATGCTAAGTACGATTAGTGCAAGATAGTGTAAACTCAATTTATTAGAAAATATGTTTTTAAAACCAATTTCAATAATTAATCCAATAAATTCAAAACTCATTATTCCAAAACCGATTCCAATGATTCACTATTCAAAATAATAGTTAATAAAACCAATTCCTTTATTAAGAACAAATTCCTTTTAATCCAATTCCTCACCCAAGAGTGCACACCCCCTAAGCTAGTCTTCTTATATTACAAGGCTATTCTTGAGGAAAGACCCAGCCATACAATGTCCAAGGCCTTATCAATAAACCAAATCCTCATAGTGGGATTACTAACATGCTTATAAAGCATTAATAATCTTAATTCTATGGTTCAATAAATCCTTTTAATATCCAATAGTTCCCTATTATTTAAACACGATAAGTAATCCAAACCATTCAAACAAATGATTTAAAAATCAATCATTCAAATAAATACCTTCAAACATAATTTATTTCAAAATCAATTTAATTCAATGACCAATCAAATCATGTAAAACATTTTATTCTAACCAAATACTTTCAAAGGTATCTAGCCACCTAAACGTACCTTGATCCTTGCTAGAAAAACCACACAAAAAGAACCTAAAGAACCTTTATTGAACACACCCTACAATTAAATATAACCTTAATCAATATAAGGTTAACAAATAATCGAAAATAATTTAATTAAAACCTCCCAACTATATGTACATGAACCTTTCAACATAAACATTATTAAAAATCTGATTTTATATGATTAAAAATACTCATAATAATTATTTATTAATCCCCCATAATAATAATAATAATAGTTGAATAAGAGAAGAGAATAAAAAAAGATAAGAAACCAAGGAAAAGTGAAAAATTGGATTTGCGTTGGAAAGAATAGGCAGAACTTGCAGAGGCCATAACTCCTTTGATATAACTCCGAATTGGGTGATTCTTGAGCCTAACCTCAAGGATGTTTTTAGAAGAACAATATTTTGTGAATCGTCAATACCTCAAAACTGACCAGAAATGCCTAAAAATTGGCTTGAAAGATATACGGGATGATTTGTGTAAAAAGAGGAGAAGAAAAGTAGAGAATTGGAGTGAATAAGTGGGAAGAATTAAGGGCCTATTTATAGTGTTGAGGGTGTAGAAAGGATAAAGCTTCAGGTGGAATGAGATTAGAATAAGAACATGAAGTTTAAGTTTGTTGAATCAATTTTAGTAACATTTGGTCTAGATTAGTAGGTTGGTTAAAAGATAAGAAAAATTAAATGGATACACATTTGGTTAGGAAAAGGAAGATAGGAACAAAATGAGGTATATAATAGGAGGTTAAGTTAAATAATTATTAACAAACTAAGCTAATAAAATCACTCTTAAAAACATGATACCTCACGTTCACAATTTTTTTTTCCATAAAAAAAGATAATTAAACCTATATTTTTAATTTAGAATTCAAATAATAAATACTTATATTTGACGCCAAAATTCATATATTATTTTGGCTCCAAATAATGATTTTACTGAAATACCCTTCTTATAAAATAATTCTTAATTAATTAATTAGAAAATACGTATAAAAATGTGGGGAATTACATCATCTGACCGTTATCCGATCAGTGATTGATTGCTATTGCTTTTCTATTTTTACCACCACCAGCAGATTAGGCTTTCGTTTCTTAACGGCTTGTGGGGCCGGATGGTCATCCTTGACGTCATCAAGGTCAATTGGCTCTTAACCCTGACCGGTTGCAGCTGCTGCAGGCTTGACGTCCGAGAGATAGCATTCTCAAGCCGTCTTCTGGTCCTTGTTTAGGGAGCCAACAGTCCCATCATCCCTCTCATACTTGACTAGCATAAGAGCTGAAATGATGACTGCCTTGCTCTCGTTAAGAGTGGGTCGGCGAAGGATGAGGTTGAAGGCGGTCAGCTCCACGACCACTAGGAACCAGTTTTTCATGTGCCGACTGTTACCTTTTTCTCCCAGTCGGATGGGAAAATCAATGCGTCCGACTGGATGCACAACTCCTCCCCCAAAACCCACAAGGGGGGGGGGAGACATTCGTTATACTGTTCGGCCAGTATTTCACGTTGGATAGACATTTATAGCTAATGATGTCTAAGGAGCTTCCTATGTCAATTAAGATACGACCAACCAATTAGTTGACCACTTTGCATTCTATGACCATAGGGTCATCATGCGGCCGATGAACTTTGCCTCTGTCCTTTACAGTGATGATGACTTCAGGGAAGGCGGATGTGCTAGCCACCTGTCCCTCATCAACAGAATGGACCATCTTTCTTAGATGATCTTTGCTTCCCCGGATGGTTGGACCACCACCGGCGAATCCGCCTGCTATTGTATAGACCGGCTCCTCATCCGTTTTAGAGCTGACAACAGGCTGAGGAGTCTTTTTGCTCGACTTCCTAGGATTCGATTTGGAAGCCACTTTGGACTACACATAGGATTTCAGCGCTCCTTTGTCAGCCAGACGATTAAGTTCCCGCTTGAGGCTGAAGCAGTCATTTGTGTCATGGCCGACATCCTCATGGTAGTGACACTGTTTGTTCTTGTTCCGATTTTAAGCAGAACCTTTCATAGGAGTCGGCTTCTCAAGAGTCATCCAATCCTTAATCTCCATGAGGGTGGAGTAGCTGTCCTTGTGCAACTTGTACCTTGGAACTTACGACTTCCACTCTTTCTTTTTATTCTTGGCCAGCTATAGGGAATATTTCAAGCGTTAATCCCCTAGCTTGAACCTCACTTTGATCATACACTAAAGTACGCTGGCGTCCAAAGGGAAAGAAGAAAGAACAAAAGAGTCACCAACAAGTTTTTTAGGAACTTTTAAACCGATCACGAGGTGAAGGTTACACCCCTTAACGATCCAAGAGATCGTCAACTCCATAAGGTCTTGAACCAGATAGGGTTCGGGGATGAAGGTACAAATCCAACCTAAAAGAGATTGAACCTGTCCTAATAATAGGCCTCTACTTTATTCAGAACGTATTCATGTGCGGTTTCTGACTAACATGCAATCAATAGGATTACCCTAAACCTGTTTATCTATGTTGTTTGAATATTAATGCACAAATAAACCTATTATTGGCGATCACTTGAATTATAATCAAATTAACCCAAAACAAGATTATTAATTATCTTATTAAGCGTGATTACAAGTACAAATTCCCTTTAAACATGCATAAAAGGCGTGATCAAGCAATAACATTAAATTATCAAGAAACATAATAATAATAATAATAATTATTATAATCATAATCATGATAACCATGTTAAAGCATAATATTAATAGCAAGATCCTAGGCATGATACTAACAAGATTAATAACAAACCCTAGCATGTCACTAAGCAATAAAAATCATATATTTAGCCCTAACCTGATACTATTATGAATATTAGGAAGAAAATAAAAGGCATCACAAGAATCATGATTGATACAAGCAAATCACCCTAAATATCATACTAAAGAAAGCATCCTAACATGATACTATGAACATCCTAAACATGATACTAAGAATCAATAAAACAATCTAAGCTTGGTTTCTATATCATAAAATCAATAAATTAATTAAAGCACTTACTTGGATGCCTCGTACCTCTTGCTAAAAACAAAATACACACGTTAGTAACTTCAAGGAAAATAATAATTCAAATAATTAAATCAAATAATTGAAAGAGAGATTTGGGACCAAACCCTCAGAAATTAAAACCTTTCACGTCTAGGGCGAAGACAACTTTGAACTTGGCTAGGCGTTTCTAAATCTAATGAATGCAGAATTTTTATATTTGAGAGAAGGCTAGTTTAGAAAAGAGAGAGAGAGAGAAAGAAATCAAGAGATTCTTGATAAGAGTTGGTGAATCAAAACGGATTTTTTAGGAGACTATTTGTAGAAAAAATTAGCCAAAAAGATAAAACATCAAAAATAGAGTTTTGACGCAAAAAACCAAGTTAACGCCAAACGCTGACCTTAGCGTCAGGCGCTAAGGCTAGCGCGAGGTGCCAAGAGTAGCGTTAGGCGCTACAGCTAGCGTTTGGCGCTGACTAAGAAATCGACGCATTTTCTTAAAATCAGATAGAAATTGTCGTACAGGAGGATAAAGTTGTATTTTCCTTAAAAACGTTCTTTTATTCTGTTTAAAACTCTAAAAAGTCAACAAAAGTCAATATATCAATGCTAACTGAATTAAGAATGAAAAGAACCTTCTAGAAGAATCTAGAATACTAAAACCATACCTAATTGCATTATGAATGATAAATAAATATTAGGCCCTCCTCTAGATCATTGGGTCGCATATAAGGCTCAAACCAGGCCTAGTTCAGTAATTTTGCCATAACTTCCTCAATATTCATCGGAATTAGGCTTATAATATGTTGTTGGAAAGCTTTTTTAAGCCCCATCTAACTACACTACTATTACCCATATCATGGACCAATAAAACTGGATTGGCTGTTTTCTGAAAAATAAGTTTTCAAAAACAGAGAGAAGAGAAAAGAAATTAAAACTATCCGCAACACTACACTTTCCACACTTTCACTTCATTCGATTATAATTCGACGTGAAAGGTACTCATCACTGGATTTGGTTTTGGGGAGACACAAAAGGGTGTCTACCGAAGCCCCCACTTTGAATGAGTTTGGAGAAACGCAAGTTTCGAAAACAAAGTCAAAGTATCGATAGGGACGGAGAATGATTTAGAACGTTCTGCGATCCTAAATCACTCTTGCAACGCCGATACCTGTAAACTAGCGTTAGTTAAAACACATAAAAGAGTTAAGAAACGCGTATCTTGCACAGTCGAGCACACATCTCTGAAAGTAACCGATTTGTTGCCGCTTTACTTTTTTGATGTCCTCCTGGCAAGAGAATGCCATCCCGCTTGAAAACCGCTACGCTTGTAACTACTTCAAATATTGAAGATTGCTTCGCTTGAAACGATCCTCTTCCGCTTTGATAATATTCAACAAACCAGGGAACATTATCAAAGATTGCTTCGCTTGAAACAATCCTCTTCCGCTTTGTGACCATCTTCCATGTCTAAGGGAACATGATCGAAGACAACTTCGCTTGAAATCACCTTTAGTTGTTTTTGACAATTATCCACAATCTAGGGAATGCTGCCGAAGATATCCTCGCTTGAGGCTATCCTCATTTGTTGCGATCATTTTCCAAGGAAATTACCGAAGATCTCCGCTTGTAGATCTTTAAAAGTTTGCTTGAACACTACTTCGGCTATGCCTGTACGTCAGCGCTTTTGCTGCTTGAACCTGTATGTTGGTGCCCTTTGCTGAATTATGAACCAATATGTCGATGCCTTTTGCTGAATGAACCAGTATGTTGGTACCTTTTGCAAATGAACCAGTATGTCGGTGCCTGATGAGCCAATTCTTAGGCGCTTTAAGCTAAGTGAGACAATCTTTCATCAGGTCGATCACTTTGTGTAATCAAGCCGATTACTAAAAATAATGTCAAATTGTTTAGAGGGGCTAACTTGCGTACCAAGGAACCCAAAGTATACTGCAAAAGGTTAGAACAACCGTACTAAGTGTAGCGCCAGACGCTAGAGCTAGCGCCAGGCGCTAAAGCCAACGACTGACGCCAAGGTCTGGCGCTTGGCGCTAGAGTCGTTTTTTCCTTAAATACCCTTCTCTTCTTCATTTTCGCTGCTGTTCTTCGTATTTCGGCTTCGAAAATTTCCAGAACTTCATTTTCTTCGTTATTGCTCGTTTCTCAACCAAATTCGCTCAAATTTGTTGCAAATCAAAGCTTATTCCATCCATTTTCCCGATCTATGTAATTTTCCTTCGAACCCACACCGGTTTTTATGAATTTTTCATGTGTTTATTCTCAAATTTCATGAAAATTTGAAATTTAGAATGATTAATTCTCTTTGTTTATCAAATTTTATGCCATGAAATTGCTTGATTATGTTTATATATTGCCTTGGGAGTAATTTGAGACTTGTTTGACTCAATTTGGTGAAGAAATGAACAAATTGCCATTGTTAAACCTCTTAAAGTCGGAAATACAATGTGGCTCGTTCTTGATGTTTTTGCTAGCAATTCTTGTCCAATTCGTCACAATATTTAATATAGTATTGCAAGAAATTGTTTGATTGCTTGAAAAATGCCGTTATGCTCAATTTGAATTTGTGCTATATTTTAGTACTACGTACTCTACTTTTTGCGAACATAGTATCATGCAGCTAGGTGAACCTTAGATACTATAGAACCTTAATTTATGATAGTTCTGCACAATGTAGCATGGCTAGACAGCGAGGTTCCGGTTCACGGTCCCAAGACGTTCGGCGGGAGCATGAGCCCGTAAAGGACGATGCCGAGCCGTCCACTTCGCTTGCTTGACTTCCCGAGTGGGATGAGCGGACCTTGTACTTTTCCCCCGTCCACCACATTTCTGAGAGGGTCAGACGGGGCATCACTATTGGGAGGACGCGCTGTCATGGTTCCTGCTGTGACGGCTTGGGCGATCTGTACAAGATGTACATCGCCAGAGATGATCAGACGAGACTTCTATGGGAGTCTTGCGGGCTTAATGCGCTGTACGAGACCTCCGAGGTAGTGGTTGCCTCTAGAAGGGGTCACCATGTAGTTCGTGCTCTAGTGGAGTTCTTTTGGGACACCACCAACACTTTCCACTTTCCCTAGGGTGAGATGATGGTCACTCCTACTGACTTCAGTCTCATTACAGGACTGGAGTTTAGTTCTGTGCCACTACCGTTTGACAGTGGGATTGACGTCTTTTCCCCTGAGGTCGAGGAGCTGTTGGGTCCGAATGTTATTCGGGCTCGAGCTGAGGTAGAGTCGACTTAGTTCAGCGCTAAGAGGATTCGCCGCTCGACTCTAGCAACGGCTTTGGACGATGGTGCAACCACCCGAGAGCAGTGGGTGCGCATCTTTGCACTCATCTTGTTGTCAAGGACTCGTGTCGACATCAGTCTTTTGGGTCGAATGTTACTTTGTCCATCTTTTGGAAGGTCGTAGAGGTAAACCTTATTCCCTATAAAGTTTAGCTCTACATTTTAGTTAGCATTTACAGATAACTTTAGCTTCTTGTAGATCTGCTTCTACGAGTACTTCCCTTCTGCTGCGCCGGCGAGGCTGTCGCCGCGCAGGTTTCCAGTTAGTGCTTCTTAGGGCAGCCGCCGTGTGGGGATGTCCACTGCATATGTCCGAGATTGGATCATCTCGGAATGATGCTAGTCTTTTTGACATTTTGAGATGTTTTAGATAGATTCTTACCTGATTGACGTTCTTTATAGGATCCTGAGGTGTTAAACCGACCGTCGG
This sequence comes from Chenopodium quinoa, assembly GCF_001683475.1. Lineage (NCBI taxonomy): Eukaryota > Viridiplantae > Streptophyta > Magnoliopsida > Caryophyllales > Amaranthaceae > Chenopodium > Chenopodium quinoa. The sequence continues at coordinate 2,632,143 of NW_018743197.1, read as the reverse complement.
ACGACCTGGCAGTCCCTAGGTTAGCTGCGCAGTATTCTGCTGAGCGTAGCTATTTCTTAGGGACCTATGGAGCGGTCGCGTATCTTGTAGAGAGGGTTGCTATTTAGCATTCCTCCGATAACTTTGTCGTTCTTGCTCCTCCACCACGTCACATGTTTAACGCCAAAAGGTTGGTGAGCATGTCAGAGGGAGCTGGTACCCCTTGGCGATCTTACACGATCTCTGGGCGATGATATGCGGAGGAGCTACTGCCGTTGCTAGCTCCAGTTCCTGTACCGGCTGAGGACGTGGCGGTACGATTTTTCAACTTTTACCTTTTTTTAAGTAGCCCCCAAGTAATGCTTTACTGATTTTTTTTTTGCCTTTTCCGGACGGTGCTGCTGAGTTTGTGCCACCCAAGTAATGTCTATCCATTATCAGGGGACATATGGATCGATTGAGCAGATGATTCCTCTGGTTCCTGAGGACGAGCTCTTCGTGGAGCGGTCGATTCCTCGCCACCAGACTTGGGTACGCTTCTTTATTTGCAGCTTTTTTCCATATACGTTATGCATATTTACTAACTTATTTCTTTGAAATTTCTTACGCGAGGAGGTTTCGGCAATGGCCCGATGCATAGACGCCTTCCGGAGCCAGTTTATCCGGATGAGGAACGTGGCTACCTACCATCGGGACGACGCCGTTCAGGAGGTAGTCTTGTCTTCATATGTTTTGCATTACCGCTTTGATTTTTCCTGTTTCTGATTTTAATTTCTTTTACAGGGTCAGCCCATTCCTTCTCGTACCCGCACGAGACCTGAGGTGTGGAGGGATCTGGCGAGGTCTAGCTCGAGACTTCGCCGCACTACTTCGAGAGGTAGAGGCGGTCGTTCTGAGGCTGCCCGTACTAAGGCGGTAGAGGGCTCATGTTCTTCCTCTGAGGGTGCACATGCTGCGCCGGAAGGCCAGGGAGAGGCTACCTCGACTCTTAGTGGTGGTGGGATGTACAAGGTTGGCTCGTCATCGCAGCAGCCTCCACAGCCTCTGCCTCAGGTTGATCTCGGGTGGACTGGTCCTACGTTGAGCTTTCCTCCTCCTGCGGAGACTGAAGCAGGAGCCGGAGCTGGTGGAGAGGTTACTCTCCGTACAGCGGAGTTTTATGCGATGATGGATTTACGTCCCCCGGCACCGTAGTTTGTTTATGTGCTTTATATTTATTTTATCTTGACTTTGTATAGAACTTTGCCTTTTAGTTACACTCATTTTTTTAGACATATTTTTCATATATATACTATTATGAGTTTATTTTATTACCGTGTTTTTTTCATTTTATTATTATTATTATTATGTGCATGTTTGTGTGTGCAAAGAAATGTGACAAATAATTTAGCGCGAAAATTTTGTCATTTTTATTATTGATGGAGGGTATCCGACTTTCTCCCCCAAAAAAGAAAAAAAATGAAAAAAGGAAATGTCAAATAATATATTGGATTTATCAAAACTTGGAAATTTGTCTAAATAAAACCCAAAAAATAATATAATTAATATAATAGCTATATTAATTAAAACAAATGAATATTTAGAAAAAGATAAGGAAGCTGTAAAGTCATTAGCAGACTCAAATTAAGTTAAAAACGCGGTTTCTAGAAAGCGCGTACGATGAGGCAAATTGGCGCCAGCTGGCGCCACGCGTTTTGGTGTAGCGCCAGGCGCTACACTTAGCATTTGGCGTCAGGCGCCAATAGTAGTGTCTGGCGCTAAATAGCGCTGACTCCGAATCCTTCCCAGATTAAAACTACTCCGATTTCGTGCATAAATAGCCCCCTGCCCAGCCGATTCTTTTCATAATTTCAGCAGATAAAATAATTCTTAGCTTTTAGAAAAATAATATCATGTCTCTAGTCACCAAAACTTATACCAATTACACCCATGAATGGTGTCGGTCTCTTAACGCCAAAGAAAGAAAAGAATTAGATGTGTTTCACTTGGGGGGTATTTATGGTATCAAAGGGGTAGATCTTGACTTAGATTTTATTCATACCGCACTAGAATATTGGGATGTAGATACCCATTGCTTTAGAATAGGGTATGATGAAATTAGCCCTTTGCCGGAAGAATTTGGTGCTATTTTAGGTTTCCCTGCAATATATCTTGTAGTAATCCCTAGAATAGATGCATATTATTATAAGGATTTTGAACGCTTCTTCAATTTAAAAGACAAAGATCTATCAAAAATAGTAGATGGTAACATAGTTAATTTGAAAGAATTTGCTCGCCATTATTTTGATAAACCTTACTCTGAATCTTTTCATGTTTATAGAAGAAGGGCTTTCTTATTTTGTATGCTTAAAAATTTTTTTCTTACTAGTGGTAAAAATAATGAGGGTCAATCAATTATAACCACCGAATTACAACAAATTGAATCAGGACGAAATCCAATGCCTTTAATAGTTGGAGAGACTATGATTAATCTTGATGAATTAAAGAGGAATCCAAAAGCACCTTTTCGGGGCTCTCCAATTTTATTACAGGTAGAAAAATAATATTTTTAATTACAGAAATCAAAAATATATTTTTGTATAGTAATAATAATTTATTTGCATTGCAAAATTTTTTTTAATAGATGTGGCGAATGGAAAGACTGCAGTTAACTAGCCCTCCAGACAACATTCAGAAGTACACTCCGAATTACTTCATGAGGAGAAAGAAACACTTTTCTAAGATGGGGCGCCACGAATGGAAGAGGGTCTTCGAATCCTGCAATTTTGCCATCAAATGGGTCATCCCTTGGTGGAAAATAGAAAGGATAGTTGGTGTCAACAAGCAACTTTTCTGCCGTCTTCCAAGCTTGTCCCGTATGACTTTTTATTATCCTTGCAGCGTAAAAAGACAATACAACCTACTTCAGACTATTTCTTCTGGAGATGTTCGTCCTCCCTACGAGTTTCCTCTCTCCCAGGAAGTAGACAAGTTCGATGTTTATTGGAGCGCTAGAACTTTATGGGAGATAATTACCCAAAAGGTTCCTCCTTCCTTGCCCAATGATGTGAAGAAGTGGCTGCTGAAGAAACCTTCAAAGGACTTGAAGAAAAATCAGAGTAAAACTGATGTGAAGAGTCGTCTAGGTGACAAGGTAATTCCTGTTTAGGAACGCTTAGGTGAAAGAATTGAGTTCAAAACACCTACAATTCCTAGGAAGAAGAGTACTACAAAAGATAAGGGAAAAAAGAAAGCTGACACCACAGAAAAGAAAGCTTGGGTAGAAAAGAAGCATGGAGTCCTAGCTGAGGGGGAAACTATCTACTTCAAGATTGAATGTAGGTCCTCTAAAGGTTGCCTACTAGCTAAGGTTATAGATGAGGAGGAGGAAGCATACAAAAATTGGAAAAGGGCTAATAAAGAGGAAGAAGATTACGAGCATTGCTTAATTTCCAATTATTAGACGTAGTTTATGATTTTTATATGAAGTTAATTTATTTAAGCTTTATTTAAATTCCATCAATAATGTAATTTATTTTATTAATGAAATTCCAACTTTTAATTAAATTATTTACTTTAAATTTATTTTATTAAAGCAATGAAAACCGAAAAAAATTAATTTTCCAGAAATTTTTCGAGTACGGAAGTCGAAAATTTTCCGAAAAACACCGAAATGTTCCCAAAATTTTAACTGTTAATTGGCGCCACGATTTCGAGACTAGCGCCGGCCGCGACAGTTTGGCGGCAGGCGAGGGATGCCGTCGTCTAGCGCTAACGGTCATCGGCTGGCGCCAAATTATTTTCTGTGACGCCGATGTTCCGTCGATCTTCTGTCGAAATTTTAATTATTTCCGGGATGCGAGATTTTTTAAAAAATAAGGTGGTCGCGCCTGTAAAGGGTTGCCTACGTATCATTTCTCAAGGAATCAGGCCAAATGAAGCTCTCTTGAGTATCTTGCTTAAGTAATTATGGGTAGTATTTCTTAAGTTGGTCAAGATTTGTCATGTTCGAGAACTCATTGCCATCCATATCAGTTAACTTTGCTGCACCTCATGACAGGATTATTTTGACAATGTAGGGTCCAGACCAATGAGGTCTAAATTTTCCCCTAGGATCTAAAACATTTCTCCTTAATGCTTTTAACACCAAGTCTGCTACTTTGATGTTTCTTGTCTTGACCTTCTTATTAAAATGCCTAGCCATAAAAGTTTGGTAACATTGAGTGTGATGCAGAGCTTCTAGTCGTTTTTCATCGAGTAGAATTAGCTCTTCATATCTTGCCCTAGTCCATTTAACTTTATCGAGTTTTCTCTATAATGCGATGCGTAGAGATGGAATCTCTAGTTCGACAGGTTGTACAGCATCCATTCCATAAACCAAGGAAAATGGCGTATTTGCTGTTAATGTGCGAATTGATGTGCGGTAACCGCACAACGCGAAGTGAAGTTTGTCAAGCCAATCCTTATAATTTTCCGTCATTTTCTCGATGATAGTCTTTAGATTTTTATTAGCTACCTCAACTGCTCCATTTGCTTGAGGCCTATAAGGGGAAGAATGATGATGTTGAATGCCATATTTTTGTAGCAATTCTTCACATTCGGCTTGAAAGTGAGTTCCATTGTCACATATCATTTCATGTGGGACTCCGTATCGATAAATAATATTTCTCTCGATAAAGAGTGCTACATGTTTTTTCGCAGTGAGTTTAGCGTATGATTGTGCTTCGACCCACTTTATAAAGTAATCAATTGCTACTAGGATATATTCATGGCCTCCTATTCCTGGGGGAGTGATTTTGCCGATGATGTCAATTCCCCATGTAGAGAATGGCCATGGTAACGTGTAGGTGTAGAGTAAGGATGAAGGAACATGTTGTAAATTGACATAGATTTGGCACTTAGAAATCTTTTTACATATTGATGGCAATCCCTATTCATTGTTGTTCAATAATATCCTTCTCGCATTATCTTTTGGACTAACATTTTGCCATTTATATGAGTGCCACATATTCCTTCGTGGAATATCCTCATTGCTCTTTGGGCATCCTTTTTTCCTACACATAAGAGAGCTCACCCTTAGGTACCCTTTTATGTAGCTCGTTGTCTATGAGTACATATTGGGAAGCCAAGAGTCTTAATGCTCGTTTTGCTCTTTTGTCAGCATGGGGAGGGTATTCTCCTTTGGAGACATAATTGAGTATATCCGTGTACCACAGTTCTTCTTCTTCTTCTTCTTCTTCTTCTTCTTCTTCTTCTTCTTTCTTCTTCTTCTTCTTCTTTCTTCTTCTTCTTCTTCTTCTTCTTCTTCTTCTTCTTCTTCTTCTTTCTTCTTCTTCTTCTTCTTCTTCTTCTTCTTCTTCTTCTTCTTCTTCTTCTTCTTCTTCTTTCTTCTTCTTCTTCTTCTTCTTCTTCTTCTTCTTCTTCTTCTTCTTCTTCTTCTTCTTCTTCTTCTTCTTCTTCTTCTTCTTCTTCTTCTTCTTCTTCTTCTTCTTCTTCTTCTTCTTCTTCTTCTTCTTCTTCGTCTTGGACTACTTCATCGTCTTCTATAGCCTGAATGTATGCTGGTTTATGCCTTTTTTCTATAGTTAGAGGCATTTGCTCGATTTCCGAGGGAATCCTAACCATCGAGGCTAGTCTTGCCAAGGCACAGCAAATTGATTTTCGTCCCTATGTAGATTTGTGTATTCTACCTTCTCTAACTGATTAGTAAGAGTTTCCAAATAGGTTTGGTAAGGGGCTAGACTTTCGCTCCTTACTTTCCACCTTTTAGATAATTGATTGATAATTAATGAAGAGTCTCCGAATATCCTTAAATTTTTTACTCCCAATGTCAAAGCTGTTTCAAGGCCTACCACGCATGGTTCGTATTCAGCAGCGTTGTTGGTAACGTCGAAATCTAGCTTTATGGAGATTGGAACATGCTCTTCTTTAGGTGATACTACTAATACTCCAACGCCACATCCCTTTTGGTTTGAGGCTCCGTCGAAGTACAAGGTCCAAGTATCATCTTCACTTACCATTAAGTCTTCATCTGGAAATTTATCTTTTATTGGCGTCGAGTCTTTTATTGGAAAGTCCGCTAGAAAGTCTGACACCACAAATCCTTTGATAGCTTTTTGCGGCATAAACCTTACATCAAACTGGGCTAAATTGACTATCCATCTCGATATACGTCCATTGAATGTAGATTTCTCGAATAGATATTTGAGTGGATCTAATCGGGAGACTACAAAGACGGTATGCGGATCTAATCAGGAGGCTAAAAAGACGGTATGCACTAGCATGTAATGTCTTAGCTTGGTTGTGGCCCACACCAAGGCAAGGCACAATTTCTCAAGTGTTGTATAGCATGCTTCTTATTCTAGAATTTTCTTGCTTAGATAGTAGATTGCTTTTCTTTGACTTCTACTTCTTGTGCTAGCATAGCTCCCATTGTCTCTTTGGTAAATGTTAAGTACAACCTAAGTGGTATTCCGGAAAGTGTTGGTGCTAATACGGGAGGATTTGCGAGATAGGTTTTGATATTTTCAAAGGCTTTTTGACACTCGTCATCCCATATCACTAGTACATTCTTCTTAAGCTTTTTGAAGATTAGTTCACATATCGTCGTCAATTTTGATATGAACCTACTTATGTATAGCAACCAGCCAATAAATCCTCGAATCTGTTTCTCGGTTTTGGGCTGTGGCATTGACATGATTGCTTTAATCTTGGTTGGGTCTATCTTTATTCCTCTAGAGCTTATGACATAACCCAAAAGCTTGCCTGAGGTGACTCCAAAAGCACACTTAGATTGGTTCAACCTCATATTGAATTTTCTTAGCCTTTCGAAAAATTTCCTTAAGGCTACTTGATGGCCTGGGCGGTCTTTTGATTTTATAATCATGTCGTCGACATATACTTCGACTTCTTTATGCATCATGTCATGGAGTAAGGCAGTCGATGCACGTTGGTAAGTGGCACCCGCGTTTTTCAACACAAATGGCATTACTGTGTAACAGTAAGTGCCCCATGGTGTTGTGAAGGTTGTTTTCTCCATGTATTCTTCTTCCATGAGGATCTGATTATAACCAGCGTATCATGAACGAGAGAAGCGCGTGATTTGCCGCGTTATCTACCAGAATATCGATGTGTGGTAAAGGGAAGTCGTCCTTTGGACTTGCCTTATTTAGATCTCGATAGTCGACACACATTCTTACCCTTCCATCTTTTTCGGAACTGGGACGACGTTGGCGACCCATTCAAGGTATTTGGATACCTTGATAAAACCTGCAGTTATTTGTTTTTGGACCTCTTCTTTTATTTTGAGGGCTACGTCGGGTTTCATTCGACGTAACTTTTGTTTTACAGGTTTCATTCTTGGAATTAGTTATATAGTGTGTTGAGCTATTTCTCTCTTAAAGCCTGGCATATCTTCGTATGACCAAGCAAATACATTGATAAATTCTTTAAGTAAGTTAATTAAATCGGTTCTTTCTTGTTCGTTAAGTGTTAGTCCGATTTTAACTTGGTTGAATCATTTGAGATATCAACCGTTTCAGTTTCTTCAATTACCGGTGTTTTCTTTTCGAGTGTTTCCATTGCCTTAATAAGTTTTTTGTCTTTTTCATTGTTAGTTAAGCAATGCTTTTCATCTTGGGTTAGAGAAGAACACAAGAAATAAGGAGAAGAAGATAAATTATTGTACTCTGAGATCATTACATCAAAGAGTGATATGTCCTCAGGGACTTGATCACTAACTATTCTAGGAGTAGAGATAGGAGGGGAAGGTGCTACCACTAAAGAACTAGATGACTCTATAGGGAGAGACTCTGATTCAGACGACTCTTCAAACATTGGTCCTTGCCCTGTCGTGATAGACATCTTTTTCCAATTAGAGTAGTCACCTTGACGGTCTTGCGCCACCCTTGTAGTGATCCTTCCGCTAGAGTGATAAGCTTCGAGGGATCGAAGCTTTTGCTTTGTAGGACTGTTTGAATGAGCGAGGAGTTATCGTCTTTGTAAGTTGGCTCATTCTTTTCTCGCCCAAATAATAATCACATGACGTTAAAGTCAAAGCATGAGGGTGCTTTCTCCTTATGGGCAGGAGTTGGGATTTCATCTATAAAATAACAATCCAAGAAAATCTCAAATCCCGGTTGCCTTATGCTGTTTACAACAAATGGCTCGGGAAATTCATGGCATGGATATTCCTCTCCTTCTTTTATAAATTGACCATTAAGTGTAAGAGGGTACTGATCCATTGGGATTGCCTTCTTTTTAGTGCGAGCATCTCTACGTGCCTTTGATTTTTCCTGGGCTCGCTTGAGATCTTTCCAAGTCGGTTTGAAACCAAGTTCTAAAGTGTCTAACTTAGGGAGGCCACGTGAATCCAGCGGTTTTGCTATTCCTTTATTCTTTCCCAGGGTCATCCCAGGGAAGTGTCCTTGTTTCGTTAGGATAGCATTTACAATCATGTTGGAATGGGGGTCATGGAAAATAGGGGTCCTTTCATCCTCCTTGATTAAGGAGACCTCTTTGTTATAGCCCCATATATCTTCATCATCCTCATCGTGCTCCACATTAATTATTGGATTTTCTATAGACTTGATCCTCAGAGGTGAAGCATCGATAGTGATAGGAATTCCCCCAACTATGGCTTGTACTTGTTGGTGGAGAGATGAGGGGACGACCTTTAGGTCATGAAGCCAAGGGCGTCCCAACAGCAAATTGAATTAAGCTTTAATGTCTACTACTTGGAAAGTAGTAGCATGTTCTATTGCTCCAGCCGTTACATTCATGGTAATTTTACCGAGAGTTGGACAGAGAGCGTTGTCGTAGGCCCTTATTCCTTGTGTAGACGGAGTTAAATCTTCATCTCTTATGCCTATCATCCTCACAGTTCTAAGTGGACAGACGTTGATGGTCGATCCATTGTCTACAAGAGTCTTAGGGACGTTCGTTCTCTTGCAAACTACCGTGAGGTTTAATGCCTTGTAATGTTTGTCACCTTCTAGAGGTAAATCCTTGTCAGAAAAGGTGATCAAATTGATTAGACTAGGAAGATCACTCGTGAGGAAGTTAACCAACCCCTCAGGAGTGCTGTTAGAATCTATCCCTATTTTGTCCAAGGCATTCATTACAGCCAACCTATGTTCTCGAGATGGCGCCAGAAGTTTCCATACGTTCATTTCAAATTTTGTTTTGTTAAATTGCTTAACGATATCATTATCTTCAATGATAGGTATGGGAGCTTGTTGTATTGTTAGCATGGGTTGTGTTGAAACGGGAGGTTGCATTCTCCCAGATCTTGTGAGGACGTCTATTGATGAATTTTCTTCAACCCAAAAGTCGTCCATGGCGTATGACACAAAAGGTGGAGGTCCTACCATGTCTTGTAAGTAGGCGTCTTCTTCATCACTGTCCCAAACTCCATTAATATTTGCATCCTCTTCTTGTGGAATTTGAACTAGTTTCTTTTCATCAATTATTTTCTGAATTAAATCCTTAAATTTAAAACGGTTTTCGATGGTGTGACCCCCTGATTGATGATACTGACAGTAATATCAATTTGTCCATTTCAGTGATTCGAATGGTCTCGGTTCGAGAGGTTTGATCTCGCCACTCTCGGAGAGCATTTCGAACATTTGTACATATGGGATCCCAATTGGAGTGTAGAGTCTATTACTCTTCTTGGGCTTTTCGGTAACTTGTAGAGGAAAACGCTTTGCCTCATAAGTCGTTCCCATGGATGTTAATTCTCTCTTAGGTTCATCTTTCGCGATTGGAACCTCGTCATATTTCTTTTGAAGTTCCTTTATAGACTTGAGAGTTTCACGTAGCAAATGCGATCCTTCCATCATAGACAGTGTGAGCGATTGTAAGTCTTCTTTACTTGCTGGTTCTGGAAGGCTATCCGTGGCGTCGAAGAAGATCTCCTCCTCTTCTTCGTTGGCATGGATTTCATTGACAAGTTTAATGAGAGACGAGGGGTCAACCTCGTTTTCCTCATCAGAGATAACCAAGGCATGATCGAGAGGTGCATTATCAATACTTGGCTTCTTACTGGCAGGGGGCAATGGCAGCTTGTTGTTGTCGATTAAGTCTTGGATAGCTTCCTTAAGCTTCCAACAATTTTCGGTGAGATGGCCCCTACCTTGGTGATACTTGTAGTGTGCATTGAGGTTCCAGTTAGCCGACCTCTTTTCGACTAGTGGTTCCCCAAATGGTCCAATAGGAGTTATAAGACCTTTTGCATTTAATCGATCAAATGTGGTGTCATAACTCATGCCAATAGGAGTAAAGTTCCTCCTAAATGGTTTCTTTTGTACTTAATTATTCATAGCAAGGACTTCCCCTAGGTTAAAAGTTCTAACGTTGTTTGAGTGGGTGGTTTTGGAAGAAGAAGGATTGTCGTTCTTCTTTCCTTTCCAGCCACTATTGGAGTTATTGTTGGCAGCTTTTAACTTAGCCAAGTCGTCTTCAATATTAATTCCAATGTCGTAGACGGGCTTGAAGGTATGGAGATTTTTTTGATACTTGAGATGCTTGGAGTAGTTTTCTTGAAGGTTTTTTATGAATAAACTTACAGACTCTGTTTCACTCGGCATCTCGATCATCTTAGCTGAGGTTTCTCTCCATTTATTAAAGAATGATGTGAAGCCTTCGTTCTCCTTCTGTTTGAAAATTATATTTCAAGCTCCCTATGGTCAGTCTCAACTTGAATGTTGCATTTGTATCTACCAACGAAAGCGTTTGATATGGACTCCCAGGTGGAGGTCTTTTCTTTCTCAAGAGAAAGGAAAAATTATTGGCAAACAATCTCGACAGATAGTGAGAACAGAGAGGGGAACACCTTTTAATCGATACCCTTAATACTCATTATTGTCTCGAGGGATCTTAAATGAAAATAAGGGTTATCGGTTGCTTTGAATTTCGGGATGTCGTTGGCATTGAACTTCTGCGGAAGAAGATCTTTGTCCACCGAGACCCCTTTGGAACTAATCCCTTGAAACTTGTAGTTGCTAGATAGCTTGCTTAGACTCTCTTGCATGAGCTCCATCTGTTGTTGTTTGACGGGATCATCGATCTTGAGTGTTAGGAGCTTCAGTGCCTCAGTAACGGTAACCAGTTGGTTCCTAAGCTCATTGACTTCTTCTTGTGTTGCCATCACTGTCCTAGCTTTCCTCTTACGAGCTATGGGTTTGTCGAAAAGTTGGACTTGTAAGAAAAGGTTGTCTTTGATTAACCATTCTTCCTTTCTTGACCACGCGCTGTAATTTAAACCATTTTGCGTTTTAGTTACTTGACTTAAATCGACCTTGACTTTATGGTTTTTAAAGAGGGAAAATGAAAAAAATGGGTGCATATTTTAGTCAAAAATAATGTATTTATTTTTTAGAACTAAGTATGGTTTTAAATTGAAGGATTAATATCCGACTTACCCCCCTAATTAAATGACGGAAAAAATGCGCATACAAGACTCTCTTAGACATGGTCAAAGTATGTGTATTGGTGTGTGCGTTGAGTGTAAGTGACATGTTTGGAATCTTGTGTAAGACCATGGGACTTAGTGCCTAGACTCAATTAATGATTTAACAAGGAATTATAGACAGCAAAACTTAATCGAATTAATTAGCAAACTGGTTAATTAGACACTAGGTGCTGTCTCGATCAATAATCCGAACTGTCGTCAAAACGACAGGACTGGCGCCTCTTTTTGTAGTGTAGTGCCAGACAACAGAGCTGTCGCCAGGAGCCACACTCCAAAGAGTGGCGCTACAGTTCAGACTTTGGAGCCATTGTTGGAGCTTCAATCTAAAAATGTTTTTGGTGTTATTAATCAACAGGGGTATGTCTAAAGTCGTACAAGGTCAATTCTGATTAAAATATTAGACTTTATTTACTCAAATTAATTAATTAATTAATTAGGCAAAGTTCTTTAAGTCATTAATTTATTTAATCTCAACACAAGTCAAACAAACGGTTAAGGGATAGTAACCTAACCATGGCTCTAGTTCTCTAAAGTTCGGGATATGGGTTAGTCAATAGAGGGTCCATGGTTAATTGTTCGGATGCACCGCACAGAAGCCTAAACGTGAAGGGTTGGCGCGAGTGGATGGGACACCGCGAGTTTTAGAAAAAACTCGCTTCCATGGTTTGGTGAATTCAACAATCTCGGATGTACCCTTTGTTGCTCAAAGCGTTCAATCAGTTAGATGGAGCATGAATTCCCAGAGGGTTATGTCCATATGTAGAACACATATGGGTTTCAGAAAAGTGAGAAAAACTCAATCAGGAAGTAGGATCAAGCAAACAATGCGAAAAACTGGTCGAAATTAGAACGCATATTTCTGGCTCGATATTGGAAGAATTTGACGTCAGCAAACAGAGATTGGCGTCGGAGCGACAGAACTGTCGCTTGGCGCTACAGTTAAAAGTCTGGCGCTTATATTATGCTCGCTGATGCTAATTCCTACATGCCTCAGCAGCTTTCTGTGCTCGATAAAATTTTCCAGTTTCGCGCAGTGTTATTTCGGTTCTAGTTGTGAATGATTTTTCTCAAATTTCCTACGTGGAGTCTCTAGGAGTCGCCAAAAACTGTAGGGAATATTTCAACTGTTAATCCCCTAGCTTGAACCCCACTGTGATCATACACTAGAGTACGGTGGCGTCCAAAGGGAAAGAAGATTGAGAAAAAGAGTCGCCAACAAGATTTTTAGGAACTTGTAAATCGTTCTCGAGGTGAAGGTTACACCCCTTAACGATCCAAGAGATCGTCAACTCCATAAGGTCTTGAACCAAATAGGGTTCGGGGATGAAGGTACAAATCCAACCTAAAAGAGATTGAACCTGCCCTAATAATAGGCCTCTACTTTATTCAGGTCGTATTCATGTGCGCTTTTTGACTAACATGCAATCAATAAGATTACCCTAAACCTGTTTATCTATATTTTTTTAATATTAATGCACAAATAAACCTATAATTGGAGATCACTTGAACTATAATCAAATTAACCCTAAACAAGATTATTATAATCATAATCATGATAATCATGTTAAAGCATAATATTAATATCAAGATCCTAGGCATGATACTAACAAGATTAATAACAAACCCTAGCTTGTCACTAAACAATAAAAATCATATATTTAGCCCTAACATGATACTGTTATGAATATTAGGAAGAGAATAAAAGGCATCACAGGAATCATGATTGATACAAGCAAATCACCCTAAATATCATACTAAAGAAAGAATCCTAACATGATACTAGGAACATCCTAAACATGATACTTAGAATCAATAAAACAATCAAAGCTTGGTTTCTATATCATAAAATCAATAAATCAATTAAAGCACTTACTTGGATGCCTCGTACCTCTTTCTAATAACAAAATATTCACGTTAATAACTTCAAGGAAAATAATAATTCAAACAATTAAATCAAATAATTGAAAGAGAGATTTGGGACCAAACCCTCATAAATTAAAACCTTTCACGTCTAAGGCGAAGGCAACTTTGAACTTGGCTAGGCATTTCTAAATCTAATGAATGCGGAATTTATATATTTGAGAGAAGGCTAGTTAAGAAAAGAGAGAGAAAGAGAAAGAAATCAAGAGATTCTTGATGAGAGTTGGTGAATCAAAACGGAGTTTTTAGGAGACTATTTATAGAAACAAAATCAGCCAAAAAGATAAAACATCAAAAATAGAGTTCTGACGCAAAAAAAACCAAGTTAGCGCCAAATGCTAACCGTAGCGCCAGGCGCTAAGGCTAGCGCCAGGCGCCAAGCGTAACGTCAGGCGCTAAAGCTGGCGTTTGGCGCTGACTAAGAAATCGACGCGTTTTCTCAAAATCAGATAAAAATTGTCGTACAAGAGGATAAAATCGTATTTTCCTCAAAAACGTTCTTTTATATTGATTAAAACTCTAAAAAGTCAATTTATCAATGCTAATTTAATTAGGAATGAAAAGAACATTGTAGAAGAATCTAGAAGACTGAAACCATTCCTAATTGCATTAGGAATGATAAATCCATATTAGGCCCTCCTCTAGATCATTGGACCTCATATAAGACTCAAACCAGGCCCAGTTCAGTAATTTGGCCATAACTTCCGCAATATTCATCTGAATTGGGCTTATAATATATCATTGGAAAGCTCTTTTCAAGCCCCATCCAACTACACTACTATTGGACCCATATCATGCACCAAAAAAACTGGATTGGCTATTTCTTAAAATAGGTTTTCAAAAACAGAGAAAAGAGAAAAGAAATTAAAACTATCCGCAACACTAAACTTTCCACACTTTCACTTCATTCGATTATGATTCGACGTGAAAGGTACTCATCCCTGGATTTAGTTTTGGGGAGACAAAAATGGGTGTCTACACTAGCTGATCGGTGTTATCAACCACCCAGATTTGTTTTTTCTTTAATGTTCTCTTCGGGTTTTAGAGACGGATAAACAGGCCGACTCTCCTTCTTTCAGTCAGACTTCTTGGAGTCCAACTACTTATTAGAGGAGTAGAGCTCGGTCGCTTGTATATAAGCATTCGCCTCCATAAGGGCGTCTAACCTGGCGGGTACTAATAGGGCCCCTACACCACTACTAGGCTATGCCCTTCAGGGTGGATGGGAAGCATCGACACCAGGCGGCATCATCCAACCCTTGTAAGTACATGAGGTGGGTGTATGCCAAGAGGTGGTCTTCAAGGTTTTAAGTACCATCATAGGTTCCAACCATGACATTTTTAACCTTGGCCGGCTGTTCGGCCTCGGCTATTTCCCTAGAGAACGTAGAGGGCTGCTCCCTGAGGTTTTCTAGCCAAAGCTGCCAGTCCAAAGGCTGATAGTAATATGTCGCCTATCCTCCGAAGAAGGCAGGATGGATGTAATGTAAAGTAGGCGGTCTGTATGGTGGCTGTGCCACATACTACGCCGAATGGATCAGGTGACGCCCCACATGCATGAGGGGGCCGCTTGAGGAAGTCCTCGGCACGTAAGGGGAATTCCTTTTTATCGTTTCATGGAAACGGAGTCTTGACAGGTCGAATTGAAGCCGAGCCTTCAACGGGTGAGGATTCGACTATCGTTCTCGGACCGACATCTATTACCTAGAATTGGTAGGCCTTGTGGCCGACTGCTCCTTTCTAGGGGCAGCTGTCCGCTTGTTGATTAGTCCTTTGATTTCACCTCTGAGGCTAATCATGAATTTCATGAGCTCGTCACGGGTGACCGGGGCTGATCCTGTCACTTGGGAGGCATCAGTCGCATGCCCTGTGGGCTTACATGAGGGTTTAGGGGCCCTTTTAGTACCCCCCAGGTTAGCATTGCTCTCCCGCCTTTCTTTCTAACGGAGGCGCTTAGAGATGAGTGACCCATTATGGGCCACATAGGTTTCGATATCTACGTCGTCACCTGAGTCATGGTCCATCTGGACCAGTATTTCTTCCATAGGCCGATTGGTCTCTACAGGCGGCACAATTTTATCTTATGAAACCATCTTAGTGGTACTCTCCCCATAGACGGCGCCAAATGTTTCGGGGTTTTATGTGTCCCTCGAGAGAATTACAACTCAAGACTGGATTCCACAAGGTCGCTTGTACCAGCAAAACAAATGGACCACCGGATGGTCGGTGATTCGCCTCCGAAGATTAGGTTAGTAAATTATTCGGAATAAATCGTGCGGAAATAAATTTATCTGCTTGGATTCCAAGCTTAGGTATTGTGTTGTATGTTTCTTGAGAATGATAGCTCTGTAATAAATGTTGATGTGATATCCCTGGTTTCCCGTAAATAAGGGAATTGCCCCTATTTATAGGGTCTTTTGGGGAAGTGTGCCCTCCCTAGGGTTTGATGACCTAGGGGTTTGGGCGCTCCGTTTTGCAGCGCCTCAAAGTTTGGGCCTTTGAAGGCCGCCATTTTAGAGGTGATATCTGAGTGACACGTGTCGCATATCCTAAGAGGCCATTTGGGCGTCTCTTAGGGTAACACGTGTCATTCTCTTATTGGTCCACTTGGGATCATCAAATACCCCAAATCAGGGTTACATCTGCCTGACATGTTTCACCATCGGGAAGGTCCAAGGTGGCGCCCCTTTAAGTGACACATCTCAGGTTTTGATTGGGCCACTTGGCCGGGTATAAAATACCCAAAATAAATCTCCTCTACGTTCATAGCCTTTGAAAGCTCCTTCTTATCTTCACTAAATTTCATGCAATCAAAACTCTGAAGCACATCATCAAAAATATCATGAAAATTGTTAGATAAAGAATCAATCACATACACATTATCAAATGAACGAAGGGAATCATCACTGTTGATTGCTTTCATAAGGGATAAGGACTCATGCATCGGTTTCAGCTCAAAGCTCTCTTTCTTGTTACCAACTCTTAAAGTAATACGAAATCCCTTTACATCAATCAAAGCTCTCGAAGTAGATAAGAATGGTCTCCCTAAGATAATCGGAATGTGGTCATATTCTTCTATTTCAAGCACAATGAAATCAATGGGAATTGTAAAACCACCTATCTTAAGAGGAACATCCTCAACCCTTCCCTTTGAAAACTTGATGGATCTATCTGCCAATTGCATAGTCATGTTGGTAGGAAGAAGTTCTCCTAGCTTAAGCATTTTGAAGACCGAGAAAGGCATATTGCTAACACTAGCACCGAAGTCACACAAAGCATTCTCAAACAACTTACTCTTGATTTTGCAAGGAATGGAGAAATTACCCGGATCTTTCATCTTCTTGGGGAGGTCATTGTACTCACCAAGCTCTAACGAATCT
The DNA here is from genome assembly GCF_001683475.1 of Chenopodium quinoa. NCBI lineage: Eukaryota > Viridiplantae > Streptophyta > Magnoliopsida > Caryophyllales > Amaranthaceae > Chenopodium > Chenopodium quinoa. The sequence continues at coordinate 2,615,412 of NW_018743197.1, read as the reverse complement.
ATCTCATTAAAATCTCTCTTGCCACTCAAGATATCCTTAAGGAATTTGGAATATCTAAGAATTTGAGTCTTTGCTTCGGTAAGAGAGATAGAAAGATGGACCTCCTTCAACATATCAAGAAATCTCCCAAATTGTTCATCTAATTTGTTCCTCATAAACTTTTGGGGATATGAAAGGTCGAGTTTTCTCACTTCCTCTTGCTTTCTTTCCACACTTTTCTTTTTTTCATGGCTCTCTTCTTTGCTCACACCTTTTGACACATCTTCCTTTTTTTGTTCACTTGAATCACTTTTCTTATTATCCTCCTCACAATCCCAAGAAACTTTCCCTTCAAGAACTCTTCCACTCCTTGTGGTGATGGAATAAACGGGTTTCTTAGGATCAACTCCTTGAGAAGGAAATGAAGAAGGACTGGCACAATCTTTCAAAGTTTTCCTAGTTGTGTGATTTATGTCTCAAGCATGTTGTTATGTGCCACGATCTCGTTAAATTTCTTATCGCTCACCGCCATATAGGTATTCAAGTTTTTTGTTTGATTTTCAATTATCTCCTCCAAATTGGACTTGGACGATTGAGAATAGGAATTTTCACCAACACCTTGAGGTTTTGGACCAAATCCAGGTGGGGTCCCCTTTGGTTGTTTTGAAAATTCCCCCCTATTTTGATTGTTCCAATTGCCTCGATTTTGATTGTTGCCAAAATTTTTGTTTTGGCTACCAAAGCCTTGAGACTGGCTTTGATTTCCATACCCTTAGCCTTGGTTTTGACTACCATAACCTTGGTTATTACAGTTGCCTCGGAAACCTTGGTTTTCTTGGTTTCTATAATTACCATTGTTATATTTATCAAATTCTCCTTGTTGGTGAGAATTTCTATTTCCAAAGTTTCTTGGTCCATCAAACCTTTGACCATTGTTATTGTTTGAAACAAAATTCACAAGTTCACATCCACTAATCTCACCAACATCAAGATATTCAAACCCATTTGAACAAGTAGAAGAATCATGGTCATAAGACCCACAAATATCAAAAAATAAGCATCCATTGGGCATATTTTTAGAAGAAGAAGAAGGAGTAGAGTTTGAAGATGTACCTCTCCCTTTAATGTGGGAGGGATGACCATGTGCATTGGAAGTTTCACTCTCAAGCTTGGCCTTGATTGTTGTCATCTCCTTTCCCAAACTTGCAATTTGAGAGGATAGATTGTTGATGGTATTAAGGTGATCAACCGAGTAAACTGTTGATCCATTCTTGCTCGAAGACTCTCTATCTCCTTCTAGACAATCCATATAATGGCGCACCACATCATTTTTAATGACCACAACCTCTTCTTCGGTTTTGTTCATGACTGGGCCTCCGGCTCTCGCATCAAGACACGATTTGCCTTGAGGAATCAACCCTCCATAGAAAATTTGAATGATATGATAGGTTGGGATGCCATGATGGGGACATTCCCTTTGATATTCCTTATACATTTCCCAAGCTTCATACAAGCTCTCACTAGGTTTTTACTTGAAACTTTGGATCAAAGTCCTTGCCTCCGCCGTTTTCTTTTGGGGGTAGAACCTAGACAAGAATTCCTTAGTAACTTCATCCCATGTTCTAAGAGAATTTGGCTTGACCTCCTAGTCAAACCATTCCTAGGCTCGATCTATGAGAGAGAGAGGGGGAACAACTAAACCGGATAAATTCTTGAGAATCACCATTCACAATAATTGTGTTACAATACTTCTCAAACTCTTTGAGATGGTTTAGCAGACTCTCACTCTTAGCCCCACTAAATTGTCTCCTTTCGATAAAAGTCATTCACCGATGTTGTTGGCAATGCAATCCCACTTTCAAACCTATATGCACCGAGAGTTCCCATCTCCTTAAGAGAAACTCTTGGATTATCTCCCATTCTTACTTGATCCTCCTCTTTTCTTTCTTGGTGAATTTCTTCTCTTGGAGAGCTTGGACTAAAAGAACGATTAGCAACCCTTATCCTTGTTATTGTTCTCTTGATTTCCGGATCAAATGGCACTTAATTCCTTCCTCTTATCCTACGCATACAAAAAACTCAACGCAAATATCAATAGCACGGCTACAAATGTAGCCTAAAGATAAAAATCTTTTTATATTTTAGAGATGTAGTGAAATAGACTCAACAACAAAAGTAATCATCTATGTCATTCCCTGGAAATGGCGCCAATTTTTATCAGAGGCGGAGACTAGGTTGGTTAAAACTAATCTACCCTTAGTCAAAACAAAATTTGTAAGCTCTCAACACACCTCTATACCAAGCACAGAGTAAGTCGAGGGTCGAACCACTAAGAATGGGAGGTGAATGCTAATGTCAAAGCTAAGCTTTTTCGAAGCAATGAAGTGAGGTGTGTAAATTCCAAACAATCAAACAATCAAAATGAAATCAAATTTATCAAGCACTAGGGTTAGGATCAGCATATACTCATAATGGATATAGCTAATTTGGATTGGAGATGATTAAGTCGAGTGTTGCGAGGGAAAATAAATTAAGCAATAAAGAGAGTAAGGTAGGCTAATCTCCTAGAGGTCATGCTAGCGCCAACTACGACAGACTCTAACTAGCAACCTTGCAAACCTATTCAATTGACAAAAGCAAGCCACAAATCAATTTTTCGTATCAATGGAAGCTTACAATGCATTCTAATTTAACAATAAAAGTTAGCTACTCTTCAATTAATCACACACATGCACTTAATCAATCAAATAATTCAATCACAACATCAATTCCATCAATTTCCCCCAATTAGCATCAATCCATTACTCATATATGCTTCACCATTCCCCTAGCAAGAGAACAACTCACAATCCATTGAAATCAAGATCAAAACTAAGTTAATCAACAATTTCATCATCATCATATCAATAACACTAATTCAATCACAAATTCAATTCAAACTTGAACAATTAACAAAGCAATTGAATTGATAAGCTAAAGATTGCATTAAAGTAAAAGAAATTCTTACAAACTTGCTTCAATTGAATGGAGAAAATGCTAGAATTACCATTCTTCAATCATCAATCAAGAACTTCTCTCTCTACAATCTAGAGTTTCTCTCTCTAAAATTCTAATTCTAATTCTATTCTATTCTAATTTCTAAATAATACCCCCCCCGCCTCTAAAAAAGAATGAAAATCTATATATAGTAAAACTAACTAAAAGAAGTTAGTTAGATCGTCCCCAAATAAACTCGTACAAGCGCGGCCAACTATAAGGGAGAGCGTGGCCGCTCAAATCTTGGGAAAAGGGCAGCCTTCTTCCCTATCATGCCGATGCTCCTCGTGCTTTACACTTAATGCTCTTGATAGACACGGGAACTTGCAGTTTCTAAACTCCATGTTTGTAGGTTTAACACTAGAAATCATGCCGCCACGGCTTGAATGCATAACTTAAAGACTTTAGGAACTTGCACTTCTCCATGCTTCATCTTCAAATGGAGAACATTAGACATCCTAATCAATGCCAAACTTGGGAAGAGGCTTCGGGAAACTTGGATAACGACCTTAACCTGAAAAATAAAGGAAAACAAGCAAATAAAAGAGAAAATAACAAAATAAACCAATAAATGCATAAAGAAAGAAATCCAACTAAGAAAATGCAAACTAAAAGAAATAAAGAGTAAAATTAAGGAAAATCTAAGTAAATAAGCTATAGAATAACATGAAATTCACCCTAAAAGGATCCAAATGAGTGTAATAAATGACACTTATCAACCCGCACCAACGAATACCGACAAAGTCCAATGTCTTGGGGTTAGCAAGACCCGACCAATAAAACCCGAGTAATTGAGTTGAAAGGCTTTCACTAAATGTAATACCTTTTCCAACTCATGAGTTCAAGGGTTTTCACTTACTAGTGATGCCCTTTACAACTCTTACTCAAGCATCATTTCCAATGCCCTTACTTGGGTATTTATAGGATATGATGAAAGTATGATTGTCTCTACTACCAATGTGGGATAGTGGATTTTTCACATTTCATTTTAAAAGAAAAATAAAATTATTTAAGTAAGCTAGTAATAAATCAACAAATGTCAACTATTCTTGAGAGAGCAAGTGAGGACCACTTGGAGAGGGGGGACCAATTTTGATCTCCACTCTTTTCCTATCCATGTGCCACATGTCCTCCCTAAGCTCCCACTTGCTTCCCCTTACACACGGCCTAACTACCCACCCTATTACCCGCGACTTTTCCCAACTAGCCCTGCACCAATATGTAGGCTGATGCTGCTAGTTCTCTTAACCAGCACGCCCACGCACATATGTGTGAGCTGCTGCTGCATAGGGATGCTTCTAGCATGCCACACACTAGGTGCAGGTTGCTAGCCGCAACTTGCTAGCAAGCCCCGCACTTGGTGCGGGCTGCTCGCTTGGCTATACCCCCAAGCACTCGGTGTTTCGATGCTAGGGTATTTTTGGAATTATGTTGATTTATTACTATTTGCACGTCTAGTCTTTTATTATTTACGACTTGACTTCCGACGCTCGGTTTCGAAGCTCTAAGCTTTAAATTCCGACTACTAAATAAATATTACTCGGTCGACTCATTGATTCCTTTCGAATTAATTCGTCGCTTCGGTTCGTTTATTTCTTGGGTGTGACCCTGAGCGCGGGGAAATTATGTCGTTGACTAACCTCCTCACGGCCAAAAAAAATTTATTATAATCCTCTACTAACCCCTAAACAAGTCTAGTGGTAAGTTCGGAGTCGAACCACAAGGAACGGTAATGTTGGATTGTTCTCGATCTAATGCTTAAGCTACGCCGAAGTCGGTTTATGGATAGTGGACACTACAACTACACTAACACACATATAAAGATCAAGATATTACAAAGTCTACTAGGGGCAAAGATCCACTTTGAACAATTAACACAAGTTAATGGGAATCGATTTGATAATCAATCATGCAAAGAAATAATTAAAATGGGAATTAATTACCATCAAGAGCAATCTCTCAAATTCCTAGCCTAGATCCCTCATTGACTAGGTGCATAGAAGAAATTTACCCAAAATGCAATCAAATATATAAATTCTAATTCACAATCCCTTGTCAAACTAGAACTAACATGCAATTAAGTTTGCTATCTTGGGAGATCAATCCAATCTAAAACAAACAACATGCCATCATCAATTCAATCAATTTAATCACACAATTATCATCAAATTTATTCAAATAACTCAATTAACCATAACAAAGCTCCACTCAACACCTAGTAGAAGGAAATCTACTCAAACATGATTAACAAAGCAATTAATAACGCATAAAGAGAGAAGAGAGTAAGAAATGCTCATTGATATAAAATGGAGATCTTCAAATCATCAAATTCCTCCTTTGATTATCCAAAATCCATGAAAACCATTGTTTCTCTCACTTTCTCTCTCCAAAATTTGAGAGTTTCTCTCTCTAAAAATCTAAAACTAACCTAAAACTACTGAAAATATGAATTCCCCCTCTAAAATGAGCAAAAAATCTATTTATAGCCCTTACTAAATTGCCTAGGAAGCTCCGCAAAAAGTCGAGCAGCGCGTAGAGGAGCGGGCGTGCACCCCTCAGGAGCGGGCGCTCCAAACTTTCTGCCAAACCTTCTGCCAAACTTCAAAATTGCACACCCTGTGAGAAGCGGGCGTGCGGCCTTGAGGAGCGGGCGCTCCTGGCTGCGGACTGGGCAAACTGCTCAGCTTCAAATGAACATATCTCCCACGTTTTACATCGGAATTGAGCATATGACTTGTCGTTGGAAAGCTCTCAAGATAAGCTTTCATCTTCGATTGGAATCGCCCCAAAATGTTTTGTAGATCAAAAGATATAGGCGTTTGAAGTATAATCTTTGCAAATCAAGTGCACATTTCTTCATTACTTGTTCTTTTATGCTTTATATTTCTTCAATCTTGAGCAATGAACTTATCCAAGTGTTCCTAAACATAAGAGTAAACCAATAAAGTTTAATCTAATGTCATAAGCCACCAAAATATGCAAGAAAAGCCAAAATTGAGCAATAACGACATTTCACACATAAACATGACAAATGTAGTAAAACGTTATTAAAACCAAGTAAAAAGATAGAAAAACTATGAAAAACTAACTAGAAAACTCCTAAAAATAGCGACATAAATGACACTTATCGAATTCCCCCAAGCTTAACTTTTGCTCGTCCTCGAGCAAAACAAAAGAAACACAAGGGAATGTGATGCATTTTTTACAAACAAAGAAAACTAGAAGGGAAAGAATATACACTAACTCACTTTCGTAGGAATCACGAATACATTTAGCGTATTCATCAAGAACTTTAAACCCCTTAGATTGCTCTAGAGGACGAGTAAGCTCTCGTAAGGGTGTCCTAAGAGTTTAACCCATAACACTTGACAAAAATCAAGGCAAGGCAATAAATAAATAAAATAAAATAAACCGAAGTAAGAGAAAAGTTACAAGCGTTCTAGAGTGGACTTTTATGATGGAACAAACACTAATGAATGTCAATCTTTCTAAAATAATAAAGGTGTGCACGTTCTAAGATGTCCAAGGTTGATTGAAACATAACATATGCTAAGCATAGAGAACTAAAGGAAACACATTCCACCTTTTGTTTAAACCAATCAAACCACGTTCTCTCTACTAGTTTCAAATCCACTTTCAAGTTAGCTTCTCATGATTCCACGAAGGAACAGGAAAATAAATAAGAAATTAAAAACATTGAGAAGGTTACCCGACATCTTGGCTATGCAAACTCGCTCTATAGGCTTGATTCCTATTTCCCGCCATCATTGAATGACTTAACCCTCTAGGATCAAAAGGACTTTCAAGGTATTAACATATAAGCTAGGAGAGTAAAGGTGTGGAGAACTCTTGAAATTGGTGGTAAACCTATGTGAAGCACGGGTTGAACTTCTTCCACAAGATCCAAACGATTCCAAAACAAAAGTGCCAAGTATGCTTATTAAATAACTTTCCCCCAAGCTTATTTAACACAAAAAAACAAAAACAGGGAGAACAACAATAACAAAACCCTTTTTTTGTGCTTTACATTCTTCTTTACTTTTTTTTTCAATATTTCCTTTTTCCAAGCTTTTTTTTTTTTTTAAATGTCCTTACCTCTTTTAACTTTGGACGGCTTTTTCTCAAAATGCATTTGGTTTTATGCACAAAATTATATACAACACATACTTGCTTTGCAAATGAACTCATAATTCTAAACTTGCACCATAAACAATAAAACAAGGTCGAAAACAAAATTGCTTCACAAAACTAAAGGTAGAAATTAAAGTGAAACCAACGCTTGAAGGCTTGTATGTGGCTAGAGAAAAAAATGTATATGGGTCAAAGGGACTAGCAAGAGGGCAAATGCAAACCAAATCCAAAAATTGAAAATTAATCCTATAAAAAGATAAATGTCTTTGTCATCCCGTAAAGTGGCTCGGTTGTGATCTTGGGAGCGAAAAGTCAAGTTCTAGATATGAGAATGCAATAGCCAAGGATCCTAAAATGCCGCTCAACAAAATATGATGAAGGCTTGAACAATTATACCTCACTAGGGATAGCAATAACTAACTCTTAATTTCATATCCACTATAGAGAGCAACTCCATCTTACCACAAGCAAGTGAACTAGAGCTTCATGGTCCCAAAGTTCTTAGCCAACTACCTTAGCATACCATATCCTAGAGTCAACCTAACACATTCTCAAACTGTGCACACCTCTAAAATTTAGGAAGAAAGACATTCAAGAATACAAGTCCATAAGTATTATGTCCAAAGTAAGAACAAAATAAAACACATTGCAAATTTGCCTTGATAGAAACAAAAATCTTTTTGTGATTTTCAAGATAAAGAACAAGAAAATACATATACAAATGTGCATGGCATATATGAATCAACATCCCACCAAACATGATGGAATACCCTCCCCGAAGCTTGAATGAAACACTACACTCAATCATAAATCAAATAATCCATGGAAGGGGAAAACAAGGAGATCAATCCAACAACCCAACATATGTCCTGTTTCAAAGCCACTTTAGGTATCAACCAATGGAGAAAGATAAAGGAAAGATATTACCGGATTTTAGGTGGGTGTATATACCCGCAAATGACCCAATTAAACTTTTCAAAGCCACTTTTCTCCAGAATTGAATCTTGTTTTCCATATGCTAGCAATTGTGGTGCCAAACTTCCTTGATCCAAACCAATGCACCAAAGTATACCAAGTTATGTACCTAGAAAAAGGCACACAAACATTTCCATGAGAGAAAATCTATTCTAAAAAGAAAAAAAAAAATGAAAGCAATAAAACACGGGTTACTTCCCGAGAAAGGCTTGCTTAAGGTCCAAGCTTGACCGCTCTACTAAATAATATTGCAACGATCGCAAGAGCTTGTCAAATGCACTACTACACATCTCATAAGATAACAAGTAGGTAAATGATATAAGAAGGGCATGCACCAAGATTAGGGCACGCAAAAGAAAGTGAAGAGGGAGTTGCCAAGAAGAAGAATAATCAAAAGAAAATTCAAGAAAATAAGAAGAAGAATAGAAAGGCAAACTCTCTTCACAAAAATCTTTTTGGGTGGCAAAATCACCCTTTTCCTCAATTGAAGACGAATTAGGGACATAAAAATCTTCATAGGCAAGGGGGTCCCCAATAGGCTCATTAACAAAGGAAGGAAGGGATATAGGAGTGTAGGGTATATGGTTGAAATTCCTTGAAAAAGGGACATGAGAGAAGGGGATAGGAGCAATGGTCTTACAAATGGTCTCTTCTTCACCACCATTCCTCAAATCACCAATTTGAGCATGAAAATCAATCATAGAATCCTCAAAAGAAGAACACTCATGATCATGATCTCCCTCAAACATCCAACTTCCAAGAGGAACTACATAATCCCCTTCACTACAATCATGAACAACAACTTCCTCAACTTCCTTAAAGCCTAAAATCTCAAAGCCATGCATGAATGGATGCAAATTCATTTCAAAATCATCTCTCTCCCATGAATCATTCTTAATGAACTCACTCAAAAGGCTATGGGTTTTCATTTGACACTCAATAAACACATTAGACATAACCTTAAATGAATCCAAATACTCATGGATAAAAGGACCACAATCATGCACTTGAGACTCAACAAGATGGGAAAAAGGGTTAGGATTTTCAAAATCAACACTCTCTTCATTCTCAACTCCTTCACCATCACTCATATGCTCACCAATGGGATCCTCACACTTTCTTGGTTGCTCAAAATCATCATCATCATCCTCAACACACACATTAAATTGGGATTTTTCACAAACAAGCATCAAGGGTGACAATTGGCTTTCTAACTCTTCTTTTCTTCTCCTTCCCTCCTCAAGACGCTCCTCATTCTTTCTCATTATCTCTAATTGACCTCTCATAGAATTAAGAATCATTTCCTTACTAGGCCCAAGCTCATTATCAAGCTCAATGCACCTAATTTGAGATTCAAAAGTAGTAATAAGGGATTCAAAAGGTGTTGAAGGTTGAGTCTCAACAAGAGAAGAAGAAGTACAACCAAGATTGGAAAAATCAACATTGAGATCATGAGCATATACATCACATTGGGGAGTGGGGGCACAATCAAACACATGAGATTCATCATTAAGGGAACGAAGCACATCACAAGAAGGCATGGTAAATAATGAAGAATATTGAAACACACCATTAGCATCAACTTGAGCATGTACCTCATCATCATGAACAAAAGAGGAAATAGAGTTGAAATCATGTGTTTTAGGTTCACTTAAGGGATCATGTAACAAATCATGGGAATTCATGCTAATATTAGAAGTATCAACACATTGCATATCAATAATAGAATCATGATTACCCTTATTATAGACATCCCAAGCAAACCAAACATAAAAATCCCAATCATCATCAATTGATAATGCTCTAAATTCACCATTATGCATGCATTCAACTTCATCCCTAGTTTTCTCATTCAAACCAAAATAACAAATCTCACAAGCCTCCCAAAGACTACAACAATCAAAATCCAAATATCCCTCAAGTCTATTGAAATATTCACAAAAAGGCTCATTGTCATATTGTGGAAACGAGTTACTTGCCATTTTTTTTACAAAAACAAGCAAAAACTTAAAAAAATAAAATAAAAAGAAAAGTATACACAAAGACCTAGACTCAAGCAATAAAAAACAATCAAGCATTGACACCGTTCCCCGGCAACGGCGCCATTTTGAGCGCGGGGAAATTATGTCGTTGACTAACCTCCTCACGGCCAAACAAAATTTATTATAATCCTAAACTAACCCCTAAACAAGTCTAGTGGTAAGTTCAGAGTCGAACCACAAGGAACGGTAATGTTGGATTGTTCTCGATCTAATGCTTAAGCTACGCCGAAGTCGGTTTATGGATAGTGGACACTACAACTACACTAACACGTATATAAAGATCAAGATATTACAAAGTCTACTAGGGGCAAAGATCCACTTTGAACAATTAACACAAGTTAATGGGAATCAATTTGATAATCAATCATGCAAAGAAATAATTAAAATGGGAATTAATTACCATCAAGAGCAATCTCTCAAATTCCTAGCCTAGATCCCTCATTGACTAGGTGCATAGAAGAAATTTACCCAAAATGCAATCAAATATATAAATTCTAATTCACAATCCCTTGTCAAACTAGAACTAACATGCAATTAAGTTTGCTATCTTGGGAGATCAATCCAATCTAAAACAAACAATATGCCATCATCAATTCAATCAATTTAATCACACAATTATCATCAAATTTATCTCAAATAACTCAATTCACCATAACAAAGCTTCACTCAACACCTAGTAGAAGGAAATCTACTCAAACATGATTAACAAAGCAATTAATAAAGCATAAAGAGAGAAGAGAGTAAGAAATGCTCATTGATATAAAATGGAGATCTTCAAATCATCAAATTTCTCCTTTGATTATCCAAAATCCATGAAAACCATTGTTTCTCTCACTTTCTCTCTCCAAAATTTGAGAGTTTCTCTCTCTAAAAATCTAAAACTAACCTAAAACTACTGAAAATATGAATTCCCCCTCTAAAATGAGCAAAAAATCTATTTATAGCCCTTACTAAATTGCCTAGGAAGCTCCGCAAAAAGTCGAGCAGCGCGTAGAGGAGCGGGCGTGCACCCCTCAGGAGCGGGCGCTCCAAACTTTCTGCCAAACCTTCTGCCAAACTTCAAAATTGCACACCCTGTGAGGAGCGGGCGTGCGGCCTTGAGGAGCGGGCGCTCCTGGCTGCGGACTGGGCAAACTGCTCAGCTTCAAATGAGCATATCTCCCACATTTTACATCGGAATTGAGCATATGACTTGTCGTTGAAAAGCTCTCAAGATAAGCTTTCATCTTCGATTGGAATCGCCCCAAAATGTTTTGTAGATCAAAAGATATAGGCGTTTGAAGTATGATCTTTGCAAATCAAGTGCACATTTCTTCATTACTTGTTCTTTTATGCTTTATATTTCTTCAATCTTGAGCAATGAACTTATCCAAGTGTTCCTCAACATAAGAGTAAACCAATAAAGTTTAATCTAATGTCATAAGCCACCAAAATATGCAAGAAAAGCCAAAATTGAGCAATAACGACATTTCACACATAAACATGACAAATGTAGTAAAACGTTATTAAAACCAAGTAAAAAGATAGAAAAACTATGAAAAACTAACTAGAAAACTGTTATAATAGATTTCAGTCAAGATTAACCTGTTAAACTAATTATGCATTAATATTACTGATCGGAAGCGACCTCCACCCAGACATTCCAATCACTTGACCTTACTAAATATAATAGATTTCAAATAATTCTGAACCCACTATAAGAATAATATACATTTTCGAAGGAAAATATTCTTTTTAATCTCCAACTTGTCCTTCCGGACAAGTGTGCTTTTAGTATATAACCCTTTTCCTATGTCGCTTAATTTCTCTTCATGAACTATAAGGTAAGATTATTTTGTCATCCTTATTACGTCTAGAAGTGTTTCTCGATTCCGAGTCCGTCTTCCTGTAAACAGATGATTTCTAAAATCCATTCGAGCACGACCATGCATTTTTACAGTCTCGCTCTACGAGAGGCCTTGTAAACAACAAATACATCTTCCCTAATTTTAATAGGGGGACATTTCCAGTCTTGTAATGTAGCTTCTCTTACTAAGAGGACTAGCCGCCCGAGTGATGCTGTTATAATAACCTGTTACTGCAGACGTTTGACAATCATCAAAGCGGACTAGTACTCAAACAAGAAAGCTCTAAATACTCATGGTCAAGGAAAAAGGTTCCGATAGAAATAATGAGAAGTATACTTATATACGATTTTTAATCTCTTAAATTATTCTCATAGGTCGATCCAGTATGGTTCTAAACTAATACCTGTGCAAAAGATTCATAACAATCATGTTCTTGCAGCAAATGAAACGGTGCTATAAATCAAACTACATACTAATCTCAATTGGTCATAAATTGTCCATTGTTTAAATGACCTCGATTAGGGAAAATTTTCTATTATAATATTCAACGTTCACTTAATAGGTGTTTCCTTATCAGGACTGGTCTTGATACCCTATTTTAAATATTCCAAAAATCGAATGGACTCATTATTTAATTCTAAACCACAATTAAATAGTCAACGAAGTGATTTAAATTGCATGAAAAATTTAATTACTCCAAAAATTGAATAGTTCATTATAGTGCTTTACGTTAAAATTGTCCAAAATTAATTAAATAAAATAAGGAAATCAAATTCAATCTCCAATGTGCCTAATTCCCATTGCCTAAACGTGCTTGTTGTGCTTTACTTGAGTCAAAGGTTTAATTAGTGGATTGGCTACATCGTCATCCGTTCTAACTTTTCAAATTCTCGAATCATGTGAAACCGCCAATTGACATGTTTGACCTATTCTGCTGCTCTCTTGGCTCTCTAGCTTGAGCAATAGCTCCATTATTGTCACAATAGAAGTCTATTGGTCCTTCTATGGAGGGTAAAACACCAAGTTCACCAATGAACTTACGAATCCAAACTGCCTCCTCAACTGCCTTAGATGTTGCCAAGTATTCAACTTATGTTGTAGAACTTGCAGTTGTGCTTTTCTTAGCACTCTTCCAACTAAATGCTCCTCCGTTGAGACAGAATTTGTACCCAGACTGTGACTTGAAGTCGTCTCTATCGGTCTGGAAGCTTGTGTCGGTATAACACACAACAACTAATTCATCTATGCCACCATAGACTAGGAATTTATCCTTGTTCCTTTTCAGGTACTTTAGGATACTTTTGGACGCAGTCCAATGCGCCTCTCTTGGATCTTATTGGTATCGTCTCATGCGCTCAAGGCGTACGACACATCTGGCCTAGTACATATCATGGCATACATGATCGATCCAATAAGCGAAGCATATGTAATATGATTCATCCTTTACGCTCATCAAGTGTCTTTGGACATTGATTCTTTCTTAGGGTTATGCCATGCAACATGGGTAGGTGGCCTCTCTTTGCTCTTTCGATGTCGAATCGAGTTAGTACCTTATCAATATAAGTACTTTGACTTAATCCTATCATCCTTTTTTATCTTTCCCTATAGTTCTTGATGCCTAGTAGGTACTGAGCCTCTCCTAAGTCTTTCATTGATAATCATTTTCCAAGCATAGCCTTTACAGACTCTAACAATGGGATGATGTTTCCAATGAAAAAAATGTCATCGACATATAAGACTAGGAAGGCAATGTCACTCCCACTGACCTTCTTGTAAACACAAGACTCATCTAGATTCTTGATAAAACCAAACTTACTATTGGCTTCATCAAGTCGCAGATTCCAACTTCTACTTGCTTGCTTTAATCCATAAATGGATTTCTTAAGCTTGCATAACTTTCCAGCGTTGGTTTGGTCGACAAAACCTTTAGGCTATGTTAAATACACGGTTTCTTCCAAAATGCCATTTAGGACGGCGGTTTTAACGCCCATCTGCCATATTTCATAATTGTAATATGCAGCAATCGCTAGAAGGATTTGAACGGATTAAAGCATTGCGACTGGAGAAAAGGTTTCATCGTAATCAATACCATGCACTTGTCTGTAACCTTTTGCTATCAATATAGCTTTGTAAATGAACACATTTCCATATTTGTCGGTTTTTAACTTGAAAATCCACTTACATCCGATATGTTTGTAGCCTTTGGGTAAGTCAACCAAGTCCCAGACTTGATTTTCAAACATGGAATCCATTTCAGTTCTCATGGCCTCTTGCCATTTAGCAGAGTCGGTGCTTGCCGTTGCTTGCTTGTAAGTTTCCGGTTCATCTCCATTCATGATTAGGAAGTCTCGATTCTCGGTTAAAAACAATCCGAGATATCTATTAGGTTGAGATCTTAGCCTCTGAGACCTACGTATGGTAATGGATTGAGCATTTGCATTGTCGATTCGACTTTGCATATTTTAACCTTCGTCCACAGATGCTACTTGAGCACTTTGGCTGTCATTTTGATTTTGTTGCTAATCCTCACAAATTTCGTCAAGTTCGATTTTCCTCCCAATTGTCATTTTTGAAAGGTGCTCCTTCTCCAAAAGGACACCATCGCGAGCAACAAACACTTTGTTCTCCGATTTGTTGTAGAAGTAATACCCTTTTGGTTTCTTTTGGGTAGCCCACAAAGTAAACCTTATCAGATTTGGGATGAAATTTATCAGAAATAAATTTCTTGACATATGCTTCGCATCCCCATATCTTTAGAAAAGTCAACCTAGGAGTTTTGTTCGTCCATAATTCATATGGAGTCTTTTCAACAGCTTTTGATGGAGCACAAATCAGTGTTACTGCCGCAGTTAAAAGTGAGTGTCCCCAAAAAGAGATAGGAAGATCACTAAGACCCATGGTAGATCTTCCCATGTCTAAAAAGGTTCGATTTCTCCGTTCAGATACTCCATTCCGTTGTGGGGTTCTTGGAGGGGTCAGTTCTGAAAGTATGCCATGATCTTACAGATTTTCGTCGAATTATTGGCTCAAGTATTTACCTCCTCAATCCAATCAAAGAGCTTTGATTTTCTTCCCAAGCTGATTTTCCACTTCATTATGAAATTCTTTGAACTTGTCAAACGATTCAGATTTGTGCGAATGTAGACATAGCCATATCTACTATAGTCGTCTGTGAAGGTGATGAAATATCGTTGTCCGTTTCTTGTGGCGGAGCTCATTGGTCCACATACATCAGTATGTATTAGACCTAATAAGTCACCTGCTCTTGCCTAATAAACATCCTTCGCAATTCTCAAAAGATTCTAAATCAAAAGAGTGAAGAACGCCTTCTTGAAGAAGCTTCTTGATGCGTTTGATGTTAATGTGGCCAAGACGACAATGCCACAAGTAAGTTTGATTTGACTCCATGGTCTTAGCTCTTTTGTTATCATTATAAACAATTTTGTCTAAACACAAAAGTGTCATTTCCATAAATATAAGCAAGCCATGAAACAAAAGGTCTTGTTATCAAGGTTGAAATGACGTCCAACGTCGCAAGATCAAAGTATGGTAGATAAAACTTAGAAAGTTTTAGAATTTGGACAAAATACATGAAATTACAAGCTTTCTTCGGATAAATTTTCTTCATCTTCCACTTGTGTACTCATATCCACTTGAAAAGCGCTGCTCACTTTGTTCCTGAAATAGGAGCATAAAGTGAGTCAATTTTACAGTATCTAATACTTTACAAATTGCTTATATTCAAGTGTTCAGATGGTACCTGAGATTGAGGCTTGCTTTCCTCTTACCTCATCTTCCAGATACTCGCTACATTCTCTTCTATAGTGGCCTTGCTTAATACAATAGAAGCAGCGCATCTTAGCCTTGATCTTGAACTCCTTCTTGTTAGGCCTTAGAGAAAACTTAGTCGCCTTGTAAGAATAGGTTTTCTAGAGCTCTTGGACAACCTCCTTATAGGACAGCTTGTTCCGATTGTTGGTAAGTTGCATTTTGATTGCAACGTACATCGAGTGGAGTGAGCTTAAAAGCATATGAGTTGCTTGCTCATCCTCCACCGGTCTACCAATCAGTTCCAGATGGTTGAATAACCTTGTCATCTTTTGCACATGGGCTTGAAGTGGCATCCCGGGTCTAAGTCTTGCACTATAGACCCTAGCCCATAATTCTTGCCTCTCTTTGTTGAGACACCCATCTTGCGGTGGCTAGATTCTCATGTTAGACAATGACCTAGTCACTTCATCCACAAGTCCATCATAGTTGCTCTTATCGCTCTTTGTGACCCCCAGATTGACCATATCTTCTAGAGCCTTGATAAGTACATCCAAAAAGTAGTTGGAGAATTTCTTCTCCCACTGTCCTGGAATGGAGTTTGCCATGAGTCGAGAGACTCTCTTGCAATCATAACTCCACTCCTCATAAGCCTCATCGCTCATAACCTTTTTTGAGTAGAAACTCGGGATGGGTGTATCCAAGATATGCTCTAGGTAGCAATTGCGGAGGGTCAAACGGAGTTCCTCTTCCCATTCCTTGAAGTTTACCAATTTCAAGCTAAATGGTAACTTCTCGGGAAGTTCTGGGAATATTAGATTGTTGTCGATAGTTGAAGACATGATCTACAACTGAAAGAATTTTTATGAAAAACCATAAATAATAGTTAAATAAGATTGAATTTAATTCATGCATATTTCAAACTTATTTAACGTCTTATTGACACTAAAAATTTTTCCCCTTTTGTGAAAATAAGTTGATTTCAAGATCCAAGGAAACTAAGAGTGTCTAAGCATGCTTTGGCTTGTCTTAGCACTTAATATCCCAAGGTAAGCAACGCTTTGCTAATGGCTCTAAGCCACTCTTGGTTGAATATATCGTCGCATCTAATGCTCTCTCAACAATTATCCACTTTGTCACAACATGTTAGGACTCCATCACTCATATCGTTGAGTACAACAAAAACTGTTTCGGGGTTTTCTGATGTCCTGCGGGAGAGTTACAATTCCGAGACTGGAACCGGACGCCTGTACCTGCAAAATAAACGGATGCTCCAGATGATTGGAGATCCGCCTCCGACGGTCAAGTTAGTACTTGATTAAGGAGTAATTAATGCGGAAATTAAAGTGATTGGGTCTCTCTAGGTGAGAGTGTTTAATGTGTGTAATCTGCGTTTTTAGCGTAATCTCCCTTAATGAGGATTAAGGGAGGTATTTATAACCTCGGGAAACGTGTCAATCTAGGTTTAGGTTAACCTTGGGCTGATTGGGCTTCCCTCGGAAGTTGGGCCTAGGTGACCGGTTATCCCAGGTGTCATGGGAAGGACACGTGTCGTGTCGTAATTGGTCCATAGTGGACGGATCATTGCTTGACGCGTGGCAGGCTCCTATTGGCCCATGTGACGGACACATGGCGGAACCTGATTGGTCCACTTGTCAGATGGTGATTGGTGGGGAAAATTCCCCTAATCATTTGCTCCTCATAGGTGGCACGTGACTGGTCACGTGTTACCTGTGACAGGTATCGCCCTGTAACAGGCGACGGCCTGCTACAGGTGTCACTCGGCGAGAGGCCGAGAGATTCTCCCGCCAAAATTTTAAATTCTAGAAGTGACCCTTCGCCTTCTCACTTCGCCTATATAAAGGAGTGTTGACTTCGGTCATTTTCACACTTGAAAACTTTGTGAGAGAACATTTGGACCCCTGAACTTGCTCTGACATTTTGGACCCTTTCTGCCTACCGCCTGCTCTGACAAGCCGACTGCAAAGGATTTTCAGAACTTCATGAATCGTCACTCGTTCAGGTGACCGTCGGTTCTCTTACTCTTAATTTTCTCTTTACTTTATTCTTTTTTGAAATGGCACCACGGAAGCACACGACACGACCTAGGTTAGTGATCAGCCTGTCACTGGGGACGGCTGAATCTAGGACTAGGAGTGCCGCCTGCCCTTTTCTGGACCCATCTTTGCCCTTTATACAAAGTCCGACTGTATCTGTGTCTATGCAGAGCATGATGGCCAGAACAAAAAAGACTGCCAGGATCTCAAACTCAGACGGCTCCTCCCACAGGGTGCCGATTAGTGAAACATCTGACCAGGCGCCAGATATGGAGGTGAAACAAAGCGGCTTGAAAGCCGGCAGTTCTGAGGGAGGAGTCAAAGTGACCCCTTCCCATTTTACAGTTGACAATTCTTCATTCTCTCCTGCTCCTTTTAAAGGAGAGGAGGCGGGCCCCTCCGTGAGAGGGGAAGATCGTCCTCTTCGGACTCGTCAGAGGACGATTCCGAGTCTAGCTCTTCTGGCCATGCTTCTCTGGACACAGAAGAGAAAAACAGTCGCCTGCAAGAGGCGAGGCTTTCTCACGCAGTTGAGAAGGGGGACGATTGGGCGGAGCCATCCGCCTCTCACCGAGAGCAAAATACCCCCTACTACTGCACGGTATCTCGGGGCCGGATCACAGCCATGCAAGAGAAAGTGGAGAGCTTTATCGCAAACAACACAATGGGCCCCAACTTTTTAGTGTTTGTGCCGGATCCAGAAGACACAGTCGTCTGGCCGGCTGGTACCAGTTATTATAGCGTCGGCTTTGGCTGCTACGAGGCGGCCATCAAGGCTGGGCTGCGCTTCCCACTACATCCGGCTGTTCAGCGGATCTTGGATGGGTATGAGTTGGGGTTATGGCAGTTAGCCCCGAACTCCTGGGTCAATGTAGTCGGCTATGTGGCCGGGTGCGAACTGCACGGGGTGGAGCTGAGCTTCGAGGCTTTCGCCCACATGAACTACCTCAGCCGGACCCCTAAGGTAGGCGGTACCGGCTGGTATCAATTGACGAGCCATAGGGGCTACCTCATGGCGAGAGGTAAAGCAAACAAATGGAAGGACTGGCGGAGCACCTTCCTCATCATTGAGAGTTCAGACACAAAGCTGAACAAGCGCTTCAACAGGTGGAACAGGAATCCGCCCCTTCTTGCAGGCGGCCGCAGCATGCCGCCTGTTCCCCCCAAGGCTAAGAAAGAGATCCTAGATAAAGGACTCTTCAAAGTAGAGTCGAAGGTGAACTCTACTTCAGGGGTACGAGAGCAAGTACCCCTGCACTGCGTCCCGAGCTTCAAATGGCTCTACGACGAGTACTTTTTGGCCGCATGTGGCCTCAGCAGTCGGTGCTCAAGAGGTAGCCGGCCTGTCGAATTCTCTGTTGTTCCATGCATTTCTTGTTATGACTTTTATTAACTTTGCTATTTGTTTTTGCAGCGGACGCCATGAGCAAAATTACCGCCTCCAAGACTGCGGCGGCCATGTTGCGGGCCTCCATCATGAAACAGTCTTCAACCGACTCCCCTAACAAGGGGGCACCCTTGGTGGGCTTCGAACCTTTCACCCTCTTTTTGGAGTTGTGTTTATGCATATACTAACTTTTTTCTTCTTTTTTAGACGGGCGCTCCAAGAGCTTCTTCTTCCCAACAGCCGGACCCCAAGGCCCGGAGGACGACTGTTGCGAGCTCTCCTGGTTCTGCCAGGAAACATGCGGCGGCTGAGAAACAGCCGACCAC
Source organism: Chenopodium quinoa (assembly GCF_001683475.1). Lineage (NCBI taxonomy): Eukaryota > Viridiplantae > Streptophyta > Magnoliopsida > Caryophyllales > Amaranthaceae > Chenopodium > Chenopodium quinoa. The sequence continues at coordinate 2,595,864 of NW_018743197.1, read as the reverse complement.
TTCTTCTAAAACTCCAGCTGGGCCACCTAGAAGTATGAAATTGTCCTTGTAAATTTTAGACTTGCTCCCTTCTTTACTAGGTCTAATCCGTTTGTTTATGCTTGATGCAGCCGGCCCTCAGGAGCCTGACTTGGTCGAGGTGGCCAAGTCTATGATCAAGGTCGTTCCTCCAGCTAAAAGGGAGGCGGTCAGGGGTGTCGGCACCCTTGACCTAGACGGGATTGCAGGGGTCCTTGCGGAGGTATACTTGGCATATTTTTGAGTATTTGAATTCCAGGACGCCTGTTTTCTTTTTGTTTGGAAACTGACGCCTGTTCCCCTTTTTACTTGGGCCCTGCTCCGAGTGAACAGCCTTCGCAAGCCGCTTGACCGGAAGAACAAAGAGGTAAAGGCTGCAAAAGCTATGGCCGCCCCTGAATGTGATAAGGCAATGTTTCAAATTGCCCAAAATGAAGTTCTGACCATTGATATTCTTTATTATACGGCGCAGGCTACCACCGCTATCCGGGCTCAGTTAGAGGCGGCCTAGAAGAGGAATAGCGAGCTGGAGGCGACCATCAACAACCTCAAGGCCGAGCTGAGACCTCTTCGCCAAAAGATGTCCTCATACGAAACCTTGGAGAAATCCTTGGCGAGCGTAAAGGAACGCCTGGTGACCCAGGAGAAGAGTCTTACTCAGGAGCTCTCAGAAAAGGCCGAGCAAGAAAAGAAAGAGCTGGTCCGGGAGATGATGGAAGACTCTGCTCAAATCCAGCGCATGACTTGGGGCCGCCTCTTCCCCAATGCCGACTTTGCCTCATGGGAAAAAACGTACCGCCAGTGTTCTGATAAATATAATCAGGAGATCCTGGCGGCTGCTGAGGAAGAGGCGTTGGCGGCTGCTGAGGAAGAGGCGTTGGAGGAGGAGGAGGAGCCGGTAGTGGCGCTTGTGCCGCTTGGGGGTAATGCATCAAAGAAGGATGCAGCTGAAGCCGAGTCCAGCAAGAAGAGTGCTGACCAGGCGGTAGCTGCTGATATTGAAGATCTGCCCCCTTCTTAAGCTTTATGTCTTCTTCCCACGACCTGCGTGCCGTTTGTTTGTATTTACCCGGCCAGGGGGCCGGGGCTCTGAATATTTTGCCAGTCTTTAATGACCGGCTTCTTTTTAATGAATTTTTTTTTGTTTTGCTTCAAATTTGTTTAAGTATTGAATATTCTAATATCCAATTGTACACTATACCAACTGTTTTACATGGCCGATAGTTGCAGACAGGTACGGATAGTTAGTCACGCCGCCTATGCCCCTGGACGACTGGTTGTCTATTTCCAGGCTAGACGATCAGTCGGCCATTTATCCAATCGGTATTCGAACCATTTTAAAGACTGGATCCCCTTTAGACAGGCGGTCCTGTCATTTGTAAAATTAACCAAGTAGGAAAGTTGTTTGACCAAGTAAACATGATTGTTACCTAGTCCCCAAGTAACTGAGTAGTAGAGGTATCAAGCGGTTGGTACCGGTTGTTCCCCTTTATTCGCCAATATATGTTGGCTCATAGGTTGTTAACCTAGCAGGAGTAGTGGTTGAGAGCCCCTGTTTGCTAAAAACAGGCGGACGACTCATACCTTTTAGGCTCCATACTAAGTTTGAGAGAGTGACTATGAGTTAACTTTGGTGTTACTCAGTCGCTGTTACTCCTGCTTGAGTAGTAAAGGTACCAGGCGGCGGAGGCCGGCTGAACCTTTTGATTCGCCAATGTTTGTTGGCTATTAACTCAAGAGGTACCCCCTGCATTTATCCCAAGTAATAGAGGCGGTCATCTGACTCAGATGTCAACTGCTACCACTAGTTTGGTTAGTGATAGAGTTATCCTTTTCTCAACAACGGCTACGTGGTTGCCCTTGGGGACAGTCGTATAGGTGCCGTGTAATTAGTTTATAGAGCAATGTTCCACCCAAACGAGAGCTGCTCTCTGCGAAGAATTTCATCCGGAGGGATGCCGCCGGACGCCTGCTATGATGTTGGGACAGGTCGTATTAGTTTTGAAGATTGGATCAGTTGGCTTGGCGCCTGGTCTGATCATTCGGCCTGTGGCCTTGGTTAGTTCTTGGTGAACGTAGGTGCTAAGTAAAAGGAGGGTAGCCGCCTGTTTAGGCACAGGGTCGGCCAAATCCTTTTCATTTTTAGTTAAGTATAAGGGGGGTGGCTGTGTGTTTGGAACTAGTCGGCCCTCTTCTATGGAGAGTAGCCGACTATATGTCCAGACGGCATGCCCCTATGGTGATAGAGTAAAATATTCAATGGAAAGTAGCCGACTGTAAAGGTACAGGCAACATGCCCCTCTTAAGATAGAGTAAAATACTCAATGGAGAGTAGCCGACTGTAAAGGTACAGACGGCATGCCCCTCTGAAGATAGAGTAAAGTACTCAATGGAGAGTAGCCGACTGTAAATGTATAGGCGGCCTGCCCCTCTTAAGTACGAATAAAAATTAAACATGGAGAGTAGCCGACTGTTTGTCAGCAGGCATGCCCCTCTTAAGTAAGAATAAAAACTGAGTATGGAGAGTAGCCGACTTTTTGTTAGTAGGCGTGCCCCTCTTAGTACAAAATTGAATATTAAGTATGCAAACTTTTATTAAGTAGCCCTTGAATATTTACATCATTCAAAAGAAATATTTCTTAAGATTATCTACGTTCCAAGTTCGAGGCAACGGTTGTCCGTCTGGTGTTCCCAGACGGTAGGTACCGTCCCTGACCTCTTCACAGATTCGGTAGGGTCCTTCCCAGTTGGGAGTTAGTTTGCCAGACTCATTAGCCCTACAAACTGCTTCCATTTTTCTAAGTACAAAGTCCCCCACTTTGAGCTGACGCCTGTGTACTTTTTTGTTGTATGATCTAGTCATTCTCAGGCGGTAAATTTCATGGCGCAAGACAGCATTGCCCCTCCTTTCAGGAAGTGAGTCTAATGCTAGGCGCATGGCTTCCCAGTTTGCCTCTTCGTCATATAGCATTACTCGAAGAGTCGGCTCGTAGTGTTCTATTGGAAGAACAGCTTTCGCACCATAAGTTAGGAGGAATGGAGTTTCTCCAGTCTCCCCTTTTTCAGTCGTCCTAATGGCCCAGAGATCATGTGGTAATTCATCCGCCCATAGGCCGCCTGCTCGTTCAATCTTTTTCTTGAGACCGTTTGAGATGATTTTATTAAAGGCTTCTACCTGGCCGTTTGCTTGTGGACGGCCGACAGATGAAAAGTAGTGTGCAATTCCTTGGTCACCCAACCAGCTTTTGAGAACAGACGTCTCAAATTGGGGACCATTATCAAAAACCATAGACATGGGAACCCCGAACCGAGTGATGACATTTTTCCAAATGATTGAAATTACATCCTTCGTCTTGATTCCCTTTACAGCCTCCGCCTCTACCCATTTAGTGAAGTAGTCGACGGCAACAAGTATGTACCTCCTTCCGCCTGTAGCAGGCGTATATGGACCCAGAATATCCATGCCCACTTAGAAAACGATAGTGGGCTATGAATGGTAGTGAGGTCAGTAGCCGGACGGTGAATTAGTTTGCCAAACCTTTGGCACTTGTCACATTTTTTCACCATCACCATCGCATCTGCTTCTAAAGTAGGCCAAAAGTAGCCCTGCCGCCTTGCCCGTTGAGCAAACGCCCTACCGCCTATATGGGAAGCACAGTAACCAGAGTGAAGATCGTCCAGTATCTCTCGCCCCTTTTCTAGAGTAACACACTTTAAGAAGGGTTGAAGGTACCCCCTTTTGTGAAGTTCTCCCTTGATTATTTCAAAACTGGTAGCTCGTTTTTTCAGTGCTGCTGCCTGTTGATGATCATCGGCAGGGTACCATTTGTCAGATATGCCCTGATTGGATCCATCCAGGTTGAGCTTCTGTCTAAGATTCCAATAGGTTCTTCCTCAATGCTTCTCCTCTCCATTACTTCCCAAAAAACAGTTCGAGGAGTATCACAGGAGGCGGATGATGCTAATTTTGAAAGTGCATCCGCCTGGTTGTTTTCTGATCTCGGCACTTGGGTCAGATGGAAATCCTCAAGGGAGCCGACTGCTTGTCGGACCGCCTGTAAATACTTGACCATGGCCGGATGGGTTGCTTCGTATTCGCCATTGTACTGACTCACTATCAATTGTGAATCAGAACAGGCGTCTATTTTTCTTGCTCCTACCGCCTTGCACATGCGGATTCCGGCTAGTAAAGCTTCATATTCTGCCTCATTGTTTGAGGCCTGAAAACTGAAGCGTAAAGCATACTCGTACCTGTCGCCCTCTGGCGACTGACATATGACTCCTGCTCCACAACCATTTGAAGTAGAGCTTCCATCCACATATACCTTCCAGACTTGGTCTGTAACTTGAGAGTCTGGAGGACGAGTCATCTCAACAATAAAGTCAGCAAAGGCTTGCCCCTTCACTGCTTTTCTAGGCTCGAAAGTAACTTCGAGGCTCTCTATTTCTATGGCCCATTTGATCATTCGGCCTGACGACTCCATGATGGTCAGTGGTCGCTTGATAGGTTGGTCTGTATACACGACGACTGCATGTGCCAAAAAGTAGGGCTTCAATTTTTTAACAGCCATGAAGAGTGCAAGACCAAATTTCTCCACTAAGGGATACCTCAACTCGGCATTTTTCAGTACATGACTGACAAAGTAGACCGGGAGGTGACAGCCGTCTCTTTCAGCAAGGAGAACAACGCTTAACACATGATCAGAGACGGCCAGGTACATGTAGAGTACTTCTTTGGGCAAAGGGCTGACCAGCCTCGGCAAGGAATGCAAGTGAACTTTCAATTTCTGGAAGGCCGCCTCAGCATCCGGCCCCCATTCAAACCTTGCCTTTTTCTTAATTGCCTGGAAAAAGTAAAGGCATTTGTCGCCTGATCGGCTTAGAAATATTCCCAAGGCCGCCAGACAACCTGTTAACTTCTGAACCTCTCGGATGGTACGAGGCGACTGCATGTCAATGACCGCCTGCACCTTCTCAGGGTTCGCCTCTATTCCTCTCTGATTGATAAGGAATCCGAGAAATTTCCCAGACTCAACTCCAAAGACACATTTCTTGGGATTGAGCATGACATGGTGCCGCCTGAGTGTGGCGAAAGTTTCTCGGAGGTCCGACAGATGATCTTTCTGAAGTTTAGACTTGACAATCATATCATCAATATATGCCTCGACATTTCTCCCAATTTGATCAAAGAACACAGTGTTTATCATTCGCTGGAAAGTGGCCGGGGCATTCTTAAGACCAAACGGCATGACCGTGTAACAGTATAACCCCTGATCAGTGACGAAGGCCGTCTTCTCCTAATCTTTCTTCCATAAAGGAATTTGATGGAAACCAGAGTAGGCGTCCATAAAGCTCATCAAAGCATGGCCGGCTGTTGAGTCGACCAGGTTATCAATTTTAGGCAGAGGGTAACTGTCTTTGGGGCACGCCTTGTTTAAGTCTGTGTAGTCTACACACATTCGCCAGGTGCCATTCGACTTTTTAACAAGCACCACATTTGCAACCCAGTCTGGGAAGTAACATTGCCGAATGAACCCTGCATCAAGTAATTTTTTAACTTCGGCGGCTGCCGCCTGACTTCTTTCTTCGCCATGGTTCCGCTTCTTCTGTCGTACCGACTTCTTTTTCGGATCCACGGCCAGTTTATGTACCGCCAGATTAGGACTAATGCCTGGCATTTCATGGACTTCGAATGCAAAGATGTCCTTGTATTCTTTCAATAGTTTGTGAAAGTCGTCACCTAGGTCCCTTAGAGAAGCCGTCCCAACTTTGACTATTCGGTCAGGACGCGAGTCGTCTAAGATCAGGTCCGTATGCTCACCAGTCGGCTGAGGGCGGAATTCATCTGACCGCTCCTCTGCCAATGATTGCTATTTTCTGTCTTTTCTTGCGGCCCCTGTCTGGGATGCCTTTCTCTTCTTGCCGCCTGCTTCTTGAACAGGCGCACTCTCCTTGACATTGTCAAGGTCTATTTTTCCACCACTCGACCCAGTGGCCGTAACAGTGGGCTTGACATCCGAGAGATAGCACTCTCGGGCCATCCTCTGATCTCCCCTTAGGGACCCGACTGTTCCATTATCCCTCTCAAACTTGAGCAACATAAGAGATGGGATTATAACAGCCTTGGAATTATTCAGGGTTGGTCGTCCCAGAATCATGTTGTAGGCCAAGATTTCTTCTACTACCAGGAACCGGACTACCATGTGTCGTCCTTCCCCTTTTTCGCCCAGGCGGATGGGTAAATCCACTCGTCCCACTAGGTGGACGACTCCTCCTCCAAACCCTACTAAAGGGTGGGATGCCGGATGTATGCAATCGGTCTGATATTTTAGTTTCGACAGACATTTGCTACTGATGAGATCTGAGGAGCTTCCGGTATCTATGAGGATTCGGCCAACTCTCTGGTTGGCCACTTTACATTCAATAACGAAAGGGTCGTCATGCGGCCCTCTTACCCCTCCTAGGTCTTCTTCAGTGATGACAATCTCAGGAAATGGATATTTGGAGGGCCGTTCTTGGTGAACGGAATTTACATCTAACCGTCTGATATTGTCTTTGTTGCCCCTAATAGTGGGGCCGCCTCCTGAGAAGCCGCCTGCAATGGTGTAGATGACTGTATCATTTGTATCGGAGTTGTCGGCCTGTTGATTCTTTTTGGTCGACTGCTTTTTTGAGGAAGTGTTCCCCGTAGATTTCTTGACATAAGTGTTAAGGTCACCTTGCTCAGCTAGGCGGTCCAGATACCGCATGAGAGTGATGCATTCATTGGTGTGATGACCAACATCTTAATGATAATCACAGAATTTTTCTTGGTTCCGATTGTTTGCAGAACCCTTCATGGGGACCGGCTTCTCAATTGAGATCCGTCCCTTGATTTCCTTTAGGATAAATTGGCTATCCTTGTTAAACACATACTTTGGGGAGTATGGTTTGAATTCTTTTTTCTTCTTCTGGGACGACTGTTTAGAGGAATCAGTTGCCCAAACCTCTTTTCTCTTCTCGTCTTTGTTTGGCGACTGCTTCTGTCGTCCTTCTCTTTTGTCGGACCTTTTCCCGTCTGACTGTTTTACCGTACTACAAAGATCAGTCGCCTGTATATAGGCTTCCGCTTCAATCAAGGCCTCTTGAAGAGTCGCCACCCTGAAAAAGTCAGTATAGGCTACTTCATCCGGTAACCCTTGAATCTGTATTCTCATCAGGTTAAACCGCCTGATGTAAGAACGAAGCCCCTCCTTCTCACCCTGCTGAATTGTTCCTAAATCAAGGGTCGTCTTCTTCGCAGGGATGTTCATGGCGAAGTTGGAGGTGAATAAGTAAGCAAGCGTCTTGAAGTTATTTACACAACCAGTCGGCAGGTTGCCGAACCATTGTTGTGCGATTCCTTTGAGAGTCGCTGGGAAACACTTGCACCAAGTGGGATCATCCAACCCTTGAAGGTACATCAGGTTGGTGAATGCCATCAGATGGTCTTCTGGGTTAGTAGTGCCGTCATAGGCGCCTACTAATACATTTTTCACTTTGGCCGGCTGAGCGGCTTCAGTAATTTCCTTGGAGAACGCCGACGGCTGTTCACCAAGTCTAAGCAACCGTAGCTGCCAGTCCATAGGTTGGACATTTTTTGTTGCATGTCCACCAAACGGAGATGGCTGTAAAAAATACTATTGTTGCGGTACAAACGGTAAGTTTGGTACCGCCTGGTCGCTATGAAAGCCGGACTGACGGGAGGTGCCGCCTGACTGACTCTCATGATACGACTGAGTATGCCTCATCGAGGTATTTAGCAGACTGTCTTGGAAGTTTGAAGTAGAGGCCGAATCTGACAATCGGTCACTCTTCTTCTGCTCTAGAAGTAGCCGAGCGTGTGTGTATGTTTTCCTCGACCCGTCCGCCTGAATATGACGAACAGGTTTCCTATTTCCTGGAGTAGGAAAACGGTATTTTGTGAAATCAAGGGCAGGTGGCTCCCACTTCCTAGATTTAGGATGAGGGGTCGCCTCTCGCCCTTGAACTGGTTTCCTCTTCCGTGAAGTGGAGGGTTTCTTAGCCGACTGCTCTTTGTCCAGAGCAGGCGGCTTCTTGTTGATCAACTCTTGAATTTCTCCCTTGAAGTCCCTCATGAAGGTCATGAGTTCGTTCCTTGTGATGGGAGCAGACCCATCAGTCGGCTGCTGCCAAACAGGCGGTGCGCCTGCTGGCTCGCTTCCAGTTTGAAGATGTTCCCGTTCCCTCCTTTCGGTATGCCGGGTACGTCGGGCCCTTAAGGTCCCGTATGAAGTTGTGTGAGCTGCAACTTCAAATTCATTCTCAGTATCGTGGTCCGACTGAACTAGAGGGTCGTCCAGGGGACGTCTCTCTTCAGGAGCCGGTACAAACGTGGATGCCATCTCAGAAGTACTCTCCCCACAGACGGCACCAAGATGTTTCGGGGTTTTTTGATGTCCTGCGGGAGAGTTACAATTCCGAGACTGGAACCGGACGCTTGTACCTGCAAAACAAACGGATGCTCCGGATGATTGGAGATCCGCCTCCGACGGTCAAGTTATTACTTGATTAAGGAGTAATTAATGCGGAAATTAAAGTGATTGGGTCTTTCTAGGTGAGAGTGTTTAATGTGTGTAATCTGCGTTTTTAGCGTAATCTCCCTTAATGAGGATTAAGGGAGGTATTTATAACCTCGGGAAACGTGTCAATCTAGGTTTAGGTTAACCTTGGGCTGATTGGGCTTCCCTCGGAAGTTGGGCCTAGGTGACCGGTTATCCCAGGTGTCATGGGAAGGACACGTGTCGTGTCGTAATTGGTCCATAGTGGACGGATCATTGCTTGACACGTGGCAGGCTCCTATTGGCCATGTGACGGACACATGGCGGAACCTGATTGGTCCACTTGTCAGATAGTGATTGGAGGGGAAAAATCCCCTAATCAAAAACCAACTTGCATACTCGGTATGCCTTACGAGTCTAGGGAGTGCTAGTGATGCCTCGCTTTGGCGTAGCCCATCACTACTCTCAATAGGTCGAAAAGTGTTGTTTTAGAATGACAATTTTACTCAATTTTTAAGGACCTAGGGTTTCTATGTTGGTTGATTTAACTGAACTTAATTAATCATCACAACATTTGAAATCTTAAACATGCATCTAACATATAATTCGTATATAAATAATCATGAATATGCAAAGCATAAGCATATTAATGCATATCGGCAACTAGCATGACCCCTTGAATTCTTCAAGTCTTCAAAAGGTCTTCTTTTGCAACTTCATGGCTTTGTCTTTCCAGAACCTCCATCTTCAAGATTTGACTATAATTATGCAATACTAGTAACTACGATTAAGACTAATCTAAATATGAAGGTACAAAAATACTCAACGGTACGCAGACCGTATTTAGATTTACAAAAATACATCGCGGATCGCAGTCTGTATTTTATATCCTAATCGGGCCCCACTAGCTGCCAATTTTATAAAACCTTTGAGAGAATATACATTCCATTCATCCATTAACTATTTGTGAGTGGCCCATCCATATTACAACAATGAACAAGTAACAATGCATAAACACGAGATAACTAGTAACTAATCCAGGTGGTTAATCCAATTAACACGGCTAATTAAAACTAGTAAAAGTTGTTTTAACCGATTATGTAAATAGGTGCAATTAATATTTGAAGCTCCCACTTAATTTCGCATCCATCTTAATTAACCTAATTAATTAATCCGGTAAAACCCTATTATTTGCCAAAATAAAATTTGCAAATGCCGCTCTTGAAAAACCGAGGCCTAGCCTCCAAAATTTATTAAAATAATGAAAACCAATTAGATTAATAAATTAATTAAAACGGAAAAATAAACGAACATGAAGCCAACCGTACTTAAGCTGTTCGCGCACTACATACGTTCCATATGAAAGTCAAGGTTGTCTAACAACCCCTCACTATACAGCTTGGCGCACATGCCTTCACCACCCCACGTAGGACTAGCAAGGTACACCCTAGTAGCGTTTGCTACGGGTTAAAAGGTGCTAGACACAAGGCCACGGCTGCTTTCCCCTTTACACCAAAACACCAACCACAAACACGCACTAAATGCTCGCACACCTCACGCACATGGCCGCACGCATCAAGCATCCCCTTGGCAGCCACATGCGGGCTGCTATGTAGCTCGGCTAGCCAAGTGAGACTTTACCTTGATTTGCGTGCCATAGCCTTGGGATTTTAATCCCAAATTTCGCGTGACAAATTTTTAATTCTAAATTAATTTTAGAACTAATTTTCATGAGCAAAATTGAAAACTTAAACAACTCTAATTTAAATAAAAAATCATCCAAGTGCATTTAACCAAAATTATTTCCAAGAACTATTCTTTAATAAAATTGGTTTAACTTGGTGCAACAAAAATAAGAGGGCAATTAATCACTATAAATTTAATTAATTTAAATTAATTTTGAGTTTTGACAAAATAAAAAGGAGTTGGAAAAATGAACATAAGTTCAGTAAAGATTCGAACTTTAATACTTTTGAATCCTTAAAAAAATTATATCTTCAAATATGAAGATAAACAAATTTTTATCACAAGTTTCAAACTTTATGATTCCAATCACTTAAAAATGATTAAATCAACAAAGTTTAACAAAAAAATTCATTGAATTTAGTAACTCAAAGTTTCAATCACTTAAAATAATTAAAGATTAAATCTTTAATACTTGGAAGCTTCAAAGAACACCAATTTCACACTTAATGCAATTAATTTGTAATTATGTTGAAAATAAAACCAAGCTTTCATACAAAAATTACCACCAAGTAATCATGCCTAAAGAGGTTTAAAATTTCATATAAAATATGTATCGAACGAATTACATAACCACCATAAATATGCACTTAGTTTTCAAGGTTAGAAATACTTAAAAAAATTCGTAAAAGCGAAAAACCCCTCAAAAATGCATTTCTGGTCGCACGCTGGCACCTTTTCCACCCAAAATTCACTATTTTTTTGTCAAAATCTGGGTTTGGGAGCTGAAGTTAGCTCTAATACGAGGTTTAAATGGATAAAACGAGCTACTAATCTAATTAGCAACTAATAACCATAAAAATTAAGCCATAAAAACACCTTGAAAAATATTATGATTTCAAAAATAAACGAGCAAGGCTCCGATACCGCTGTTGAGGTTTGGTGAGTCTGACACATCGTGGAAACAAATCCAAAAACAAGACCGCACTCGCAATAAATAAAACCATAAACATAATTAAATTAAACACAAGATTAAAATAAAACGGTTACCTTTTGGAGCGTGCTTCGCCCGACCAAATGGGCTCTTACTTGAAAGCAAGCTTCGAAAACACGAAGCTTCCAACATTGGTCCAACCGCACTAACGAATACCGACAAGGTGTTATGTCCTGGGTTATCAAGACCCGACCAATAAAACCCGAGTAGTTGAGTTCAAAGGCTTTCACTAAATGTGATACCTTTTCCAACTCTTGAGTTCAAGGGTTTTCACTTATTGTTGATTCCCTTTATAACTCTTACCCAAGCATCATTTCCAATGCCCTTACTTAGGTATTTTTAGGAAATGATGAGAGTATGATTGTCTTCCCCACCAATGTGGGATAGTGTGTTTTTCACATTTTATTTTAAAAGAAAAATAAAATTATTTAAGCAAGCAAGTAATAAATTAACAAGTGTCAACTATTCATGATAGAGCAAGTGAGGACCACTTGGAGAGGGGGGACCAAACTTGCTCCCCTCTATCTTCCTCTCCATGTGCCACATGTCCTCGCTAAGCTCCCACTTGCTTCCCCTTAAACACGGCCCAACTACCCGCCCTATTACCCGCGGCTTGTCCCAGCTAGCCTAGCACCAATGTGCATGCTGCTGCAGCTAGCTCTCTCGGTCAGCACGCCCACGCACATATGTGCAGGTTGCTGCTAGCATGCCACGCACTTGGTGGGGGCTTCTATCTGCAGTGTGCTAGCATGCCATGCACTAGGTGCGGGCTGCTAACTGCATCGTGCTAGCACGCCACGCACTAGGTGCGGGCTGCTAGCCGCAGCTTGCTAGCAAGCCCCGTACTTGGTGCGAGTTGCTAGCTTGCCTATACCCCCTAGCACTCGGTGTTACGAAGCTAGGGGTATTTTGGGAATTATGTTGATTTATTACTATTTGCACGCCTCGTCTTTTATTATTTCCGACTCGACTTCCGACACTCGGTTTCGACGCAATAAGCTCGAATTTCCGACGTCTAAATAAATATTACTCGGTCGACGAATTAATTCCTTCCGAATTTATTCGTCGCTTCGGTTCGTTGACTGCTTGGGTCTGACCCAGAAAGTTCAGTGAAGATTAATCTGTAATATTAATTATGCATTAATATTACTGATCGGAAGCGGCCTCCACCCAAGCATTCCGATCACGTGACCTTACTGAATATATTAGCTTTGTTATAATTTTTAATCCACAATCAGAATAATACACTTGTTTGAACGACACTATTCCTTTCACATTCATCTTGAAAGGGCTCGTAATCGAGGTCCATTCTGCACCCTTTTTGTCGCAAGCACGATGGATATGAAGAGGGCGCGCAGGCTACCTTATGTGGGCGCGCAAGATTGATTCCAGGTTCATTTCAAGTTTGTATTCCCGCCTCTTATAAATACTTTAAGATTAAATTTTTGGAGGGACTTATTAGTTTTGAGTTCTTGTGAAGGTGTGACTTGAACTATAAAAGGCTTTATTGATAGCATCTCTTTTATATTTCTAAAACCTTCTACATTTTCCTGAAAATTTGATTATGTTGGGTTTTGGAAAGTCCGACATTCCACGGAACACAACCCGACCATAAGACCCCCTCACAATTAATATAACTAAAAGACATAAATAACAAGATAAAGAGAAAAGACCATCTTACCCTTGATGCGTGCTTCGCTCACACCACGGAGCTCTTACTTGAAAAGCCGATTCTTACAAGTACAAAGACCTCCTACGATATCCACCCGCAACCCGACCCAATTAGTCTCTTACTCGGAGTTTAGCCGAGTCTGACCGAAAACAACTACTCGAGTTTTATCTGAACTTAAAGGTTTTCTCATCTACTGGGAGATGCCTTATTGAGTTCCAACTAAAGTGAGACATTCTCAAGGTATTCCTTGGCTATTTATAAGGAGTGATTCCTTGTGAATACCTCTCACCTTTCAATGTTGGAATTTTTCTCAAAAAGATCACACATTGAAAGAATGTTGAATTTAACTCCATGGGCCCACGCCCATGACCTGTCACCCGGGTCCGTGGCCCACTGCCAACGTGTCATGATACATCGTGGCACGTTGCCACTTGGTGTGCTGCCACGTGGCACGCTGCCAATTGCGTGTTGCCACTTGGCTAGCTTCCCTAGCCTTTCGCGTGGCTAAGCTATTGTGAGGCTAGGGTTTTAACTTGTTTCTTTAAGCATTTTCTCGTCTTGCCAATTTCAAAATTTTGGCTCGACTTTAAAGATTTTAATCTGATGCTCTATGCTCGGAAGCCGACGTCTTTGTTCATAATACACGAGTGACTCATGAATCCTTTCGGATTAATTCGTCACATTGGATCGTAAGCTATTCGGGTGTGACCTGAAGGGTTCAGTTAAGATTACGATGCAATATTAATTATTCATTAATATTATTAATTGGAAGCAGTATCTAACTAGGCATTCCGATCATTCGACCTCAATGAGTAATTAGTTTTTTAATAATTTTGTACCCTCTATCGGAATAATACACTTGTTCGAGGGACATCATTATTATCAGGTTAGAATGGTTATGTAATTTTCTAAGTGTGTACATTGTTTTTCGAAAGAAGTGAAAGATAGGAACTCTAAAACAGCTACTATACTTGTATAAAACTAGTTTTGTTAGAAAGGCAGGTTTTATATCTTTAAGCATATTGAATTTTAACAAATCAATTTAAAAGTAGCATTAAAAGGGTAAATAAACAGAACTGTAAGAATATAAAGGAATTTTTAAAATCAGATCAAAGAAAAAAAAGAAAAGGAAGTCTGTAATATAGGAATTCAATTATATAGGATAAGCTTCATATATCAGAAATCAATAAAGATCGAAAATACAAGCTACTTGGTTCTATACTTTAAACATCACAAATATGGAATTTGAATTCTTTTTTATATATGCAATGTTGCAATGGCAATTCCAAATAGGGGTGTACATAAACAGGACCAGACCCAAAAACTGACCAGACCTGGACCTGTTGGGACCGGACCTGGACTTGTAGAAACAGGTCCGGTCCCGGTCCTTGTAATTCAAGGGTTCCAGTTCTGATCCGGATCTGGTCTAAAACCAGGGTATTCAGGTCCGGACCCGAAACCCGGTAAATTCGTGTTTTTATATATTAAAAAAATAAAAAAAATATTTCAAAAATCAAAACAAGATAACAGTTTCATTTCTAAGTTTCTAACCCCAACGGCCTAACTAACTCACTCTTTCACTCTCTCAACCGACACCATCACTCCCTCACGCTACACTCCTCTCAAGTGACAACCACTTGTTAGTCGCACAGTGCCTACCTGCCACCAGCGCGAAAAACCCCCTACTGCCCTACACGTTGCATCAGCCACCACCGGGAATTGTAAGTTTTTTTTTAAAATTAAATAATATGTTTGGGTATTTTGTATTTGTAATGATGAATTAAGTGTAAGAATTTCTATGTTTATTCATGTTTCAATTGCTTATATTAATTGCCTGATGTTTACATGTTGAATTTCTGTTTTTTTTTAGTTCATTTTTTTTCGAATTCATGTTTTTTTTTTTTAATAACTGTTTATATGTTTATTGAGTGTGAGAATCACAATCTACTATTTTCTTTTACAAATTGATATATTTTTTTATTTAATTTTTTTATGTTTTTTTTAATTTCTTGTTTTTTACTTCCTTTTTTTCGAATTCATGTATTTGAAATGATGAATTAAGTGTGAGAATTTATATGTTTATTTATGTTTTTTTTTTCGAATTGTAACTGAATCGATTATTCTAAATGTTTAGGATCAACAAGAACCACGGATTCTTATTCTTGAAATGTAAGTTGTTCTCACATTTGTTATAAAATGGTTTGTGTAGACATCGATTTTTGTCCTTCTATCCCGACAGAATGTGCAATGACGATAAATAAAATCATCTACATCTTGGATTAACGTGAGGAAAACTTATGGATGACTAATTGAATAACAAGAACATAAAAATGAACTAGCCAAACCAAAAAAAAACAAAAGCATTAAGGTCCAATCGACTAAGCGCGATCATAACTAGGCTTAAGCCCGAGCTTAAACCTTAAAAAGGACGAATTTAGAGGCGCCTAGGTTAAAAATCAATGCTACCGTAGAGAAATTCGCGCACATCTCACTAAGTCGCGTTGGTCTGGTGCTCGCAACTAACCAGGTTGCACACAATACACAGCGCAACTACTAGTGATGCGCTTGCAGAACATTCAGAATTTCATAAAAATATGAAATCAAATCTTACCATAATACCGAGCACAAGACAATCAGTTGCGCTGCATAATTACTTGCGCTAAGATGCCGCACGCAACCCATTCAGATGCGTGCGACACCTGCTGCGGCAAAATGTTAAAAACCCTTATTGTACCCATTCCTTATATATAAGGGATTAATACGAGGCTCAAAGGGACAGAAATTAACCTAAAGCACTGGCAGAAACTTTGTGAACTACCAAACCCTCTTGTCCTAGACACTCACCCTCTTTAATACTTGTTACTATGGTGGAGGTTCTCGAACAAGAGGGAGTTTATAAGTGTTTTAAACGAAGATCTAGAAAAGAGAAGTGGTAAATTCCCAAGCACATAGATCAATCACGTTTTTGTTCTTTTTTAAAATAGCCTTAATTAATTAATTAGTGTTTTTTTATCACTTTAAGCGAACCTTTAATTAATTAATTTCACATAGTATCTTACGTTAAATAAGAATAGAATTGAATAATAATTATTGGTTTATCACTTAAGCTAAGGCAAATCTTGTTTTTTTTTTCTTTTCATGAATTTGAATTAAATAAAGAATAACGACTTTGCAATGTAATTCCTACGTGATTGATGCATGTAAATAAATTCAAGTAACTAAGTTATAGGTATGGTTAGGAAGAACTAGTAGGCGCCGTAACTAAGGCTAGAATAGTGATTCCTCCCTAAGGAACATTGTTTTAGTACCCTCGCTCCCGAACTCATTTCTGGTACATGTAAACCAATTTGGACATGGGTAAACTTATGATTCGTGCTAATTATCCCTTGAACTCCACTTAGGAGAAAGGCATGAACGAGGTTTATGAGTTTTCCTAAAACTCATTGGCGACTCCTACTTGTTTCCTTCAAAAAAGCTTGATGAGAGGTTCATTTCTAATTCAAGGTCCCCCAAACAGTCAGGAATTCAAATCCTAATACACCCTAAAAACTGTAAAGTCTTAGGCTTTTATAGGGCCATGGGAATATAAGGAGAAGGAACCCCTACAATGGGAACACCCTCCATATAGTGGAGACTCCACTGGGACTTAGAGGTTACAAGATCAGTTCTTAGTTATGGTTAAAGGTTTCCAACACTAGGTTTTCTATGAGTTGTAACGAGAATTACCTTGGACAATCTTTAGTTAGAGAGCAAGACTTGAACGCATAGTATCTTCCTTTTTCACAAAAGTAAAAACCTAAACAAGCGACATTGCATCATGCAAAATCATAGCACACTATAACCTTTGGGGATTGCGTCATTGACTAGGGGTTGCCAACACTAGGCTTCTATCCCGAAATCAATAACAATCATCCCACCCATATCGCCAACAAAATGGTGGGAGGACTATGTCATGAGTCAACACGTTGAGTGATTGATTTGTTCATTGTTCCTTAAGATATGGTACATTTGGACACCCAAGCTTACAACCTTAAAAAATGCATTGTGTGAACCTTGGCTTATTGTATGCTTATGTGATTATATAACTATGTGTGACGTGTTTAGGATAGCTTTTTTCTTTCTTTTAACTTGGTTTAGGTTCCCAATTACGAAGTTGTCCCCTCGTAATTTTAAGTCATATTCGAGGGGTAGCATACAAAAACATAAAAAAAAAATTAAAAAAAAAATTAAAAAAAAAACTGCTCGATTAAAAAAATTGCACGAGCAGGCGGCGCGCGCAACTCATTTAGTTACGCGATCATGTCCGGCGCAAGAGCCAGGGATGCACGCACCTTCTGCGCGCGCCTACTGTTACGAGCATACTTTATTTTTCAAAAAACAAATTGGCTCGTTCAAACGATATCTTCATTGAAGAATTGTTTAAAGGTGATGTTATCCGTTCGAATATATCATGTAATCTTTCCTCTTTTTTTGTCTACTAAACAATCTTATTGATTTACTTATCCTTTCGTACTTCTTTTAGGGTTTGTTTTCAAGCTTAGGAACGAAGACTCCCGGGCGCTCGCATTCTACGTTTACCATCAAACAATCCAACCTTTTCAAATCACCTTCCCTCGAAAACTAATTCTAGTCCAACAACAATGTCAACCATAGAGCAACTTCAAGAAGAGATTACTCGTTTGAGAGAAGAAAAGGCTGAATAGGCCAAGGGAGAAAAGAATTTAGAAACTTGAAAAGGCTGAAATGAAAAATGCTGAAACTTTAGCCTTGCAACAAAAGATGGAACAACTATCCATCAAAGAAAAGTCATTGGAGAAGCTTATTCTTCATTATACAATAGGGATACTTCGACGTAGAAAATTTTTCTCCTCCTACAGGACTTGCTTTACCAGAAAATTTCGTAGCTACAGACTTGCCAATATTCAAGGTTACCAATAATCCACAAAACCATTTAATGTGTTTTACTGGCACTATGGCATTAAAGGGAGTTGATCTTAAGCTTTATGCTTTGAAATTCCCTTTATCTCTAGACCCAACCGCAAGATATTGGTACTATGGAGTAGGTCTAAAATTCAAAACAACATGGGAAGATGTAATCTTGGCTTTCATTACCCAATATGAGAGTAACGTAGAGTTCTAATCGACTCTACATGAATTTAAAATGCTTAAGCAAGGCGACGATGAAGGTTTCCTTGCTTTCTATGGTAGATGGCGAGAAAAGGCGGCTCACCTTGCCCAAAGGCCACTTCAACTTGAGTTAGTACAAAAGTTCATTGACAATTGTCATGAAAAGTGCTTTGGGTGTTTGTGTCCCTCGGGAGAGTTACAACTCGAAGAATGGTTGAGAAGCGCCTATACTTGCAAAACAATGGAGACTCCGAGTGGTTGGAGCTCTGCCTCCAACGATCACGTTAGAACATGAAGAGGTAAGTAAAAACTGCCGAAAAAGGCAAAGGTGAGATCTTCTTGGATTCCGAGATCAGAAGATTTCTCTGATGTAAGAGAATGTCAGTGATATTGTAATAACTTCAATCTGTCTCACAAATAGGGGAAATTTCCTATTTATAGGTCATTTGGAAAAGTGTGCCCTTACGTAGGTCATTTGACCTAGATTTGGTGGGCTGCCCGCACTTTTGGCGGCTTTTTGGGAATTAGGGCTTTGAAGGCCGTCATTCATTGTGATGACAGTGGATTCAACGTGTCATTTTGCTAGTGGCCCAATTTAGGCCAATACGGGGTGGACACGTGTCCTATTCTAATTGAGCCACGTGGCAGGGTAATTTTACCCTAAACATTTGCCCCTAACAGATGTGATGTGGTGTAACACCCCAACTCTTTCTATACGGAAATACCAGTATATTACATATAATTATACCGTAGAGATAGAATTGGGGATATTACCGCCACATGATTACGCAAGGTTACTCAAAATACTTAACTCACCAATAAAACTTGCAGCGGAAACTCACCTTTCATTTATTATTACTTTATAAAAATAGTAACATTGTTATGAGTACTCAAAATAAAGACAAGACCAACATTCCTAAACTAGGTGAAGCAAATCCCGAGACTCCCATATGCTCATTCATGACTCCACCTGAAAATAGTCAACACTGCTTACCATTATGGTAAACAGGGCGAACCAAAACGAATAGGAAATACAGATTACGAAAATATGCTATGTACGATAAGTGTAAGATAATGTAAATTCAATTTATTTGTAAACATACTTTAAAATCAATTCCAATAATTAAATTAATAAATTCAAATATAATTCTTCCAAAACCAGTTCCAATGATTCATATTAAAAATAATATTTAATAAAACAATTTCCTTTATTAAGAACCAATTCCTTTTAATCTAATTCCTCACTCTAGTGTGCACACCCCCCTAGCTAGTCTTCTTATATTAAAAGGCTATTCTTGAGGAAAGACCCGGTCATACAAAGTCCAAAGTCTTATCAATAAATCAAATCCACATAGTGGGATTACCGACATGCTTATAAAGCATTAATAATAATTCAATGGTTCAATGTATCCTTTAATATCCAATAATTCCAAAATAATTCAAACTCCTTTTTTTAATAATTCCACATGCTTTTAAAATCAAACCTTGTAAATAAATGCATGAGAATAAAATCTCATATTAACACTTTTCAAATCAACAACTCTTCTTTGAAAAAACCTTTATTTAATTCAACAAACCTTTTAAAATAAATTTCTTTCTTAAAACACGATAAGTAATCCAAACCATTCCAAACATGATTTAAAAATTGATCATTCAAAACACTAATATTAAGATAAATACCTTCAAACATAATTTATTTCAAAATCATAATTCAAATAGATTTAATTCAATCACTATTAAAATCATGTATGTAAATTAAAACATGTTATTCAAACAAATATCTTTCAAAGATATCTAGCCACCAAAACGTACCTTGATTATTGCTAGAAAAACCAGACAAAAAGAACCTCAAGAACCTTGATTCCGATTATTAATCAACGCTTTGCACTTTCAAAGTTCAATCACGAATACACCTTGCAAATAAAATAACCATAAGGTTATAACAACATAAAATCATATCTAATGTGCATGGATTGTAAAACTCTTTCAAATTAATACTTTAATATAAAATTATAGCTTTGAAATAGGTATTTGTATTTTTGAAAACTAACCATGAAGAAGATAAAGGAATAGGAGAATTGAATTTTCGTTGGAAAGAATAGTAAGAACTTGCAAAGGCCATAAGTTATTCAATATTACTCCGAATTGGGTGATTCTTGAGCCTAAACTCAAGTATTGTTTGAGAGGAACAATCCTTTGGGAAACAAGAATACCACAAAAACTAACCATAGGTGCCCGAAAACTGGCTTCAACGATAAACGACATAATATTTGTATGAAAAGAGGAGAAGAAAAGTATGAAAATGATTAGGGAAAAAAAGAAGAATAAGAGAGAAGAACAAAATTGGGTTTTTGGTGTGAAGAAAATGAGAGGTATAAAGTTGTATTTATAGGCTAGCTCATGCAAGAATTATTGCAAGAGAATGTGGGAAGAATTATGGCAAGTAGGGTTTATGGGATTACTTGGAGAAGTTAGCAAAAGAATTTAGGAAAGTTTGGATATTAAGGTGATTGTGTATACTTGAATACGGAAGGTATGTGTGTCCTGAAAAATAATAAGGAAATTAGAATTACTTGGGGAATAATTAAGAAGTTTGATTAGCAAGAAAATATGATGATTAGATATTAAAAAGGTGAAGAATTAGAATTAAGGAAAATAAGAGATTTTGGGAGATAATTAAAAATATAATTTTACCAATTAAATTCCCCCAAAATATTTTACTAGGGTCAAAAATATTGAGCTTACCATAGCTCAAATTTTCTGGCTCCTATAAATATATTTATGAAGATTTTGCTCGGTTTTTAAGGAATAAAATATTTGTGGAAATAATATAGAATAACTAATTAATGAAATACCAATTATTCACCAACAAAATAACTAAGAAAAATCATATTTCCTACGCATTGAAAATCCGAAATTCCTAGTTAATTAATGGGAATTTTTAAACATATTAATTAATTTAAAAAATATAGTTTTTGCCTAAAATTAAATATCCAAAAATATATAAATAATCCGGTTTTAAATAGGATAAATGGATAATAAATAATATCTAAAATAATGATTAGTTTTCAAAATGATTTTGGCGCCAAAATTCAAATATTATTTTGGCTCCAAATAATAAATTTACTAAAATACCCCTTTTATAAAATACTTATTAATTAATTAATTAGAAAATGTGTATGAAAATTTGGGTATTACAGTCTACGCTCCTTAAAATAAGTTTCGACCAGAAACATAGCCAAAAGAAACGAAAATCATTTTGAAATTATTGGTTCATGCACAATCCTAACTTGACTCAAGACACCCAACAAACCAAGTAAGACTCGAAATCACTCAAAAATGAATCGAAAAGTAGATGCACGAAACTCTATTACCCTTTACCTTCCTTAAAAGGAGTTATGTCCCCGTAACTCGACCAACATATTAGCTCACTAAATAAATCAACTATATTAACAATTTATCAACAATCATCAATCAAAGTAAGGAAAAACCAAAAAGCTTAAAACATCCAAAGATCTTAGGTTTTAAAATGATTTGAAAACGAATAAAAGTAGTCAGTAAACTAGAATAAAATATTTTTATACATCATTTGAAAAACAATTAAAAATACTTACATAAGGAGAAATTGTTGTAAATGTCTCGTATATATAATTACAAAGTATGAACTGAAATAAAAACACTTAATAAAAGATTTCAAAAGATCTATGAAAGTTTTCAATCTAAACAACTATTTAAAAACAGAGAATACAAAACATTATTTTGAAAATTCATTTTGCATACTTGTACTTAAATACTTGTTTTAATATAAGTCTTACTTTTGCATAAAGGAATTCAATAATCAGATATTCAACTTTATAGCAAACGCTGTCATAGGTACCAAGCATAAAAGGAACACATCCTATCTTGACCTTCTTATAGCTCATAGATTAATAACTTATATCAGGTTGTCTTCCAGAAGTATTTACAATTTCCCCAACATATACATAAATCCTGGTAATACCTCCTTAAATCGTATACTTCGTATACTTTGTTTCTTCATATACTTCGTTTTAAACAAAAAGCTCGCTCATCTTTTCTCATAACTTCAAAATCCTCAATCTGGTTCTTATAGTCCATAACTCATGTTTAAGGAAATTCATTAATATCTCAATGCAATCATTGATTATTCCATCATTAATAAATTTTCTATATCAATTAGCTTTGTTGTCAATCCCTTAGAGTAAAATCCTTTAAGTAACCTTCCAAATAATTATTCTTTTAACTAACTTCAACAAATCCATTCACAAGATATTATTTCTTCAAAATAAACTTCGATTTAAAACAAATATTTATCTCAAATATATCCTTTCACTTGAATTGACTCAAAATCTTCTATCTTTTGTATTAAGTTTCTTCAAAGATTCAACCATCGTCCATTTTGTTTTAATAATGCCCACAATACTCATCCTCATACCATATAGATGGACACTTTCCACCATTAGATACAAACGATCATAAATTAATATTAATATCCAATTCGTATATCCCAAAAATACATACCATACTCCAACACTTATACAGAACTAGTTCAACTCATCATTACCAAAGATAATATCTCCTTGCACAACATAAATCATATTCCAAAAATTAGGAAAGACTTGATAGCAAAAATCCTCTAAATATTCATTATAACCATCCAAAATAACTCCTCATTTATCCCGTAAAAATCATCAAATCCTTTAAATTCAAAATAACAACTCAACCACATTGACCACATGAAAAATTCGTATGTTCAAAATACTTTGCACATATCACATATCCATATTATACATCTGATAAAGGGTTAAGGTCAAAGTGACAAATCCAATTATGAAATCACTAACTTTGACTCCATTATCTTTCAAGTAATGCAATTTAAAGTAATTCTGTCTCATTTCATCAATTCTTTTCATCTGCTTCACACACTCATGCAAAACAATTAATTAAATGTCGAATCACACAAACTATTCAATTAAAAATCCATTTGCAATAAGAAATTCATAACTCAATAAACCAAGCATAACTCAAGATCACCCAACCATGGGTAATAACAATAAAAATTTCGGACCTCTTGACCATTCCCTAAGGTATTTTAACACCAACTTTAATGCACACATAATCGCATACTCAAGTTTCAAATAATTTCAAATCTTATAATTTTTTAAAATAATAGATATGTACTTGAGTCATGATTATAGGACAGTCGAGCCCGCGTCTCGTAGGAAAGTTACCTACAACGTTGAGGCGAGCCTTTCCTAGACAGAGAGTCGTACCCATTATAGGCCTACATAGAGAAATCGAGTATACTTTTTTCATTCATCTTTCCACAAATAGGAATATAGTTTTATATAAAAATAAAGCTTTTAACTCTCACACAAATGCGAAACTCTATCAATATTCCCTTCTTAAGTCTACCCACATTTTTTATTATAACTCCAATTTTAATATTTTTAGGACCATGAAAACAAATACCACTTTGTAACACCCCAAACTCTCCCTCTATGGAAATACCAGTATAATACATATAATTATACCGTAGAGATAGAATTGGGCGTATTACCGCCTTGTGATTACGCAAGGTTACTCAAAATACTTAACTCAACAACAAAACTTGCAGTGGAAACTCAACTTTCTTTTATTAATACTTATAAAAAAAGTAACATTGTTATGAGTACTCAAAATAAAGACAAGACCAACATTCCTAAACTAGGTGAAGAAAATCGATGGACTCCCATATGCTCATCCATGACTCCACCTGAAAATAGTCAACACTGCTTACCATTATGGTAAACAAGGCGAACAAAAACAAATAGGAAATATGGATTAGCAAAATATGCTAAGTACGATAAGTGCAAGATAATGTAAACTCAATTTATTTGTAAACATGCTTTTAAAATCAATTCCAATAATTAATCCAATAAATTCATAACTCATTATTCCAAAACCGATTCCAATGATTCATTTTCAAAATAATAGTTAATAAAACCAATTCCTTTATTAAGCACTAATTCCTTTTAATCTAATTTCTCACCCAAGTGTGCACATCCCCCAGGCTAGTCTCCTTAGATTACAAGGCTATTCTTGAGGAAAGACCCGGTCATAGAAATTCCAAGGCCTTATAAATAAACCAAATCCGCATAGTGGTATTACCGACATTCTTATAAAGTATTAATAATAATTCTATGGTTCAATAAATCCTTTTAATATCCAACAATTCAAATATAATTCAAACTCCTTTTTAATAATTCCACATGCTTTCAAAATCAAACCTTGTAAATAAATACTTGAGGATAAAATCTCATATTAATACTTTGCAAATTAACAACTCTTCCTTGAAAAAACATTTATTTAATTAAACAAATCTTTGAAAATAAATTCCTTTATTCAAAACATGATTTAAAAATCAATCATTCAAAATACTTTTATTAAATAAATACCTTCAAACATAATTTATTTCAAAATCATAATTAAAATCAATTTAACTCAATCACCAATCAAATCATGTGAAACATGTTATTCAAACCAATCGTTTTCAAAGGTATCTAGCCACCAAAACGTGCTTTGATTCCAATTATCAATCAACACTTCACACTTTCAAAGTTTAATCACGAATACACCTTGCAAATAACATAACCATAAGGTTATCTAAGCATAAACTAAAATTTAATGTGCATTGACTATAAAACTAACTATGAAGAAGATAAAGGAATAGGTTTAAAGAAAAAAGAATTTTCGTTGGAAAGAATAGGCAGAACTTGTAGAGGTCATAACTCATTCAATATAACTCCAAATTGGGTGATTCTTGAGCCTAAACTCAAGTATTTTTTGAGAGGAACATTCTTTTGAATACATCAATACCCCAAAAACCAACCAGAATTTCCTGAAAGCTTGCTTCAAAGATAAACGGGATAATATTTGTATGAAAAAGAGGAGAAGAAAAGTATGAAAAGGTTTAGGGAAAAGAAGAAGAAGAGAGAAGAAGAAAATTGGGTTTTTGGTGTGACAAATATGAGAGATATGAAGGGTTATTTATAGTCTAGCTCATACAAGAATTATGAAAAGAGAATGTGGGAAGAATTATGGCAAGTGGGGTATATGAGATTACTTGGAGAAGTGAGTAAAAGAATATAGGAAAGTTTGGATATTAATGTGATTGTGTATACTTGAATATGGAATGTATTTATGACATGAAAAATAATAAGGAAATTAGAATTACATAAAGAATAATTAAGAAGTATGATTGGCAAGAAAATATGATGATTAAATACTAAAAAGATGGAGAATTAGAATTAACGAAAATAAGAGTTTTGGGAGATAATTAAAAATATAATTTTACCAATTAAATTCCCCCAAAATAATTCAATAGGGCCAAAATTATTGAGTTTACCATAGCTCAAATTTTCGTACTCCTATATATATATTTAGGAAGATTTTGCTCGATTTTTAAGAAATAAAATAATTGTGTAAATAATATAGAATAATTAATTCACTAAATACAAATTGTTCACCAACAAAATAAATAAGGAAAATAAGATTTCCTACACATTGAAAATCCAAAATTCCTTGCTAATTATTGGGTATTTTTGGACATATTAATTAATTAATAAAATATAGTTTTTGCCTAAAATATAATATTCAAAATATTAAAATAATTCGTTTTTTAATAGGATTAATGGATAATAAATCGTATCCAAAATAATGATTAGTTTTCAAAATGCTTTTGGCGCCAAAATTCAAATATTTTTTTGTCCCCAAATAATAAATTTACTAAAATACCCTTTTTATAAAATACTTCTTAATTAATTAATTAGGAAACACGTACGAAAATATGGGGTATTACATGTGGCAAGCCACGTGGCATCTTTGACCCTTGTCACTCATTTGCTTGTGGAACAGTAATTACTGTTCACCTTCTAGTGAAATTACCAAGATGCTCCTAGAATTACCTCTCTATAAATAGATACTTTGCCCCTCTCTTTTTCGCTGATTTACGAAAAATTCTTTGACAGAATCTAAGAGAATGTTTGACTTTTATTTGAAAGAATGGTTCCTCTTGCTGCTTGCTTTCTGTCACCTAACCCAATCGGCTTGATCAACTTCAAGCAGTACCTTTTTAAGGTAACCGCCTGCTCTTTCTCTCTCCTTTTATTTTTCTTTCATTTTGCCTGTGTTTGTTTCTTTAAAAATGGTATCACAAACACACACGACACGGCCTAGGATAACTGTCAGCTGGTCACTTGGGACGGCTGAATCTAGAACTAAGGATGCCGCCTATCATGAACTACTCTCGCCAACGAATTTGTCTGTGTCTGTGCGGGACACTATCACTACAAGAAAATAACCTTTTCGTAGAGTTCATTTTAACCTTTAGTATCGATTGTAATTGCAACAAAAAGCTTTCCCAACGAATGGTCATTCGATACAATATCCCCCGTTGCCTTATCCTTTAGTAGTGGTTTTCAATATCGCTGGGGTTGGCCTCAATAATCGATACGAAAAACTGCATCCAATCGTGGTGATTATTGTAGCGATTACAATCACTATAAATGTTCAACTCATTATCTTAAAAAAAAAAGAACATGCGTATGATCTTTACAAGATTCGAACATGCAACCTCAAACTCTTATATTAAATGTTTCACCAATAAGCTATGAGATATTTTATGTATTCTTTGTCAAACAATATTTATATATCTAGTGTTGAAAAGGCTTTTCGTATCGATTTTTAGGATTTAATGGCGATTGTAAATGATACGATTTCTCAAAATTATATAAATGTGTAAAAATAGTGTGGATATGTATTATTATGCTTTCCGTATCGATTTTACATGGGAAAACCATGGCGATGGTAAAAATGATACGACATCCTTAATTATTTCATAAACATACTTGCATATTGTAGCGAATGAACAATCGCTACGAAAAGTGATTTTTCTTGTAGTGTATACAAAAAGGATAGCCCGACCGTATAGTGATGAAGAGGACGAGAGTCCTATCACGGTGTGATCCACGCCATTTATGGAACCTTTAGGCTATGTTTTCTTTATATTTCTATACTCGTTTATTGTCATTTATGTCATGTTTTTAGAGAATAATGCTCGATTTGCGTGATTTTGTGTTAGTATAGAGAAATGTGTGCTTTTAATGGTTTTCTTATCATTTTATTCATTTCTCAGCTATTACCTCGCTTATCCGTTTCTTTGTCTTGTTTTGTAGGTACGTCGAGTTCCCGCGGATTTAATAATCAATGAGGGAGCTCAAGTTCATTCAAGGACTTTAACGGAGCCAAGTTAGGGAAGCCAAGCATGCAAGTCAAGCCAATCCAAGCAAGCTCCGCAAGCTCGAGTTCTATGGGGGCAATCTCGAGCATCAAGGAAGCAAGCCTGAGCTCCTAGAAGTGCATGGGAATTGAAAATAGTATCCACTAGGATCGATATGCACTTTTCGGATATGGATTTGAGTTAGAAACAAAGGAAAATGAAGGCTTGCAAAGTATCAAAAAGGACCTTGGTACATTGTTTCAGCCATATCTCTAGTTCTAATGATTAAATTGAGGTGATTCAAGTTGGGTTGGAAACTAGACTTGAAGATCTTTCCAATGATAGGTCGCACGCCTTCATACGATTCCTAGATTGTGAGTTACAGCCTTCCGAAGTTGGTCCTGTAAATCTGCCGCGGGCTGGCCGTGGGCGCGGGGCTGCTGCAACCAATTTCTGCTCATTTTCGACCAGGAACTTGGAGAGGGCTAACCGCGGGCACCCGGCGGGTGCGGGCCTAGCCCGCAGGTGCTGCCAACTTCTCCGCGGGCACGGCTTTTTGGGTTTTACTTGCGATTTCATTTATTTCCTCCTTTTATATATATAGTGTACGACCTTCTTTATTCTTCATACATGAAATACTTTAGTTTAGGATAGTTTCACTCTCCTCTAAGGAGGATTAGCTTAGATTAGGAGTTCCTCTCTTTAGATTAGGAGTAGTTTTAGAGAGAGAAAGTGAAAGATTTCAATGGTGATTGAGAGATTGAATATAAAAGGGTGACAATTGTTTTCAGGATCATCTCTAGTATCAATGAGCATTCTTAACTCTATCTCACCTTATTGCTTTATTTAATTTCATGTTTGTTTGGTTTAATTTTGATGTTTGATGCTTGATTAGTGTAATGTTCTTAATATTTTGTTGATTCTTGATTTACATAGTTGTTAGTTGATAGATGATAATTCTTGAAGAGTTGTTTGGCTAGGAATTGGGTGAAACTTGTATGATTGATTAATTGTGATTAATTTGGGAATAGTGTTGATGGATTGTTGAGATTAAAGTGATTAGTGAAGGTTTGCATGTGTGTAATTCAATTAGGCCTTGAGAATTATGCTAGATTGCATTGTAATTGCTAATGAACGAACAATTGATTTAGGAATTGCAATTATCGATTGGTTTTGTTGTGATTCTCTTAGTTTGATTACTCATAGTGAACCCTAGCTTAACAATTAGGAGATAGCTTTTTGATTCCAATTTATTGCTCTTATCATTAGTCTTCACAACCATTGATTGGCAAGCTCTTCGTAAGTTGTTGCAATTGACTTGATTACTTGTTGATCCCCGTTCCTAGTGTTTTATTTCCTTGGTTACTTGTTTTGTTAGTTGTTAGTTTCATCCCTTACCTTCGTCTTCGACCTAGCTTAGGTGCATAATTGAAAGTGCTTGAACATTACCGTTCCTTTGGGTTCGACCCTTGACTTGCCTCTATACTCGTATTTAGGTTTGTTAAGTGTTTATGAATTTAGTTTGACCGAGGGAAGATTAGATAACGACCTAGTTTTCCACTCGTTATGGTGCCATGAGCGAAGTCTCTTACTACCCATCCGGTATCCAATGACGCCAGATTATTCGATTTTGGGTGGACCCATAAATGATTCAAGCGAGGAGGCATCCGACTCAGAAGAGGGCTCATCTTAGTCGAATGCTAACACATGCGGTCTTATAAGTGAGGAGGAGCCGCCTGTGAATGCTGAAGAAGCATCTGAAGAAGAAGCCGCCTCTGTAGAGCCAGGCTAGGAAGAAACTTCTTCTTCCCTTCAAGAAAAGTTACTCCGTGCTTCACCCATATATTCTCATCTACCCAAAGGACCATGGGGAAAAACTTAGAGGATTTTCGGGACACCTATGTCATGGGTGCCGGCTACAAAATAAACGTTCCAGCCCTTGACGATGCAGTCGTCTTGCCGCTTGTCTAGAGCTATGGAGATTCATGCTTTAGGTGCTATGCGGCCACAATACAGGCGGACCTGGGGGTATGGCAATTAGCAACCAATTATTTGGTTAATATTTTAGGGTTTGTAGCCGCCTTTAGGATGTAGGACGTTGAGCCTAGCGTTGAGGCCTTTGCCTGTATGCATAACCTAAGCAAAGCTCCCTAATCAGCCGGCCTCAGACGGTTCACTTTGTCAAGTAACAAAGGTTACATGTTGACTTTGGGGAAAGAAAATAAATGGAAAGATTGGAAAACAATTTTAACGTCATCTCCTCCCCTTATACCATTCGGAATAGGAATTACAATTCCTGGAGCCAAAATCCTTATCTACTGGGCAAGAAAGCCATCCTCCCGCATGTGTCTGATTATAGGTGGGATCAGATTTTAAGGCCTGGGCTTTTCAAAGTTGAAATAAAAACTGTTAAGGGGGGAACTAAGAAAGAGATTATCCCAAAAAGTTATATACAAGAGTTCAACTGGCTAACTAATCCCTTCTATCTAGCCGCCTATGGCCTTAGTTGTGAGAAGGGAAGAGGTGGGCAGCCGCATGAGTCTTTTGCATAGCTTGTTTGTTGTTTTTTTTTTTTTTTTTTTGTTGCTAAGATCTCATTGGGCCTTTAGCAGACAAAGCCATATCTCAGCTAGACCGAACAAAAAACTAGGAGGCGGCGAACACTTAGATAATGAAGCATAAGAACCAAATGTTCAAGAAAGAGTAGCTTGAGCATGTTAGTTTTTCTACATCCGTCTTCTTGCCATTGGCCTTTTTACAACTTCTCATTTCAAAGTTATGTCTTTTTCAAGAAGGGTCGGTAAAGCCGCCTGTTCTGCCAACGCTTGGGCTAAAGCCCCCAAAGCAGGTGGCTCCGGATGAGGGCCAGACTCCGGTCAAGAGGAGGAAGACGGTTGCTCACAAGCCTTCTGCTAGCCAGTCTAAATCCCATCCCTCTACATGCTTCAAATCGGCGGTTGTCATGGCTGCTTAAAAGCAGGCGGAGGAGTCCAAGTCGACTAGGGACAAACCTCCAAATGGGGCCGCCGACTTTCCAGGCGGCCTTTCAAGCAGGAGGAGGGATAAGAATGGTATGAATTTGGTCTTTATCCCAGGTACCTCCGCCTTTGATCTTTTACCTTACCCTTGTAGGGTTAAGACTTATAGTCATTCGCCCATCAACTCTGAAACCAGTCGGTCTATTGTCCGGATCCATGCCAGCTGTTGGGGTTTTGTGAGTCTGACTCACCGTGGAAACAAATCCAAAAACAAGACCGCACTCTCATTAAATAAAACGAACAACATAATTTAATAAATCACAAGATTATGATAAAACGATTACCTTTGGAGCGTGCTTCACTCGACCGCTTAGGCTCTTACTTGAAATTAACTTTGACATTATGAAGCCTCCGACGTTGATCCACCAACAATCAACGAATACCGACAAGGTCCAATGTCTTGGGGTTAGCAAGACCTGACCGATAAAACCCGAGTAATTGAGTTCAAAGGGTTTCACTAAATGTGATACCTTTTCCAACTCTTGAGTTCAAGAGTTTTTATTTACTTGTGATCCTTTTTCCAACTCTTACTCAAGAATCAATTCAAATGCCCTTACTTGGGTATTTATAGGCAATGATGAAAGTATGATTGTTTCTCCCAACAATGTGGGATAGTGAGATTTTCACATTTTATTTTAAAGGTTAAATAAAATTATTTAAGCAATCTAGTAATAAATCAACAAGTGTCAACTATTCATGAGAGAGCAAGTGAGGACCACTTGGAGAGGGGGGGACCAAACTTGCTCCCCACTCTCTTCCTCTCCATGTGCCACATGTCCTCCCTTTCATTAAGCTCCCACTTACTCCTCCCTTTCTCACGGCCTAGCTACCCCCCCACGGCCCAGCTACCCGCGCAAAGGCCCAGTTACCCGCACCACGGAGATGCGGGCTGTTGCTGCTTGCGACTAGCAAGCCGCGCACTCCGAGTGCGGGTTGATGCTGCTCGCTGTCCTTATATGCCGAGGCTGGTCCTTGGCTGCTAGTAATGGTGCACTAGCACGCACCAACCAACCAAGGCTCGGCTTGATGCGCATGTTAGCCACCATTCTATGCATTATTCCCTTAGCACTCGGATTGACCGGGGCACTCCGGTGCTAGGGGTATTTTAGGAGTTATGTTGATTTATTACTATTTGCACGTCTCATCTTTCATTATTTTTAACTCGAGTTCCAATGCTCTAAGCTCAAATTTATGACGTCTAAATAAATATTACTGGGTCGACTCATTAATTCCTTCCGAATTGATTCGTTGCTTTGGCTCGTTGATTGCTTAGGTGTGACCCGAAGGGTTCAGTTACAATTAAGTTGTAATATTAATTATGCATTAATATTACTAATCGGAAGCGGCCTCCACCCAGGCATTCCGATCAATTGACCTTACTGAATATATTAGCTTTCTAATAATTTTGAACCCACTATCAGAATTATACACTTGTTTAAAGGAATTATTCCGTTCAATCTCCCACTTGTCCTTCCGGACAAGTGTGCTTATAGTGTATAGCCCTTTTCCTATGTCGCTTAATGCCTCTTCATGAAGTATAAGGTAAGATTTATTTGTCATCCTTATTACATCCAGAAGTGTTTCTCGATTCAGAGTCCGACTATCAATAAACAGATGATTTCTAAAATGCATCCGAGCATGGCCATGCATTTTCACAGTCTCATTGTATGAGAGGCCTTGTGAACAACAAAGACATCTTCCTTATTTTAGTAGGGGGGACATTTCTAGTCTTGTAATGTAGCTTCTCTTACTAAGAGGACCTAGCCGCCCGAGTGATGCCGTTATAATCCCCTATTACGACAGACGTTTGACAATCATCAAAACGGACTAGTACTCAAACATGAAAGCTCACAACACTCATGGTTGAGGAAAAAGGATTTGATAACAATAATGAGAAGTATATTTATGATGATTTTTAATCTCTTAAAGGGGTATTCTCATAGGTCAGTCTTGCATGGTTCTAAACCAATACCTGTGTAAATGATTCATGACGATCATGTCTCTATAGCACAAGAAATGGTGCTATAAACAAAACTACACACTAATCTCAAATGGTCATTAATCGTCCATCGTTTAAATGACCTCGATTAGGGATAATTTTCGATTATAATATTCAATGTTCACTTAATAGGTGTTACCAAGACTGGTCTTGATACCCTATTTTGAATATTCCAAGAATCGAATAGACTCATTATTTAATTCTAAACCACAATTAAATAGCAAACACAGTGATAAAAAATTGCATGAAATTTTAAATTACTTAAAAACCTGAATGGTTTATCTTATGATAAATGGGTTTCCCATATGTTTTAAGAGTAACACTCTTTATAAAACATTTATAGAATCACACCCATATCTAATATGCTTGATTTCTTTCATGCAATTGCGAATGTTGTCGTTCACTTATTGCATAGGTTTAGTTATAATTACTTCATTACCGATCACTTTCATAATAAGATGATAAAATTTGAGAATGCCATGGATTATATGTGATTTAGGATTTATTGTTCACGTGATGGCTCCCACTCATTTTCATGATTGAGATCTTCAACTTGACAACCTACAATCATTAACATTTAACAACGAACTTTCCATAGAACATCTTCTTTATTATCGCCTTTAGGGCAACAATATTTTCAACATATATTTTAGTAGACTTCCTGATGATGCTTTGCTTGGGTTTCATTCCAAACGGCTCACAATGATTTGGGATACCCTAATCACTTGTGATCATGGAAATTTTACATAAATTCCCACACATTACCCTTGGATGCACGTCCATATTACCGTTCTCAAGCTACGACTCATTATTAGCTCATGCTTATAAACGGCTTCCTTGTTAAGGATCTAATCCTTGTTAAGGTTTGTGCTTGTCAAGAACTGATCTTGTTACTTATCCAAGTACTTTGATGTTGTTGGTCATAATCTAACGATCTATTACATAGATTCATTTTGATTTGTACTAAATACATACTTCACATGCTCTAAGCAAGTAAGTCGTGGGACGATTCCATATCATAGCATACATGATGGATTAAGTTGCAGAGTAACTATCATTCTTATTCCATCCATGTGACATTTTAGCTCATTCAGTTTCACTGAGTCTTGCTAAATTATTTGCTATGTGATATGGTTGAAAGTCTCTATTAGAGTCTTTCATGTTTGACTTAGTATTTATCCTAGCTCATAATTAGTTCAAACATTTACTTAGTTTTATACATACAGATCGAAAGCCTTTCAAAGTCCTTCAATTCATGTTTAATATGGTAAATTCATTTACACGTTTAAATATTTTATTAAGTCTATACAATAGATCTTAATTCCCAATATGCAATCAGTATCGCCTTTTGCTTTGTCCATTGTCGAAAATACTTTCAAATCTAAGCATTTAGCATTTGATAGTTATTTCACAATAGAGTTCGTTAACTTTTCGTTGGAGCTTTATATAATTTACTTTTGCTCCCACTAAACTTTTTATTCATAAGAATTTCTACGGTTCTCCATAAGTCAATCCTCTTATTAACTTCATGAGAAAACATGTTCCAATTCCTATATGCAATGCTTCCTTAATTCCCATAATGGATTCCTTGAGCTTGCTTTCAAATCTAGCATTTATATAGATTTTCAAAACCCTTAGACTATTTTATAGTCACTTCCAAAAATACTATTTTAGGAAGGCGGTTTTGGTATCTATTTTGTCATATTTCATATGTACAATTTTGCTAGAACAATAACAAAAATAACCTCCGTGAATTTAATTGTATCCTTTTAAACCAACTAGCGATGTATACGTATAAATTTCCACATTTGTTAGTTTTCTCCTTGAAAACTTACTTGCAATCGGTGTGTCTTTCACCCTTTATGCAAATAATCAAGTTTTAAAACATGATTTTCAAACATGGAGTCTATTTCGGATTTTTTATGGCCTCTAACCATTATTCGAAATTTGGATTTGTCATAGCTATTTTACAAGACATTATTCCCTTACTATCTAATAGTAAATAGTATGCTTGTAAGACTTAGGTTTATTTCTAACATAATAGAAAATTTTTAGGATTCAATCCAAGCCTTTGGTGAATTCTATACCTATACGGGGTTATTGCATCAAACACTGAGTTTCAAGGCGCTTCCAAAGCCCTTTGATTTTCTTAATCTTACTCCAACATTAAAAGTTTTGTGAGAAATGAATTCTCTTTTAAGGAACTTGTAAAGTCTTTTTGAGTATTCTTGATCAAGTATTCTCACGAAGACTTTTTAAGGTCTTCCGAGATTCTCAATTCCAGCTTGTTGCTAAGCTCGATTGTCATCGAGTTCATTTTCCTCCCACTTGTTGTTTTGGAAATGTGTTACTTTCCAAAAAGAAAACACTTATAGCAACAAACACTATGTTCTCAATTAGGTTGTGGAGGTAATGCCCATGGTCTCACTTGACTGCTTACAAAGAGACATGTATATTGTCTTTAGGTAAAAGTTCATTGTAAAACAAGCAGTTGGCTCCCACTTGAGCTATCTTATCCTTTAATGAGCCATTAAGATCCCACTCAACCACCTAGGTCTTGCTAAGTAGGTTAGCTCCTAATTAGTCACTTAGCTCCCACTGAGCCAGTGAACTCCCACTGTGGCTAAGAGTTTTAGACATATACTTTTAAAACAAATTTAGAAGTTAATTCTATCCATAATTGAACATGGCGTCCCTTCTTAGATTTGACATTTTTTTAGTGTAA
Organism: Chenopodium quinoa; assembly: GCF_001683475.1. Classification (NCBI taxonomy): domain Eukaryota; kingdom Viridiplantae; phylum Streptophyta; class Magnoliopsida; order Caryophyllales; family Amaranthaceae; genus Chenopodium; species Chenopodium quinoa. The sequence continues at coordinate 2,560,791 of NW_018743197.1, read as the reverse complement.
CATTAGTCTTTAGTGCAAATCTTAAGAACTTTATACGAAGGTATGTGATCCATCATTGTTCGAATCATTTTAAATGGTATCTAGGTGTCCGTGAAGACACACTATGTTTTTTGCAGAGTTATTTACGAAAATTTCAATTTCATAACTTTGTGATGGTCACGCTTGGCTCACGTAAACATCGCTCAATCTAATCTAGACGTTTTGATATCTTGCCAAGTCTGTACTTCACTAAACTCTTGAACTATTCAAGGTTAAGTTTGTTAACATTTGATGAATATAACCATATTATTTAAAATTCTTTGTGAAACGTTGAAGTAAATGAATCCTCTTTAGCTTTTGGAGGCAATAGTCTATACCAAGAACAATAGCTCTTTACTTTGTCGGTTTCAACAAGTAAGACTTGCTTATCTTAGAACAATTCCGAATCGATCAACTATCAAGAGCCTATCTAATCATACCCATGACTTTCAACTTTTCCCAATTTATCATGTTAAAAAAATGTTTGTTTATAATTAAGCATTCCTGACTCATGGTTTAGAAAACCATTCCATTCAAATAAATTTGCAACTATTTCTCATTGCTTTAAATGTGAGTTTTTCCGTGTGTAAATGGATCAATTACTGATTATGGAACACAATAACTATTTATTTGTTCCAGCCTTAGCTTAAAGGTCTTTAAACAAAGCATAAGACCTTACAACAGATGTAGCACCACTTGCTTCATTCTAGGCTTGTAAGTCGATAAATTAGCTTATCTTCAATTGTTTGAGGTAACTTTCAAAGTGGAACACTCAAACAGTATCCGATACTTTGTGAAGATAATGAGTTGCTAAGTTCACTTCAATAACAGGAATTCTTTAGTAAAATGGAATCTCATTCCTTTTCTTTGTTCCTCGTTTCCTATAATTCTTATCATACTTTATCTCATTATCTTTAAGAGTCTTTGACTTTTATACATTGTTAAGTATAATTAAAAATCTAATGCGCCGTAAAACAAAGTTCCATCTTTTCCTTTAATTCACGCTTGTATTACTACATCAATGAGTCCTACTCATCTATGTATTAAGCAAAAAGATATGTTGATTGTCAATATTGACAATTTGAGTTTGCAACTCAAAACTTAATGTTTTATCAAAACTACATAGTATTTTGAATACAGATGTCCAACCGTCCTTTTAGACTTTGTTATAAAAGTCATTTATGAGAATTGTATTTTAGAAATGCTTTACCTTTCTTAGTGAACCATTCTCAAAGATTTTCTTTACCAATCATTGAAAACAATACAGTTTGATTTGGAATTCTACAAACAAAAAATATTGTGTAGAACGGACTCACATGAGTCCGTTCTATTAATCGGCCCGCGCACGGCCCGTTTATTTAAAGTTCAGCCCGCACGCGGCCCGAACCTTAAATAGCCAATTTTTTTTCAATCAAAGCCATCGTTCTGCCTTCCTCCTCCTTCTTCTCACCCACGTTTTTTGCATTTTCGCTCCAATTTTATCAGTTACACTCCATTACTATTGACTTAATTTCACGTTTCTGAATAATTTGCATAAGTACTTCATTTCTAACTTTAATTATATTTGCATGTATTTAATTTTTACTTCTTCTTTATAAACCCTAACATTCGTCAATTTCGACTCAATTAATGTCTACCTTTTGTCGATTAAAGATTCTTCTTCCTTAAAAGTTTATCTTAAACGAAGTAAATAAGCTCGAAAAAAGGAGAGGCAAGAGTTACAAGGAAGGAACGCCCTAATCTAATACATTTTCAATGGCTGAAAGGTTTATTAATACATTTTCAGTGGTGTTCCCAGACGGTAGGTACTGTCCCTGACCTCTTCACAGATTCGGTAGGGTCCTTCCCAGTTGGGAGTTAGTTTTCCAGACTCATTAGCCCTACCAACTGCTTCCATTTTTCTAAGTACAAAGTCCCCCACTTTAAGTGGACGCCTGTGTACTTTTTTGTTGTATAATCTAGTCATTCTCAGGCGGTAAATTTCATGGCGCAAGACAACATTGCTCCTCCTTTCAGGAAGTGAGTCTAATGCCAGGCGCATGGCTTCCCAGTTTGCCTCTTCGTCATATAGCATTACTCGAAGAGTCGGCTCGTAGTGTTCTATTGGAAGAACAGCTTCCGCACCATAAGTTAGGAGGAATGGAGTTTCTCCAGTCGCCCCTTTTTCAGTCGTCCTAATGGCCCAGAGAACATGTGGTAATTCATCCGCCCATAGGCCGCCTGCTCGTTCAATCTTTTTCTTGAGACCGTCTGAGATGATTTTATTAAAGGCTTCTACCTGGCCGTTTTCTTGTGGACGGCCGACAGATGCAAAGTAGTGTGTAATTCCTTGGTCACCCAACCAGCTATTGAGAACATGCGTCTCAAATTGGGGACCATTATCAAAAACCATAGACATGGGAACCCCGAACCGAGTGATGACATTTTTCCAAATGAATGAAATTACATCCTTCGTCTTGATTCCCTTTACAGCCTCCGCCTCTACCCATTTAGTGAAGTAGTCGACGACAACAAGTATGTACCTCCTTCCGCCTGTAGCAGGCGTATATGGACCCAGAATATCCATGCCCCACTTAGCAAACGGTAGTGGGCTATGAATGGTAGTGAGGTCAGTAGCCGGACGGTGAATTAGCTTGCCAAACCTTTGGCACTTGTCACATTTTTTCACCATCTCCATTGCATCTGCTTCTAAAGTAGGCCAAAAGTAGCCCTGCCGCCTTGCCCGTTGAGCAAGCGTCCTACCGCCTATATGGGAAGCACAGTAACCAAAGTGAAGATCGTCCAGTATCTCTCGCCCCTTTTCTGGAGTAACACACTTTAAGAAGGGTTGAAGGTACCCCCTTTTGTGAAGTTCTCCCTTTATTATTTCAAAACTGGTTGCTCGTTTTTTCAGTGCTGCCGCCTGTTGATGATCATCCGGCAGGGTACCATTTGCCAGATATGCCCTGATTGGATCCATCCAGGTTGAGCTTCTGTCTAAGATTCCAATAGGTTCTTCCTCAATGCTTCTCCTCTCCATTACTTCCCAAAAAATAGTTCGAGGAGTATCACAGGAGGCGGATGATGCTAATTTTGAAAGTGCATCCGCCTGGTTGTTTTCTGAACTCGGCACTTGGGTTAGATGGAAATCCTCAAGGGAGCCGACTGCTTGTCGGACCGCCTGTAAATACTTGATCATGGCCGGATGGGTTGCTTCGTATTCGCCATTGTACTGACTCACTATCAATTGTGAATCGGAACAGGCGTCTATTTTTCTTGCTCCTGCCGCCTTGCACATGCGGATTCCGGCTAGTAAAGCTTCATATTATGCCTCATTGTTTGAGGCCTGAAAACTGAAGCGTAGAGCATACTCGTACCTGTCGCCCTCTGGCGACTGACATATGACGCCTGCTCCACAACCATTTGAAGTAGAGCTTCCGTCCACATATACCTTCTAGACTTGGTCTGTACCTTGAGAGTCCGGAGGACGAGTCATCTCAACAATAAAGTCAGCAAAGGCTTGCCCCTTCACTGCTTTTCTAGGCTCGAAAGTAACTTCGAGGCTCTGAATTTCTATGGCCCATTTGATCATTCGGCCTGACGACTCCATGATGGTCAGTGGCCGCTTGATAGGTTGGTCTATATACACGACGACTGCATGTGCCAAAAAGTAGGGCTTCAATTTTTTAACAGCCATGAAGAGTGCAAGACCAAATTTCTCCACTAAGGGATACCTCAACTCGGCATTTTTCAGTACATGACTGACAAAGTAGACCAGGAGCTGACAGCCGTCTCTTTCAGCAAGGACAACAGCGCTTAACACATGATCAGAGACGGCCAGGTACATGTAGAGTACTTCTTTGGGCAAAGGGTTGACCAGCCTCGGCAAGGAATGCAAGTGAACTTTCAATTTCTGGAAGGCCGCCTCAGCATCCGACACCCATTCAAACCTTGCCTTTTTCTTAATTGCCTGGAAAAAGTATAGGCATTTGTCGCCTGATCGGCTTAGAAATCTTCCCAAGGCCGCCAGACAACCTGTTAACTTCTGAACCTCTCGGATGGTACGAGGCGACTTCATGTCAATGATCGCCTGCACCTTCTCAGGGTTCGCCTCTATTCCTCTCTGATTGATAAGGAATCCGAAAAATTTCCCAGACTCAACTCCAAAGACACATTTCTTGGGATTGAGCATGACATGGTGCCGCCTGAGTGTGGCAAAAGTTTCTCGGAGGTCCGACAGATGATCTTTTTGAAGTTTAGACTTGACAATCATATCATCAATATATGCCTCGACATTTCTCCCAATTTGATCAAAGAACACAGTGTTTATCATTCGCTGGAAAGTGGCCGGGGCATTCTTAAGACCAAACGGCATGACCGTGTAACAGTATAACCCCTGATCAGTGACGAAGGTCGTCTTCTCCTGATCTTTCTTCCATAAAGGAATTTGATGGAAACTAGAGTAGGCGTCCATAAAGCTCATCAAAGCATGGCCGGTTGTTGAGTCGACCAGGTTATCAATTTTAGGCAGAGGGTAACTGTCTTTGGGGCACGCCTTGTTTAAGTCTATGTAGTCTACACACATTCGCCAGGTGCCATTCGGCTTTTTAACAAGCACCACATTTGCAACCCAGTCTGGGAAGTAACATTGCCGAATGAACCCTGCGTCAAGTAATTTTTTAACTTCGGCGGCTGCCGCCTGACTTCTTTCTTCGCCATGGTTCCGCTTCTTCTGCCTTACCGGCTTCTTTTTCGGATCCACAGCTAGTTTATGTACCGCCAGGTCAGGACTAATGCCTGGCATTTCGTGGACTTCGAATGCAAAGATGTCCTTGTATTCTTTTAATAGTTTGTGAAAGTCGTCACCTAGGACTCTCAGAGCAGTCGTCCCAACTTTGACTGTTCGGTCAGGACGCGAGTCGTCTAAGATCAGGTCCGTATGCTCACCAGCCGGCTGAGGGCGGAATTCATCCGACCGCTCCTCTGCCAATTATTGCTATTTTCTGTCTTTTCTTGCGGCCCCCGTCTGGGCTGCCTTTCTCTTCTTGCCGCCTGCTTCTTGAACAGGCGCACTCTCCTTGACATTGTCAAGGTCTGTTTTTCCACCACTTGACCTAGTGGCCATAACAGTGGTCTTGACATCCGAGAGATAGCACTCTCGAGCCATCTTCTGATCTCCCCTTAGGGACCCGACTGTTCCATTATCCCTCTAAAACATGAGCAACATAAGAGATGGGATTATAACAGCCTTGGAATTATTCAGGGTTGGTTGTCCCAGAATCATGTTGTAGGCCGAGAGTTCTTCTACTACCAGGAACCGGACTACCATGTGTCGTCCTTCCCCTTTTTCGCCCAGGAGGATGGGTAAATCCACTCGTCCCACTGGGTGGACGACTCCTCCTCCAAACCCTACTAAAGGGTGGGATGCCGGATGTATGCAATCAGTCTGATATTTTAGTTTCGACAGACATTTTCTACTGATGAGATCTGAGGAGCTTCCGGTATCTATGAGGATTCGGCCAACTCTCTGGTTGGCAACTTTACATTCAATAACGATAGGGTCGTCATGCGACCCTCTTACCCCTCCTAGATCTTCTTCAGTGATGACAATCTCAGGAAATGAATATTTGGAGGGCCGTTCTTGGTGAACGGAATTTACATCTAACCGTCTGATATTGTCTTTGTTGCCCCTAATAGTGGGGCCGCCTCCTGAGAAGCCGCCAGCAATGGTGTAGACGACTGCATCATCTGTATCGGAGCTGTCGACCTTTTGATTCTTTTTGGCCGACTGCTTTTTTGAGGAAGTGTTCCCCGTAGATTTCTTGACATAAGTGTCAAGATCACCTTGCTCAGCCAGGCGGTCCAGATACCGCATGAGACTGATGCATTCATTGGTGTGATGACCAACATCTTCATGATAATCACAGAATTTTTCTTGGTTCCGGTTGTTTGCAGAACCCTTCATGGGGACCGGCTTCTCAATTGAGATCCGTCCCTTGATTTCCTTTAGGATAAATTGGCTATCCTTGTTAAACGCATACTTTGGGGAGTATGGTTTGAATTCTTTTTTCTTTTTCTGGGCCGGCTGTTTAGAGGAATCAGCCGACCAGACCTCTTTTCTCTTCTCATTTTTGTTTGACGACTGTTTCTGTCGTCCTTCTCTTTTGGCGGACCTTTTCCCATCTGACTGTATATAGGCTTCCGCTTCAATCAAGGCCTCTTGAAGAGTCGCCACCCTCTTTCGGACCAAATCAAATTTGAAGGTCGACCCGTCTTTGAGACCTCTGAAAAAGTCAATATAGGCTACTTCATCCGGTAACCCTTGAATTTGTATTCTCATCAGGTTAAACCGCCTGATGTAAGAACGAAGCCCCTCCTTCTCGCCCTGCTCAATTGTTCCTAAATCAAGGGTCGTCTTCTTCGCAGGGATGTTCATGGCGAAGTTGGAGGTGAATAAGTAAGCAAGCGTCTTGAAGTTATTTACACAACCAGTCGGCAGGTTGCCGAACCATTGTTGTGCGATTCCTTTGAGAGTCGCTGGGAAACACTTGCACCAAGTGGGATCATCCAACCCTTGAAGGTACATCAGGTTGGTGAATGCCATCAGATGATCTTCTGGGTTAGTAGTGCCGTCATAGGCGCCTACTAATACATTTTTCACTTTGGCCGGCTGAGCGGCTTTAGTAATTTCCTTGGAGAAGGCCGACGGCTGTTCACCAAGTCTAAGCAACCGTAGCTGCCAGTCCATAGGTTGGACATTTTTTGCTGTATGTCCACCAAACGGAGGTGGCTGTAAAAAATACTGTTGTTGCGGTACAAACGGTAAGTTTGGTACCGCCTGGTCTCTATGAAAGCCGGACTAACGGGAGGTGCCGCCTGACTGACCCTCATGATACGACTGAGTATGCCTTATTGAGGTATTTCGCAGACTGTCTTGGAAGTTTGAAGTAGAGGCCGACTCTGACAATCGGTCACTCTTCTTCTGCTCTAGCAGTAGCCGAGCGTCTGTGTATGTTTTCTTCGACCCGTCCGCCTGAATATGACGAACAGGTTTCCTATTTCCTGGAGTAGAAAAACGGTATTTTGTGAAATCAAGGGCAGGTGGCTCCCACTTCCTAGATTTAGGATGAGGGGTCGCCTCTCGCCCTTGAACTGGTTTCCTCTTCCGTGAAGTGGAGGGTTTCTTAGCCGACTGCTCCTTGTCCAGAGCAGGCGGCTACTTGTTGATCAACTCTTGAATTTCTCCCTTGAAGTCCCTCATGAAGGTCATGAGTTTGTTCCTTGTGATGGGAGCAGACCCATCAGTCGGCTGCAACCGAACAGGCGGTGCGCCTGCTGGCTCGCTTCTAGTTTGAAGATGTTCCCGTTCCCTCCTTTCGGTATGACGGGTATGTCGGGCCCTTAGGGTCCCGTCTTAAGCTGTGTGAGCTTCAACTTCAAATTCATTCTCAGTATCGTGGTCCGACTGGACTAGAGGGTCGTCCAGGGGACGTCTCTCTTCAGGAGCCGGTACAAACGGGGAAGCCATCTCAGAAGTACTTTCCCCACAGACGGCGCCAACATGTTTCGGGGTTTTCTGATGTCCTGCGGGAGAGTTACAATTCCGAGACTGGAACCAGACGCCTGTACCTGCAAAACAAACGGATGCTCCGGATGGTTGGAGATCCGCCTCTGACGGTCAAGTTAGTACTTGATTAAGGAGTAATTAATGCGGAAATTAAAGTGATTGGGTCTCTCTAGGTGAGAGTGTTTAATGTGTGTAATCTGCTTTTTAGCATGTTATCTCCCTTAATGAGGATTAAGGGAGGTATTTATAACCTCGGGAAACGTGTCAATCTAGGTTTAGGTTAACCTTGGGCTGATTGGGCTTCCCTCGGAAGTTGGGCCTAGGTGACCGGTTATCCCAAATGTCATGGGAAGGACACGTGTCGTGTCGTAATTGGTCTATAGTGGACAGATCATTGCTTGACACGTGCCAGGCTCCTATTGGCCCATGTGACGGACACATGGCGGAACCTGATTGGTCCACTTGTCAGATGGTGATTGGTGGGGAAAAATCCCCTAATCAAATTCTACCAAATTTCAAAGAGATAAATGTGTTTGAAGTTAGGTGAGCATTTTTAAAGAGAAAAATCGAAGAAAAAATTAGTCAAAAGTGTCAAAATAAGCGTTAGGTGGGGCCCACAGACGGAAAATCTACCGAATTTTCGAAATAGGTGGTAATCTTAGTATTATTTAATTTAAGGGGTGGTAATTTTAAATAAAAAATAAAATGGGTGGTTAGTTCAAAAATGGTTACATTATTGAGTGGTAATTTAAAATTTTTCCTATTTTAAACTCATAAATAATTTTAACTTAGACAGGAATTAGATATTATTAGTCATATATAATTTATTTTATCTGAGGGATTGGTTAATTTAAGTCAGGCATAACATTTTTTTCAGGTATTACATTATGTAGGGCCGGAGTTAGTTTATAATTATCAGGAATTAAAGAATATTTTTCAGGAATATATTTATTTTTATAATTAAATACATTTTTTAATGAGAATAAGATAGTTTCATTCAGGTATTATATTACTTTTGTCAGGAATTAAAACATAAATATCAGGATTAAGATTTCTTACATCATGATTAAATAGTTTGAATTCAAGAATTAAAAAAATTTGAATCTGTTATTAATATTTAGTCAGTTATTGTATTATTTTTAGAGGAATTATATTTTTTTGGTCAGGAATTAAGCTACATTAAAAATTACTTTGATTGTGTTAAGTTATAGAATACAAATAACATATTACAGTATAAAATACAAATATTATGAAGCTTAAAATGCTTACCTCTGATATGGCGTTGCTCATTGCAAGATCTTGATCAGTGAAGATTGATTTTGGTTCAATTCCACACCTTGAATTTTTGAAGATTAAAAGCAGCCAAATAAATATATCAGTCTTTTCATCAGTTATGAATGCACATCCAAACATTGTTGTTCTCAAGTGATTGTTTATACCAACAAATGGAGCACATATCAACCCATATTTTTTTGTTCTGTTGTAGACACCCATTTTTGTCTCCCTAAAACCAAACCCGGTAATGAGTACCTTTCACGTCGAATCGTAATCGAATGAAGTGAAAGCGTGGAAAGTCTAGTGTTGCAGATAGTTTTAATTTCTTTTCGCCTCTCTCTATTTTTGAAAACCTATTTTAAGAAAATAGCCAATCCAGTTGGGTTGGTCCATGATGTGGATCCAATAGTAGTGTAGTTGGATAGGGCTTGAAAAGAGCTTTTCGACGACATATTATAAGCCCAATTCCGATGAATATTGAGGAAGTTTTGGCCAAATTACTAAATTGGGCCCGGTTTGAGCCTTATATGCGGCCCAATGATCAAGGGGAGGGCCTAATATGGATTTATTATTCCTAATGCAATTAGGAATGGTTTTAGTCTTCTAGATTCTTCTAGAAGGTTCTTTTCATTCCTAATTCACTTAGCATTGATAAATTGACTTTGGTTGACTTTTTAGAGTTTTAATCAGAATAAAAGAATGTTTTTGAGGAAAATACGATTTTATTCTCATTTACGATTAATTGCTATCTGATTTTAGAAAACGCGTCAGAAATTTAATCAGCTCGTTTTTGCGCGTTAGAACTTATGTTCGATTTTCTATCTTTTTGGCCGATTTTCTCCATAAATAGACTTCTAAAAACTCTGTTTTGATTCATCTACAATCATCAACTTTCTCTCTAAGATTATCTCTCTCTTTTCTAAACCTATTCCCTTTTTTTACAAAATTCCGTATTCACAGACCTAGATATACCTAGCATTATTCGAAGTTGCCTTCGCCCTAGACGTGAAAGGTTTTGAATTTCTTAGGGTTTAGTCCCAAATCTCTCTTTCAATTATTTAATTGAATTGTTGATTTTATATTTTCCTTGAAGTTACTAACTTGTGTATTTTTTTATTAGAAAGAGATACGAGGCATCCAAGTAAGTGCTTTAATTTATTTATTGTTATTATGATATAGAAATCATGTCTAGGTTGTTATTATGATTTTTTGTGCCATGTTAGGGAGTTTTGATCTTCCTAGTATCATGTTTAGGGTAACTTTTATTATCAAATATGACAATTATGATTCCTGCGATGCTTCCTATATTCTTCCTAACATTCATGTTAGTATCATGTTAGGGTTAAAGCTTTGATTTTTATTGTTTAGTGACATGCTAGGGTGTGTTATTAATCTTGTTAGTATCATGCCTAGGATCTTGCTATTATTATTCTTTAACATGATTATTATAATTAATGTTATAATTATTATGATGATTATTATGTTGCTTGATGATTATTATTGTTATTGATTGATCACTGATCAGTGGCCATTTGGCCCACTTTTCTACTTCGTTTCTTCCCCGATTGAGCCCTTTGTTTGCCCTTTTTCCTCTATTTTAGCTTAGTTTTGTTATTATTGAGCATATTTGTTACTTGGAGTGGTTTTGAGTCATTTTTGGCTCATTTCCTATGGTTTTATTCCCTCTCCTTTAACCCATTTCAATTTGCTCCTATTAGAACCTTTCCTATGATTTGTGTTTTCCATCTTACAGGTCCTCCCGTGGCTAAGAAAGCAAGGATTGGATGCAAGGATTAGGTATGCTTTGGAGTCAAAGGGATTGGAGCATTAGAGCCCAAAATATGAAGGAAAGAAGAGTTCAGAGCGGGCGCTCTGTATTCCTTGCTGCAGAAAAACCAAGTACCCAACCCTCAGAGCGGGCGCTCTAATGTTGAAGCGGGCGCTCTAGCTCCCAGAATAATCAGAGCATTTTCTGCGAGACTTCAGAGCGGGCGCTCTGGCCTTAGAGCGGGCGCTCCGTGTTCCCCTGACCGATTTGAACTCTGCTACACGCGTAGGCCGACGGCTCTAATTATTTTACTCTGCACGTGATGCCTAAAATTTTGGGCCTTGATTTGGGTTAGGTTTTAGAGGAGGGTATAAATACCTCTCTTCCTTGTAATTGGGAGGAGAGAGGTATGTAGAGAGAGAAAGATTAGAAAATCAGATTTCAGCTTATTGTTTTTTTTCTTTCTTTTGCACTTTAGATTAGTTAGGGTTTAGTTCCTCATTAGATCTAAAACACTACTCTTTGTTACTCTCTTTCATTTTCAATCCAAGATTAAATCTTTTGGTATTATTTCTATCCCTACTCTTTATTTATTGCTTTATTTATCTATTTTAATTAGTTTTAACTTATCTTTAGTTGTTATTTCAAGTCAATAGAATAGTTTAATATCTTAGTTGCCTCCTTGTTTAAACTTGCAATTTCTGGTTTTGATCCTTTATTTTCTTGCTATTAGTATAATATTATCCTTATTTGCTTAGATTTCATGCTATTTAGAATAGATTACAAGTAGACTTAACATATTCTCTTCAAAGTTAACTTCTTTAGTAAAGTTTAATCATCCTATTTTCTGGTTTTAGCCATGTTTCTCTCATTAAACTTAGTTTTTGCTTTTGTTAATGTTCTTGTGTGCTTTGGTATGACCCTTCCTTCTCTAGGCTAGGTTTCTAGCTAGGGGAGGGGGAAATGATGAACTAATGATGAAATGAATGATATGTGGTGCAAGATTGGGTAGATTGAGAAGTTTTGCAATTGATTCCAACCTAGGTTTTAGTTGTTAGGAATTAGAGATTGATCACCTCTAAGACCCTATTTTGTGTTGCATGCTAGTTGCGCGAGAGTGAGCTTGTATGTGATGATGACTAGGTTAGGGATGACCTCGACCACCGAGGCGGGGTTGGGTAGGCGGTGTTTAGGTGAGCCCGAGAGGGAATCCTAGATGTTGGACCATAGGCCCCGATTGTTTGGTTGACCGATTGAACCATTCTTGTTGCCTCTAATTGTTGAAATCATTGTTAGTTAGGAATTCTCCCCTATCCCCTAGTGTTTGCTACTCCTTGATTTTCGAAGTTTTATACCTCTGCTTGTTGCTTGTTAATTTAGTTCTTAGTTTATTTGTTTCCCTAGTAGCTATAGATAAATCCATCAAAAATTTATTCCTCCCTTTTCAATTGACTTATAAGTGATCTAAGCAAGAGACGTTTGACCTTCCCTGAGGATTCGACCCCTCTTCCACTATGCTACCTTTGGTTAGTTTAGGACGTGGGTTTTCTTTTTATTCTTGACTCGACCTTTAGGAACTAACGACACCTAGGGGGCCGACCAAGTTTTGGCGCCGTTGCCGGGGAATGGCAACATTGTTTATTGCTTAGTTATCTTGTTTTTCAATTGTTTTCTACTTCTATCCTTCTATTTTTCATTTATTTCTCCGTTGTTGTCATTCGCTAATTGTCTGCTTAGCTGTGTTGAATGCTTAGAAGATCACAGGGACCACCTACTCACGACCTCGATCTCGACATTGACCGCACTCTAAGGCGAGTGAGGAGACTATTTGTTGAACAAACGGGTGAGGAGGAGGAGTTCTTTGATTCTTCTAGTGATATTTCTTCAGACATGGGGGATGCCAATGGCGCTCTTTTTGGTGACTTTGGTAATCCGGGTAGTCATGAATTGCAATGTGGGATTCTACTTCCTACAACGGGAACAAATTTCACTATCCACCCGCACTACACTCAAATGGTGCGTGGAGATCAATTTTCTGGAGCAGCTCATGAAGATCCGATAGAGCATTTGGACAAATTTCTCGAGACATGTGCTTTAATCCAAACCAACCAAGTCACTCAAGAATACATCCGGATGCACCTTTTTCGGTATTCGCTCACAGGCAAGGCTTATAGGTGGCTCAAAAACCTAAAGCCCGGCTCGTTGGCCACATGGAGAGACACGGCCAAAGCTTTCTTGAACAAGTTCATTCCCGAAGACAAATCAACCGAATTGAGGCAGAAAATTTCATCATTTAGGCAAGAAAGGTATGAATCTTTGGGGGAAGCTTGGGACCGGTTTAAAGAGTATGTGAGAGCTTGCCCACACCATGAGTTTGACAAGCAACTTCTCATCAAGTTCTTCTATGATGGTCTTGACGACATACCCAAGCAAAATTTGAATTCCGGATGTGGTGGACATATTAGCAAGGTGCCTCAAGCTTAATTGGAGGACACCATAGAGGAAGTTGTGAGGTACTATTCTACGAGTGGTGGAAGAAGAAGAGGTGAAGAGAGAGCTTCGGGCAAATTCGAGCTTGATCAAGGTTCACTCAAGGCTCTTATGGAACAAGTCATTGACAAGAAGCTGGGAAATAGCCAAGGGTCTTCATCTTCCTCCACCAATCAAGTACACTCTTTCTCTTGTGAGAATTGTGGGGGTACCAACCATGATATATCATATTGTGGTGGTCGAGACCCCGAACATGTAGCGGCAATGGGGTACATGAACAATCAACGTGATAATTGGAGAGCCCCCAATGCCAATTATGGTAATAGATTTCAAGATGCAAGTGGCCCAAGCCACAACACGGGTCAAATGGCTCCCTTTCCAAATCCAAATGCTAGCAATCACCCTAGAGCACCATTCAAGCAAGGACCACCCAACCAATTTCAAAATTTCCAACCCAACCCTTCCATGCAAAATGATCCTAATCAACAAATGCTCATGGAAACTCTCAATAGAATCCAATCAAGCCTATCCGCCATGGATCAAAGAATAACCAATAGTGAGCGAAAAGCGGATCAAAGGCATCAAGAGGTCACCGCACATCAAAAGATGATGGATAATCAAGTGGCTCAACTCGCCGAGAGGGTGACCAATCTAGCCAATGAGAAGCTCCCGGGCCAACCTACTACCAACCCGGCTACCACCCATCATATCAAAGCTATCTCTCTTAGGTCCGGAAAGTCTTATGAGGGGCCTAGGAGTGATCAATCGGAGCACAACAAGGAGGGTGAAAAGCAAGTGGTTGAAGAGGTCAATGGAGATAGCCAAGGTCAAATAATTGACAATAGTGTTGAAGGAAGCATTGAGAAGAAGAAGGGTGAAGGTAGTGAAAAGAGCAAGGAAGTTGGGAAAGACAAGCAACCATCAACATCTTATCAACCATCAAGGTTTGAACCACCACCGCCTTATCCTGAGAGGATTGTTGAGAGGAGATTGAATGACAAGTACAACAAGTTTATGGCTATGCTCAAGTCACTTCACATCAACATTCCATTCCTTGAAGCCATGACTCAAATGCCACCCTATGCAAAATTCCTCAAGGAACTCCTCTCCAACAAAAAGAAGCTAAGTGATGAGTGTATCACTCTTCCTCATCAAGTTAGTGCCCTAGTGCAAAGAACCTTGCCTACCAAGCAATGTGATCCGGGAAGCTTCACTCTTCCGGTCAAGATTGGTGATATGGAGACCACGGGTGCACTAGCCGATCTTGGGGCAAGTGTGAGCCTCATGCCACTATCCATTGCAAAGAAGCTCAAGTTCGAGATGATACCTTCTAGAAAGGTGATTCAATTAGCCGACCGGTCCACAAAATTCCCATGCGGTGAGTTAGAAGACATTCCTATCAAGATTGGGAATTTGTTTGTGCCTTGCGATTTTGTGGTGATGGATATGGAGGAGGACCCTCATACTCCTCTTATCCTTGGAAGAGAGGCACTCAAGACCATGGGAGCGGTCGTCAATTGCAAAGATAATACCATTACATGTGAGGTGGCCAATGAGAAGTACAAGTTTGAATTCTCAAAGACTTTGAAGCAACCTATGGTAGAGAAGATTTGGCGGGTGGACTTGGTGGACTCCGAACTTGATGAATTGGTGAAGTCTCATGAGGTAATTAAAGACAAGGGTGATGAAGACCTCCCATGTGAGGAGGTGGGTGAAGGAGAATCTTTGTGTGCCTTGGAGGTTGAAAGCCTTGAAGGTGAAACTCATCCCGAGACTCAAGGAGCCGTGGATGAGCTCCCATCGATCCAAAGTGAGTCTAAGGAGGAGAGTTCCACGCCTCCTCCCAAGGTAGAACTAAAACCCCTCCCTCCTTCTCTCAAATATGCTTATTTGGATGATGATTGCTTACATCCTATTATTGTCAATGCTAACCTCGATGACACCTCATTGCAAAAATTAATTGAGATTTTAAAAAAATATAGGAGTGTTATCGGGTATAGCATTGATGATATTAAGGGGATTAGCCCTAGCTTGTGTATGCATCGCATTCATCTTGAGGATGATCATGCCTCTTCCATTGAACCTCAAAGGCGGTTGAATCCGACTTTGAAGGAAGTGGTTAAGAAGGAAATCCTCAAACTACGTGAAGCGGGGATCATTTATGCTATCTCCGATAGCAAATGGGTGAGCCCGGTTCATGTGGTTCCCAAAAAGGGAGGCATGACCATCATACAAGATGACAAGGGGAATGATATCTCCACCCGCACTGTCACGGGGTGGAGAATGTGCATTGACTATAGGAGGCTTAATAAAGCCACTAGAAAAGATCATTTCCCCTTGCCATTTATCGATCAAATGTTGGAAAGGTTGGTGAAGCATTCACACTATTGTTTTCTTGATGGTTATTCGGGTTTCTTTCAAATCCCAATTCACCCGGATGACCAACATAAAACAACCTTCACTTGTCCATTTGGGACATTTGCCTACCGAAGGATGCCCTTCGGATTGTGCAATGCCCCATCGACTTTCCAACGATGTATGACAGCAATCTTTTCTGATATGATCGAAAATGCAATAGAAGTTTTCATGGATGATTTCAGTGTTTGTGGTTCGTCTTTTGACCTATGCTTGCACAATCTCAAAAAGGTTTTAAAGAGGTGTCAAGAGACGAACCTTGTGTTGAATTGGGAAAAGTGCCATTTTATGGTCGAGGAGGGCATTGTGCTCGGGCATAAAGTGTCCATTAATGGTATTGAGGTAGACCCGGCAAAGGTCTCGGCGATAGAAAAGCTACCCCCACCATCATCGGTGACCGGGGTACGTGCCTTCTTGGGGCACGCCGGCTTCTATCGCCGATTTATCAAAGATTTTGCACAAATAGCGAGACCTTTGACGAGTTTACTTCAAAAAGAGGTGGAGTTCAAATTCGATGATGCTTGCACTAAGGCATTTGAAACCTTGAAAAATGCTTTAGTGAATGCGCCTATAGTGCAAGCACCGAATTGGGAACTCCCGTTTGAACTAATGTGTGACGCGAGTGATAATGCAGTTGGAGCAGTCCTTGGGCAAAGTAAAGAAAAGAAATTGAATGTGATCTCTTATGCAAGCCGGACTTTAGATACGGCACAAAAGAATTACACCACCACGGAGAAGGAAATGTTGGCGGTGGTCTTCGCTTTTGACAAGTTTAGACCCTATTTGGTGTGCAACAAGGCCATTGTCTACACCGATCACTCCGCGGTGAAGTATTTAATGAGCAAAAAGGATGCTAAGCCGCGTCTAATCTGATGGGTCCTTCTCTTACAAGAATTTGACATTGAAATACGGGATAAGAAAGGAAGTGAGAACCTAGTGGCTGACCACCTCTCAAGGTTGCCGTTAGACCACCCTTCTTACCTTGACAAAGAGGATCCCATCGATGATGAGCTTCGAGATGACTCTCTTATGGCGATCGTTACCAACACCATCCCTTGGTTCGCTGATATTGCAAATTATTTAGCAAGCGGGGTGGTACCTCATGACTATGATGCTCGACAAAGGAAGAGGTTCTTCAAGGAAGTTAAGAGGTATTTTTGGGATGATCCAAGCTTGTACAAGAAGTGTAGTGACGGTTTGTTCCGGAAATGTGTGGCAAATCATGAGATGGAAGGTATTATGGAACATTGTCATTCACTACCTTGTGGAGGTCATGGAGGTGTCAACAAGACCGTGGCAAGGATCCTAGGTTGTAAGCTTTGGTGGCCAACTATGCGCAAAGATGTTCACAAGTTCATCCTTCGATGTGACCGATGCCAAAGGATGGGAGGAATCACAAAGAGAAATGAAATGCCGCAACAATCAATCTTAGAAGTTGAGCCATTTGATGTATGGGGAGTGGACTTCATGGGTCCGTTTGTCTCCTCATGTGGGAATTTGTATATCCTTGTGGCTGTGGATTATGTGACTAAATGGGTGGAAGCGATACCATCAC